>NC_081411.1:262307611-262660111 GCF_030272615.1 Cryptomeria japonica
ATGATGGAAGAGTTTAATGAAATCACTCATGTTCAAGGTAGGAAGATTACAAGTTAGGCTGGAGTCCTGATCTTACCAGAATGGAACATAGCAAATGTAGTGTCTTTTGATACAATCAGGAAGTCAAAAGGTCAATATTTCAATTCAAAAGAAGAAGCAAGGTTGGCATTAAAATGACCAAATTTTGTGGATGATTATGCAACCCTGACAATATGGGCACTAGAGGAAGGACCTAGAAAGCCTAACATTAGTGACTTGAACCCCAATTTGAGGGGAATCCTTATTATAAAACAACATCCAACACATCAAGGGTAGAGGCTACAAAGTTAAATGTTGATGTTGCTAAATTGGTGCATGAGAATGCAAAAAAAGAAGCTTTAGAAAACATGGAGCTGATAAGAAAGTTTAATAAACTTTTTAATGATTACAATGCATCTCAGAAAAGGTGTGTGGAGTTGCAAATGAGAGTGCAACTCTTTGAGCATGGACAAATAAAGGTTTCCTTTCCTTCTCTTATAGGGCCATCCTAGCCGACAACATCTTCGTCATCACCTTTCATCGAGGGAGGAGAAGCAATTCAAATTGATACAAGTGTTGGTATCCTTGGTATATCATAAGTCCCATATGATGATGATGAGCCTGAAGCTACAAGATCAACTGAACCAAATCAATCTTAGCTTCTAGAAAAGATTCTTGAATTATAAAATAAGTTGAAAGAGTCAGAAGATCAATCAGTGTGGAAGCAAAAGGATATAGTTAGTTCAATGTTAACTCATTTGAATGAGAAAATTGATAATAGGCTCAAAAGTGTCCATGCCTTATATTCTTTTCTCTTTAATGCTATTCAAAAATTTGATGATGACAAAGAAGTGGAAATTCCTCTATTTACAAAATGGTTGCAAAGAGGACATGAGCTTAGAATAATGTCCATGACCTCTAAGTATCATGCTGAGAGACCACATGCACTCCAACCAACATATTTATTGGTAAAATCAATGCAGGAGGCCCAAATTTTGTTGGAGAATATAGAAAGAAAGGTAAGGGAATTGATGAAATGTTTCAGTGAATTGAAACACTCTTTTGACAGATATTGAAGATGAAGAAGGGGCAGTCAAGCCTTTACAATCTTGGAAGGAAGAGGCAGAAAGAGTCATCAATACTCAGGTAGAGCTGATATGTGAAGCGATAAACATGGATATGCTAAAGGATAGCATGGATAAAATAATTGCCATGGGATCATTTTTTGAAACTTTTGAAAGAAAGGAAAACCAAGTAGCTATTAAATATATTCCATATAGGGCAAAATCTGATGAGTCATGAGTTTTGATTGGCCATTTGATGAAGACTATAGTGTGTGGAGTAGTATGTATTTGAATGATGAATAAAGGTTGTAAATAGTTTGCATAACCATTTTTGTCTTTTAGTGGCAGATATTTTTGAACTTGTATAACATAAATGGTGGTAATATTCATCATGAGTTTTAAAGAAGGCGGCCACAAACTTTGATCCTACATAAGAGAAATCAGGGATGAATTTTTGTGTAATAGAATGCAGTTGTGTGTAATCATTTTGAGATGATAGGTGTCTCCTCAAGCCTGAAGCTTGTTTGCTCCCTCATTTATTATAAAAGGGGATTCAGGACTATGAGATGGGGTTCGGATTTTTGGTCCCTTGAGTGTTTTGAATTTCGGTTTCCAATAAGAAAAGTTTAGGTGAAACAAAAAATTGTAAAAGGTCATTTTGCAGAGCAAAATAGAAAGATTATTATGTTTGTAATTAAGTAGGTTCTTGAAGGAGCTATGTATGAATTGTATTCTTATAGAGACATCCAAATTATTCAATAGAAATATAATTCAAACCCATTTCTCTCCAATGTATTGTTTTATCATGTTTTAAATGCATATTATCAATGATTTTATCATTCATTGCACTATTGTGGTGTATGCATTTTTTGTTCATGCTTTGGTCCAAGGGGCTAATTAAATGCTTGAGTAAAATTGCAGAATGGTAGGGATATTTGCAGGGATTTTGATAAGTAGTTTTGGGTTGGGATTGCGAATATGATGTATTGTAAGGCAATATTATCTTAGGTTTATATGCTATTAGATATATTCTATCAGAAGTGCATTTTATGCAATATGAACTCATGTATTCAGCAGAATAAGGCACTGATCATAGCTAAGTGAATGCCTTGGTGTTGATTTTCTATTCGAAATCACCGCCTATTTGCTATAACCTATTGAATATCAGATTATTTTCATTTACATGAATGTTGTCATGTGTTTGAATCATCTCATGATCCAAACTGGTTGAGGATCACTGAGGAATTTGCCATTCTTGAGCATTCTCCCTTTCTGTTGAGTCTTTATATGAGATTATCTACTTGGTTTCATGTATAATTTGTGAGTGTAGCGTAGAAATCATAAATTGGCATGGGAATCACCCTCCCTAGTTTTGGAGAGCCTAAATTGCAGAAGTATCTTGTATCCTTGTTATTGTTTCTCTAATTTTGATGAATAGTAACATTTTGAAGTGGTTGTCCATAGGTATTTTAGAAGAAAATAACCTGGTCTTTGCTTCATGTCAGTTTAAACCCATTTTTGAGCACCAACAAAAAATGGCGACTTTGCGGAGGATATTAAACTGTAAAGAGTCTCTGGTTAAAAAGGTTTTGTTTAATATATAGAAGAGGTTTTCATGGTATCTCTATGATTTGACAATTGAGCCTGCGGTTTTGTGTTTTTGGTTCATGTTTTCTTGTGAGAAAGGTGTTCTACATTTTCATGAGAAAGATATTCCGCTTTTTGAACAAGGTTCACAAATTTCTTTCAAAAATTATCAAGCAGTATATTATTTGATATCCCAAAGAAATTTGGGTGGCGACTCTGAAGTTTCTATGCCAGTGCGTATATTTTTGAACAATTCTAATGAATTTTTGAAGGACTCTGCTACTATGAGTAAAGCGAAGAACACCAAAGGTTACGTGAGGCTGCATCCTAAAGAAAAGCTGGAATAGCTTCATGGAGGTCTGCAAAGACAGGGAATAAGAAAAAATGCAGATACAAGCACCACTCCCTCATCATGGAAGCCTAAGCACAATAATGGAAGTAAGTCACAGTTAAATTCTTAGAGATAAAGATCCTCAAACTCTGAGAGATGCATTTAGGATAGCTATATATATTAAGGGAAATAGAAGAGCTTCAGGTAAGCTTGGAAGGAGAGAGGATCCTAGATTTTCTAAGAGTGCCAGAGATAAAATCAAAAAGTCTTTAGGCACAAAACCTAAAGAGGAAGAAAGATGGGACAAGGTGCTTAATACCTTGAAGGATTTGATATTAACTGTGGCAAAAAATGACAAGGGTTCTATACCAGAAAAGCTACAGTTTAATAAATTTAATAGACCACCAAGATTGTAGGATTATCCTTACAATATAATTTGGAAGCATGGAAATCCTTTTCAGAAGCAAAAGGGTAAACATAAATAACAAACTCTTGACCCATTGCAGAAACATATAGTGAAGATTGTGGAAGATACACCTTGGTGTGTTACTTGTCAGTCACCCCATTTACCCAAATATTGTGTTGTAGCACAATTTATTTCTGCCAAGGATGAGATACACGAAGAAGAAGAAGAAACTTTTGAAGGTGATAATGTTGATTGTCTTATGATTTCTTCCTAGCTTGGAGAAGCAAAATATTCTTCTGACATTGAAACTCATGACTTTGATATAGATAATCAAAGGCAAATAAATGAAACATATCATCAACAAGTTTTTTCTGATGAAGTGTTATATGTTGATGACCAAATGTGTAATGCTCAACAAGGTGAGATTTTTGTGTCCTTAAGAAGACCCTCAGATGAAGAGATTGCCAGAATAGAAGTTGCTATGGTAGCTCAAGTAAAAAGTAACTATCAATTAAGAAACAAGATTATGGGTGAAGACAAGGGCAAGCCTTTGGGTTTGTTTGTCAAAGAGTTAAAAAATAAAGGAAAAGAGGTCAAGGAGGACAAATATAGAAAAGATGCAATTAAATTAAGGAGGCCAAGAGAAATGAGTGTGGTAAGAAAGAAGAGGTTATGAAACCTATTGAAAAAACCTCTCCACCTAAGATGAAGGCAAAGATGGTTGAAAAATCTACTTCATTCACTGAAGGAGACTTGTAGAAGACACAAAGTATTAAAGGCAACAAACTAAAGAAATATGAAGAAAAATCAGGCATGTCACTTGAATTACCAAATTACACACCTGTAGATATGCTTAAGTTGCTTTCTTAGATTAAAGAAGTTCCTTTGCAAGAAATGTTAAGAATTGAAGAGCATAGGGAGAAAGCCATGGCTTGAGTCAAGGGTGTTTCTCATTCTGTTGAAATTAAAAATGAGAATGTATCTTATAATGTAAAGGAATGAATAATTAAAAATGAGACAAAGGATAAAGTGTAAGAGGGAATGGTTTCTTAGATTCCACAAATTTATCTTGAAGATACAGTAAGTGAGAGCCCTAACAATGTAGACCCTTTCTTTCAAAGTGCTATTATGAATGGAGGAATCCTGAAGAATTGTATGATTGATTCAGGGGACTCAAATAATGTCATGCCAGTAAAGATAGTGCAGTCCATGAGTTTAAAAGTAGATACTCCTCAGGGAAGATGTACTATGGATTAAAGAGAAAGTGCATGTGGTAGGTACTATAAAGGCACTACCTTATAAACTTGCGGCTTTTCGTGAGAAAGAATTAACTATGAGTGTCCTAGTTTTAGATATTCCACTGGATTATGGGATGTTATTGTCAAGAAAGTGGAGTGCTTCTATGGGTAGAAGTTTGCAATGTGACCTGTCTTAGTCTACCTTTTACATTGATTGTAAAAATGTAAAGGTTAAAAGAGAATCTAGGGTACCATATATGATGGTGCATATAGTACAATCTGATGAAGACATGACTTGTTTTGTAGACACAGGGATAAATGCATTCAGAGTTGAAGATTCTCCACAGAAGAAAAGGGAACAACCTGCATTGTTGGATTAAGAAGTAGAAAAATCATCAGGAGATGATAATTTATGGACTATGTATTTCGATGGAGCCAGTTCTAAGAAGGGCTCGAGAGCAGGTGTGCTATTCATATGACCTCATGGAGAAACTTTTAAATTTTCCTTTACTATGGCCTTTGCATGTACACATAATGTGGCATAATATGAAGCATTGCTGCTTGGGTTGATAGTATCTGAAAAACATGGGATAAAAAATCTCAAGGTTGTTGGAGATTATGAGTTAGTCATATCCCAAATCAGATCTAAATATGCATCAAAAAATAAAAGGTTGAAGCAGAATAGAAATATTGTATGGGACCAAATTGAGGGTTTTGATGCATTTGGTATTGAATGGAAAGAATGGAGCCATAACAGAATGGTTGATCTCCTGGCAAATATATCTCTTAGGCCAGAGGATATTACTTTTGCTGGAATCTCAAAGATTGAGATTCAAACGAGGCCTTCAGTTCTTGAAAAAATTGAAATTTGGCATGTTTTTAATGACGATGATGATATTTAAAGGTTTCTACATTATGTAGATGAATATGAAAATTGGGAGATTGATTTCAGTGCCTTTGTACAAACAGAGGATGACAAAGAAACAATCTTTGGGAAGGAAGTGTATCAATTCAAGACAAACAAAATTCCCAGAGGTATAGTTATTTTAGAGAGGGTGTTTGATAGTAAAGACAAGGCTAAGGTTGTTACTTTTGCCCCACACCCTGAAGATTTAGATGAAGTTAACCTTGGGATAGAAGGAGCCCCAAGGAAGGTATATATTGGGAATAAAATGTCACCTAGGGTTAGAAAAATACTAATTGATTTGTTGAGAAAATGTAAGCATGCTTTTTCTTGGTCATATGATGACCTGAAGGCTTACAGGCAAGATTTATTTCAACATGAGATTCCTTTGAAAGAAAATGCGAAGCTTTTTAGACAAAACCAAAGGCCTATTAATCCAACATTATCACCTAAAATGCAAGAGGAGATAGTTAAGTTAAGAGATGTTGGGATTATAACACCTACCAGACATTCATTATGGGTGTCCAACATGGTACCTGTAAGAAAAAAGAATGGAGATATCAGATTGTATGTTGATTTTAGAAATCTAAATATATCTTCTTTAAAAGACAATTATCCATTGCCCAATATGGAAGCAATGTTACAAAGGATAATAGGGTGTGAGCTCTTGTCTATGACAGATGGATTTTTGGGTTACAACCAAGTAATGGCTAAAGAATCAGAACAATACAAAATGGTATTCACTACACCTTGGGGAACCTATGTTTATATAAGAATGACTTTTGGTTTAACAAATGTAGGAGAAACATTTCAAAGAGCCATGGATGTTGCATTTTCTGACATTATAAATGTGTTATTAGTGGTATATTGAGATGATTTAACAACTTACTCCAAGAAGGAAAGTGATCATTGTGGGCACCTTGAAATTTTTTTGATAGAGTTGTTGAATAGAGGATATCTTTAACCCCAAAAAAGTGTGGTTTTGGGGTAACTGAAAGTAAGTTATTGGGTCACATCATTTCAAAATATGGTGTAAGAATTGACCCGAAGAGGGTAGCAGCAATTCACAAAGTCCCTCAGCCCAAAACAGTGAAAGGTATCCAATCTTTCTTTGGGCACATTAATTTTCTAAGAAGGTTTGTCACTAATTTCACTGAAATTAGTAGACCTATATCCAAGATGTTGAAGAAAGGTGCAAAGATAGAATGGAACGAGCAGCTAGTCAAGGCATTCTAGGAGATCAAGCAAACTATTAAAAATGCACCTGTTTTGAAAACACCTGATTATAGAAAACCTATGCAGATTTTTTCATTTGCATCTTTTCATACCGTTGTTGTTGTATTGTTGCAAAATAATTTTGAAGGTTTTGAACAACCTATAGCATTTTTTAGGAAATATTTGCAAGTTGCAGAGCTGAAATATGATTTCAATGAAAAGAAATATTATGCACTTGTGAGGTAGTTAAAGCTTTTAGGAGTTACTTGATGGGAACAACAATGGTTACATATGTGCCTAGTGTTGTAATTAATTATATTTTCACACAATAGGAAGTATCTGGAAGAAGATGTCGATGGATCAATAGGATCTAAGAATTTAATATTGATATCCAAACCACTAAGTTAGTGAGAGGACAAGGATTGGAAAAGTTGATGGCCCAGAGTCATTTGGATGCCAATCAAATAAATATTGTGGATGAAGAGCACAAATATTGTATTTGTGATATGGATAGCTGCAAATCGTATGATGATATCATATATTATTTGTAGAGGATGAAATGTCTGGAAGACATGAGTGATAATAAAAGAAGGACATTAAAAGTATATGATATCAAATATGCCATTGTTAATGGGAAACTTTGGCGGAGGAACAATGATGTTGTCATGTTAAAGTGTGTTGACCAGGGTCAAGCTCATAAGTTGCTTTCTGGATTGCATAGTGGAGTTTGTGGAGGACATTATATGGCCATGACAACTGCACACAAAGTATTAAGGGCTAGGTTTTGGTGGCCAACAATTTTCAAGGATGCACATCAACTAGTCAAGAAATGTGATCCATGCCAAAGATTTTCAGGAAAATTAAATTTTTTAGGAAATCTGTCATTAAGACCTGTGAATGTGCAAGCTCCATTCCAACAATGGGGGTATAAATTTCATTAGAGAGATAGCATGCAAATATAGAAGTGGTCATTTTTGGATTCTAGTGGCCATTGATTATTTCACTAAGTGGGTTGAAGTCATACCCATTAGAAAAAGCAACAAGTAAGGTGGTAATTGATTTCCTTACAGCTAATATATTGACTAGATTTGGATGTATAGAGAGGATAGTCTCTAATAATGCCATGAGTTTTAGGTCAGAGGAATATGAAAAATTTTGCAACAAATATGGTATCCAAATCTCCTATTCATCACCTTACCACCCACAAGGAAATGAGCAAGCTGAATCAAGCAACAAAACTTTGATGAAGATCATTAAAAGAATCCTAGAAAAAAATAAGAAGGCTTGGGATTCAAAGCTAAGAATAGCAGTTTAGGCAGATAGGGTAACAATTAAGAAGGTAATTGGATGTACACCTTTTGATTTGGTGTATGGTATGCATGCAAGGTTACCCTAAAACAACCTAATGGAGATGTATAAGTCTATCCAAACTTATGACAATGATATAGATGATGATATGCAGTTGAGGATTGAGGCTTTAATGGAACTAGATGAAGCTAGAAGAGAAGCGGGTACTAGAAATACAAAGTTACACATGCAGGTTAAAAACTTGTATGACAAAAGAGCAATTGCAAGGATTTTTCAATTGATGATTTGCTTCTGATGTGGAATGCCAGAATAGATGACAAGGGAAAACATGGAAAGTTTGATGCCATTTTGTTGGGCCCATATTTGATCCAAAGCAAATGGGGAGAGATTTGTACATTCTCCAAGATTTACATAGTGACACTCTTGAATTGCCTGTTCATAGACAATTCTTGAAGCTCTACTCTTCTTGAAAGTAGTTATTTTCCATGAGCATTAGTTAGGTTTTGTACATATTAGTGTAGTTTCCTTTCTATTGAAGTTACCCTGTCTAGGTAACTTCTTTTTGGTGTGCTTTGCAATTGATCTACTTCACCAAAAAATTCTTGTTTCTCATCTCATTACTTCGAAATGGACGTCCCCAACTAGAGCCACTAATAGGACATAAAATTATATCTTGCAAAATTTTGGTCATTTTGGCTTTGTTATGCCCTCTGTCAAATTTTCAAGGTTTAGGGTTTTAGGGGTTGTGACTTTCTAGTTAAGTCTTGGCATAAAAGAAAATCTTTGGGTCTTTTTATATTATGTCCTTACCTTTTTCTCACTTAAGGTCGAGGGTTGTATTTCATTAGTAGGGCCATTTTATTCCCTAAGTGTTAAGTTGTGTTACACCGGTTTATGAATTGAATTTCTTAAGTCACATAAATTTTTCCCTATAGTCGATGTCCTTCTAATATTTGTGCCTACGCCCATAATTTTCCTAAGTTTGAAATTCCTAAATATTTTGGCCGGTTGCTAAACACTGGATAGATCTAATGGTCTATGCTTCCCCATGGTCGAAAGTGAAAGGATGATAAAGACCGCGACATCACGAGATGACTCCACATATGCTTGATGGGAAAAGGTGAGCCGACGGTTTGAATTTTCAAAATGTTTGATGTTACCAGTTCCCAGCTATTAAAATATGAGTGACTAGAAATGAATATTTTTGCATGTTCTTATATCAAGCGGTAATGTTTTAATTGCGGTCTGAGAAATGATCGGGAGTTAGCGGCCTTTGTTAAGTGACAGGTTCAGTTAAAAGGTAAACAAAGAGCAGATCTGATGGTTTTTGTGGTCCCGCAATCAAAAGATACAAGGAAATTATGGACCGCGACATCACGAGATGATGCCATGTATCCAAGGTGAGACAAGAAAAGACGATGGTGGGGTCACTAAAGGTGGTGAAACAGGCGATGATTTGGATATGCCATGTCATGTCAAAGATGGACCTGCTTGCGATATTGGATAATAACTGTCAGATTGAATGGTTTGGTCTGTAAGATTTTCCAACTAGGAGGATGATTGATGGTCAAGTTTTAAACTTTTCAAATGCAAATTAAGAGACGTTGTTTCACTTGCACGAGTAGTAATGAAGGATGAGACATTTGTATATCAGTCCATACAGTAATTAAAGTACTTTTAAAAGTTGTTCTTCGTTCGTAAAAGATTTGATAATGATCCAAGAAGATATTCATGCTGCTGAAGAAGGTTGAAATGACTCTTTGTAACACATAATTGCAATCTCTCTGGTGAAATCGAAACAGTAAGTTTATCTAAGCTCCTTCATTTGTTCTTGAAATGAAATGATTTTATAAGTTGTGCATGAAGTTGTAAGAAAAGAATTTCAATTTTTCTAGGATTAAGAGCTAGACAAAAAAGAGTGAAATTTGTTTGAATTACTCTTGTAATTTAAATCTCGTGTTAGCCCTAGTCTTTTCTTTCTCAATTTGAAGTTATAATTGAAAACCCTAGCTTCAAAAATTGGCTCTCTCACGAAAATATTTAGGACAAATTGTTTATATGAAAATAAATCTATATAATGATTTCTTGGATCAATTGAAGCCCTTAACAAATGATAGACAACAGGGCCAGAGATTTGTGAGTGGAAAAACCCTAGGGGAAGGGTAAACCGATAAAGCATTCTTCTTGGTGAATTTTAGTATACCGATGTTTGGCTATAAATGTTCAAACTGTGGTATGGACAAAGGAACTTGCATTCCCCATTATCCAGTCCCTGGCAGTATGATTTGGGTAAGTTGGTAGTGTCGGGTGTCTTCCATGGACGTTAACCTACTCAAAGCTATTGCAAACACATATGACCCTATCTCAAGGGTTATTAGGGGAAATGAAGGAGATATTTTATTGACTATCCAAAAGGAATAATTCCAAGAGATTTTTGACTTGTATGAACCATCTTCAAGCCTGCTACAGATAGATTTAAATGAGCAAAATGCAGAGTACAATAAGATGAGGGAATTAATTAGAAATAATTTCTTTCCGATGAATTTGGCTAGAGAAGGGAGCACAACATACCATATTGGCCCTAGCTCGGAGGAGCCATTCCCAATTGGTACTTTTGCTCCCTACTTTTAGGCTACCTTCTTCTCTCTATGTCAGAGATTGGGTTTTAATCTAATTATAGTGATGCCACTTGATTTTATGTACATGGCCATGCAAATATAACATCTAGATTATATAGTGATTTTTTACTTTGCCCCTTACCTTGAAGAAAAGATTCATGAGGGGTTACAGGATATTAAGAATGAAGTAGTTGGTGCTAAATTATTTTGGTATTCCTTACTCATGTATATGTTCCTATTTAGGAATGCAAATTAGTTTGAGGGTACCATGAACCTCAAAAGGACAATTGATAACCAAGAGATTCTAGTGCAGTTTCAGAGCACATATATGTCTTGGGATAGACAAGAGGCCATTTTTGTAAGATTTGATATCAATTTTACTTCTAAGTTGAGGAAGAGGTTAACAATAAATCCACCAAGAATTCCCAAAGAATTACATGATTTTGTAAGACCCAAAGAGAGGTCACCACTTGTCAGGATTAAGCATAATTGGGGGGATTTTATCCCTTATCCTGCAAGAACTGTTATCAGAATCTACGGTTTTTTCGTATAGCCACATGTACTGCCTTTCAACATTTCTTTGAGAATGGGTTTCACTTAGGTAATGTGGTAAATAGGATGCATTCAAAACAAGGATTTAAATGGAAGGGGTAAAGGAACAATTTTCCTAGATTACACTATCATCCCTTATTTTGTAATTATGAATGGAGGATATGAACATTTTGATAAATTCTTTGCACCATATCATTTGGGGGTGAGTATAGCTAGACAAAGTGATCTTGAGGGGTTCTACAATATTTTCAAAGCAATAATAAAAGGAAGTCTATTGCCCCATGAGCATAACTTTGTAGAGGATATAATTAGAAATGAATTTGATTTCATGACACAGGAATTGAGGAAAGAAAAGTGGACAATATTCAGAAAATTATGGGATGCAATCCAAAAGATGGATCCAAAATATGAGCCATTGAAGGATTTTTCCCTATTTTGTGTCAAATTCGACTTTATTATGAACAATTTCAGTGAATTAAAGCTCATGTTAAAGGAGAAGATAACCAAAAGTGAAGAAGTTCATGGTAGACAATAGTCAAGCTCAGAAGCTCTTTTGTCTCAGAGAGCAGGTGGCATGGTAGGAAGGAGGCTTATTCATGAATCTTCTTAGAAAAGAGCAAGAGAAGAAATGAGTGATGAAGAGGATATTAGCAATGACAATGGGAGGTTAATAAGGAGAAAGGGTAAAAAGATGATGAGTGCAGAGCCTTCCCCTAAAATATAAACCAAGTCTATATTTTATGGTGAGGTCATTCAAAACAAAGCAAGACTAGTTTGCAAAGGTTATGCTCAAGAAGAAGGAATAAATTATGGTGAGACTTTTGCACCTGTGGCTAGACTTGAGGGAGTAAGAACATTGTTGGCACATGCTGCTTTCAGAAATTTCAAGGTATATCAAATGGATGTTAAATCTGCATTTTTGAATGGTATACTAGAAGAAGAAGTTTACAATGAACAACCTGAAGGATTTGTTGAAGACAAGAGTAAAGATCAGGTATGTAAATTAAACAAAGCTTTATATGGTTTGAAACAAGCACCTAGAGCATGGTATGAGAGACTGCACTCTTACTTAATCAAGATTGGTTTTATAAGGACAAGTGAAAACAACAATATGTACATGAAGAATGATGAGGACAATGGAATACTGATCTTAGTCATATTTGTTGATGACATTATATTTTGTGGAAATGACTCTCTATGCAAAAACTTTGGTAATGAAATGTGCAAAGAATTTGAGATATCACTAATCAGTGAGATAAAGTATTTTATAGGTTTATAGATACTGCAAATGAAAGATGAGATTTTCATTAGTCAATCCAAGTACATAAAGGAAATCTTGAAGAAATTTGGAATGGAGGATTCTAAACCTGTAAGTACTCCTATGACTACCAACTGTAAACTATCAAAGAATAATGAATTTGCATCTGTTGATGAGAAACTTTACCGATCTATGATTGGAAAGTTACAATATGTTGAGCATAGTAGACCAGATATAGCACATGCTGTAGGTATTGTTGCAAGATTTTCTGCAAATCCCAAGGAAACCCATATGACAGCAATCAAGAGAATTTTGAGATACCTGAGAGGCACTGAAGATTATGGCTTAATATATGAAAAGATAAATGATTTTGATTTAAAAGTTTATACTAATGCTAATTGGCTAGGGAACATTGATGACTGGAAAAGCACAAGTGGTGGAGATTTCTTCTTAGGAAATAGACTAGTAAGTTGGCTTAGCAAGAAACAAGGATGCATTTCACAATCAACAGTTGAAGTTGAATATGTCTCCGCAACATTGAATTGTACCAATATAGAATGGATCAAGCAACTGTTGGAAGGTATAAATGAGAAGGTTACCGAGCCAGTAACTATATTCTGTGATAATACAAGTGCCATTAACATTTCAAAGAATCCGGTAATGCACTCCAAGACAAAGCATATCTCTATAAAGTATCAATATCTTAGAGAAGAAGTTCAAGAGAAGAAAGTTGTGCTGGAATATATCGGTTCAAAAGAGCAAATAGCAGACATCTTCACAAAGCCATTGCCAAGGGACACTTTTGGGTATCTCAGAAGCAAGCTAGGGTTCCTACCCCTATCTTCTACTCACTGATAGAGTTCGGTGAAAACATCAATTCGATGAATCTACAAAATATTATGTGTGGATTGATGTTGATTTACGCACTTTGGAAGGTTTTCTAAAGGTGTGTAGGAAATAGTGAATAGAGACAAGTTGCTCCGACTGAGACTGAAATGATACGTGTGTAACATAGCAAAAGCAAGCACTTCACACCAGAAGAGTTCATGATTTAGTTCTTTTACTTTTTGGCATTGTTGTCAAAGGGGGAGAAGACTAAATGGTAAAGTCCTAAATGATGAAAATAACAGAAGTCTAATGATAGGGGGAGAAGATTACAGCAAAAGGGAGAAGACTAATGAAAGAGGGAGAAAGCCTAGAAGACTTCAGATAATTTTTAACAGCTCAAGGATAACAGGAGAAGTCTAACAGTAATCTGAATCCGAATCAATTTGAATATCTTGTTGGTATTACCATTTAATTGTTGGTTTTGCCATCAATGCCAAAGGGGGAGATTGTTGGCATTTCAGTATAAAGAAAGATTGTTAGCATTTCAATAAGGATATTGAGAAGGTTGTTGAAGATTATTGATATAACTGAAGAAGGATGATTACTATCTTTATAATATTATTTTGTCATTGATGTCAAGAAATTGATTTTCTGATTCAGTATGATGTTGCCATATCTTAAGAAGTATGTTTTGATGAGTATTAAGTGGTCAGTAAGTGACATAGAAAGAATGTGATGAATAAGGGGAGAAATAAGTTATTCAATGGGAAACTACTACTGAGTTAGACAATGATGAGATCATGATGTTTAGATTGTTTTTATATCCTACAAATGTTGTTGATAGTAAGGTTAATACTATACTATATCACCGAGCAAAGAACCTAGTCGGTAAATCCTAAGGAACCTAGTCGGTAAACCCTAAGGTTATCGATATCGGTTAATGAAGGCAGAATGTCTACCGAGTGAAGTTCAGTATTTATCGAGTTGCAACCGAGTTATGACAGATCGTATTGGATGAATACAAGCATTATTTACTGAAGGACAATGATGAGCTGGAGTTGATTAAATGATTGGTATGCCGTGCATGAAGTTTGTGAAGGATCTATGTCAATGGAAGATCGGGAGGAAGATCTATAGCTTAGATTGAACCCCAATAACCTTGTGCAAGTCCCAAGAAAGGAATGCAAGTCCCTAGGCAAGGTAAAATATTTTTAGATTGAAGAATACATTGAACTTGTTCAAGTTTGAAGATCTGATGGCTAAGATTGATCATGGGAAATGTGATCAAGGAGATTAAGTGGTTATAATTGTTTATAAATAAGGAATTGTTGATGAATAATGTATGCGGGAAAGTGTAAGCACAGGGATGCTACATAGTGATTACCGAGCACAGAAGCTTGAAGACCTGTTTTGAATAACAAAGTAAGGAGCCCAGCAGAGGAACAAGATAAGTCCTATGACAAGATTGTTTTGAGAAAATAAGAATCTTCTTTAGCATTTCAGATGTGAAGTTGTAGATATATTTATTACTGTTGTTTATTTTATAAGTGACAGGAAATCTCTTAACTGAGTGGACCTAACAGTCTTGTTTGTAAATCCTCTAGCAAGGTAACATTCTAAATGAGTTTTTGAAATCCTTTAACAAGGTCACTTCTAACAAAGTGAAGATCCTAACAGATCTGAGGGAAATCCCTTAACCGGGTCACATCTAGCAATGTGTTTGTAATCTTTAACAGGATTTGCTTTTAATTGAGCATACTCTATAAGAGTATATTTCTTAGTGGGTCCAAAATCCCATAGTGGTTTTTCCCTATTTGGGTTTCCACGTTAAATCTGGTGTTATATGTGTTATGATGATTATGTGTTTATGAGTTAGCATGTTTAGCAATTTTTGGTTATATTGCTGAAGTTTAAGTTACCGAGGTTGAATCTGTTGAATATATTGAAGATTAAGTTTGTATATTTCACCCCCCCTCTCATCTTATTAGCTATTGGCATTAGAACTTTACAATTGGTATCAGATCTTTGGACTTCAGAAGAAAAGTTTAAAGGTACTTGAGGCAAAGATCCGAAGATGTATAAAAGGGATGCATCAAAGCTGAACAAGTCAAGTTTCGCCACATGGTAAAAAAAGATGAAGCTGCATTTATCAGGAATTAGAGAATATGCAAAATATTATTTGGAGAATGATTACATACCACCAAGCACCAACCCGATGACCTTGGAAGAGATAAAGGAAAATCAGGAACATATTCAAGCAATGATTGAAATAACATCAGCACTGAGTGACTCAGAGTTTAATGATCTAGAAGGCTGTAATGATGCAAAAGCAATGTGGACCAAGCTTATATCTGTGTATGGCGGTGATGAACATGTCCAAAGAGAAAAAGTAGATAGTCTAAGAGGACAACTTGAATCCATGAGAATGAATGAAGGTGAGAACATAACCCAATACAATACAAGGTTAAAGGAGACTGTCAATCAAATCAAAGGAGTAGGAGGAACTATTGAAGAAAAGGATGTAACAAGTAACTTGCTTAGAACACTTCTACCAACTTATGCCATTTGAGTCTCTGCAATCAATGAATTGAGGTCTGTACCTAACATGCCAATTTCTTTGGATGCTATTATTGGTAAGCAACATGCATTTGAGTTAATTTATTTTGATAACAGTGGGTCTTCGGTAAATAAAGTAGAATCTGCATTCAGTTCTTTTCATATTGGTGAATCTAATGATTACAATGATAGAATGAGTAAGTACACCGAAGGGAATCATAGTGGAGCAAGTGAAAAATTTCGTAAGAACATGGAAGAAGTGCACAAACTGTATGAGGAAATCAAGAAGCAAGAAGAGTTTGAAGCATTATTAGCCAGAAGGTTACCGAGAGGCAAAGGCAAGTATAAAGGAAAGCTACCTTTAAAATGTTTCAATTATGATAAAATAGGTCATATGGCTTCTAACTGTCCTGACAAAGAATCTAGTCAAAAGAGAGAATACCGAGATAACAGGAAGAAAGACAACCAATGCAGAGGACACCGAGACTTCAGAAGGAGAGACAGAAAGACATGCCTAGTAGCTGATGAGGAATCCAATGATGATCAAGCTGATGAAACCGATATAGAGGAAGTTGTTTATGTGGCTATTAAAGATGGATCAGATGAAGAAAGGTATGAAGAAAAAGCCCTAATATCTCACATAAATAATAATGATTCTTGGATCATAGACAGTGGATGCTCACATCACATGACAAGTGATAAACACAAGTTTGTTAAATTAGAAGACTATGATGGAGGTTATGTAAGATTTGGTAATGATGCACCATGTTTGGTGAAAGGTAAAGGATCTATAACACTTCTTGAAAATGCTAAATGTGATGATGTATACTGGGTTGAAGGTTTGAAATACAATTTGTTGAGTGTAGCACAACTAAACAATATAGGATACCGAATAGAATTTCAGAAAGGAATTGTCAAAGTTCATGACAAGCATGGAAAGTTAGCTGCTACCGGGACACAAACAAAAGGTAATAAATTTCATCTTGACTCAACTCGGAACAAGTGTCTTTATGCTAAGATAGATGATACCTGGTTATGGCATAAAAGGTTTTGTCATGTAAATTTTGATAATCTGATCAAAATAAGTAAGAAGCACTGAGTAAGAGGTCTACTGAGTCTGGAAACACGTGAGAATGTTATGTGTCGAGGATGCCAAATGGGTAAGATGACAAGATCAAGCTTTACAAGTAAGTCCTACACTTCTAAAGGAATTTTAGATCTAGTACACACTGATCTTTGTGGTCCCATGAAAGTTCAAAGTTATTATAGTGATAAATATTTCATATTATTTGTGGATGATTACTTAAGGATGATGTCAGTTACATTTTTAAAAGAAAAATCAGAAGCTTTTCAAATGTTTAAATGGTACAAGGCAAGAGTTGAAAATGAAATAGGAAGACAGCTAAAATGTCTTATATCTGATAGAGGAGGAGAGTTCACTTCTGATGAATTTAACTTATTCTGCAATGATCATGGTATAAAAAGGAAAGTGTCTACACCAAGAACACCACAACAAGGGATAGCTGAGAGAAGAAATAGATCAATTGTAGATTGTGCCAGAACCCTAATGATAGAAAAGAGGGTACCTCAAACATTTTGGAGAGAAGCAATCAACATTGCTGTTTACACCTTGAACCGAGTACAACTGAAGAAAGGAACTATGAAGACACCATATGAAATCTGGTATGACAAGAAACCTAATGTAAGTTATTTTAAAATCTTTGGAAGTAGATGTTATGTTCACAAAGATGACAAAAATGGAAAGTTTGATCAGAAAAGTGAGGAAGGAACATTTCTTGGTTATTCTTCTAGAAGTAAAGCATTTAAATGTCTGATGAAATCATCTAATAAAATAGTGAAAATTGCAAATGTGAAAATTGATGCATTTGTAGAAAGAAATGATGAAGGAAATTCCAAAGAACTAGAAAATTATGAATAATTTGTTTATGTTCAACTGAGAAGTCCTACCGAGAAAGTTGCTGAAGAAAATGAAGATAATTTCTAGTTACCGAGTGATGAAGAAGATCATATAGAGCCTATCGAGCCTGTATTAGCCAAATATGTCAGAAGACATCATGCATCAAGTAAGATTATTGGAGATAAGGATGATCCAGTGATGACAATGAAAAAACTGAGACATAACACATGTCTAATATCTGAATTTGAAGCGAGAATATTAAAAGAGACATTTAACAGTGAAGATTGGGTAAATGATATGACAGAAGAGATTGATCAAATCAAGAAGAATTACACATGGACACTGATCCCAAGACCGAAGGACAAAAATGTAATTGGTACAAAGTGGATCTTCAAAAACAAGCTAAATGAAAAAGGTGAGGTCATTCGAAACAAAACAAGACTAGTTTGCAAAGGTTATGCTCAAGAAGAAGGAATAGATTATGATGAGACTTTTGCACATGTGGCTAGACTTGAGGGAGTAAGAACATTGTTGGCATATGCTGCTTTCAAAAATTTCAAGGTATATCAAATGGATGTTAAATCTACATTTTTGAATGGTATACTAGAAGAAGTTTACATTGAACAACCTGAAGGATTTATTGAAGACAGGAGTAAAGATCAGGTATGTAAATTAAACAAAGCTTTATATGGTTTGAAACAAGCACCTAGAGCATGGTATGAGAGACTGCACTCTTACTTAATCAAGATTGGTTTTATAAGGACAAGTGAAAACAACAATATGTACATGAAGAATGATGAGGACAATGGAATACTAATCTCAGTCATATTTGTTGTTGACATTATATTTTGTGGAAATGACTCTCTATGCAAAAACTTTGGTAATGAAATGTGCAAAGAATTTGAGATGTCACTAATCGGTGAGATAAAGTATTTTATAGGTTTACAGATACTGCAAATGAAAGATGAGATTTTCATTAGTCAATCCAAGTACATAAAGGAAATCTTGAAGAAATTTGGAATGGAGGATTCTAAACCTGTAAGTACTCCTATGACTACCAACTGTAAACTATCAAAGAATAATGAATCTGCATCTATTGATGAGACACTTTACCGGTCTATGATTGGAAAGTTACAATATGTTGTGCATAGTAGACTAGATATAGCACATGCAGTAGGTATTGTTGCAAGATTTTTTGCAGATCCCAAGGAAACCCATATGACAGCAATCAAGAGAATTTTCAGATACCTGAGATGCACTGAAGATTATGGCTTAGTATATGAAAAGAGAAATGATTTTGATTTAAAAGTTTATATTGATGCTGATTGGGCAAGGAACATTGATGATTGGAAAAGAACAAGTGGTGGAGTTTTCTTCTTTTGAAGTAGAGTAGTAAGTTGACTTAGCAAGAAACAAGGATGCATTTCATAGTCAACAGCTAAAGCTAAATATGTCGCTACAATATTGAATTGTACCAATATAGCATTTATCAAGCAACTATTGGAAGGTATAAATGAGAAGGTTACCGAGCCATTAACTATATTCTGTGATAATATGAGTGCCATTAACATTTCAAAGAATCCAATAATACACTCCAAGACAAAGCATATCTCTATAAAGTATCAATATCTCAAAGAAGAAGTTTAAGAGAAGAAAGTTGTGTTGGAATATATCAGTTCAAAAGAGCAAATAGTAGACATCTTCACAAAGCTACTGCCAAGGGACACTTTTGAGTATCTTAGAAGCAAGCTAGGGGTCCTACCCCTATCTTCTACTACTGATAGAGTTTAGTGAAAGCATCAATTCGGTGAATCTATAGAATATTATGTGTGGATTGATGCTGATTTACGCACTTTGGAAGGTTTTCTAAAGGTGTGCAGGAAATAGTGAATAGAGACAAGTTGCTCTGACTGAGACTGAAATGATACGTGTGTAACACAGCAAAAACAAGCACTTCACACTAGAAGAGTTCATGATTTAGATCTTTTACTTTTTGGCATTGTTGTCAAAGGGGGAGAAGACTAAATGGTAAAGTCCTAAATGATGAAAATAACAGAAGACTAACGACAGGGGGAGAAGATTCCTGCAAAAGGGAGAAGACTAATGAAAGAGGGAGAAAGCCTAGAAGACTTCAAACAATTTTTAATAGGTCAAGGATAATAGGAGAAGTCTAACAACAATCTGAATCCGAATCAATTTGAATATCTTGTTGGTATTACCATTTAATTGTTGGTTTTGCCATCAATGCCAAAGGGGGAGAGTGTTGGCATTTCAGTAGAATGAAAGATTGTTAACATTTCAATAATGATATTGAGAAGGTTATTTAAGATTATTGATAGAAATGAAGAAGGATGATTACTATCTTTATAACATTATTTTGTCATTGATGTCAAGAAATTGATTTTCTGATTTAGTATGATGTTGCCATATCTTAAGAAGTATGTTTTGATGAGTATTAAGTGGTCGGTAAGTGACACAGAAAGAATGTGATGAATAAGGGGAGAAATAAGTTATTCAATGGGCAACTACTATCGAGTTAGACAATGATGAGATCATGATGTTTAGATTGTTTTTATATCCTACAAATGTTGTTGATTGTAAGGTTAATACTATACTATGTCACCGAGCAAAGAACCTAGTCAGTAAACCCTAAGGTTATCGATATCGGTTAATGAAGGCAAAATGTCTACCGAGTGAAGTTCAGTATTTACCAAGTTGCAATTGAGTTATGACAGATCGTATTGGATGAATACAAGCATTATTTAATGAAGGACAATGATGAGAAGGAGTTGATTAAATGATTGGTATGCCGTGCATGAAGTTTGT
This sequence comes from Cryptomeria japonica, assembly GCF_030272615.1. NCBI lineage: Eukaryota > Viridiplantae > Streptophyta > Pinopsida > Cupressales > Cupressaceae > Cryptomeria > Cryptomeria japonica. The sequence goes on from NC_081411.1 coordinate 262,328,239, forward strand.
TAAGGATCTATGGCAATGGAAGATCGGGAGGAAGATCTACAGCTCAGATTGAACCGCAATAACCTTGTGCAAGTCCCATGAAAGGAATGCAAGTCCCTAGGCAAGGTAAAACATTTTCAGACCAAAGGATACATTGAACCTGGTCAAGTTTGAAGATCTGATGGCTAAGATTGATCATGGAAAATGTGATCAAGGAGATTAAGCGGTTAGAATTGTTTATAAATAAGGAATTGTTGATAAACAATGTATGCGGGCAAGTTTAAGCACAGGGATGCTACATAGTTATTACCAAGCATAGAAGCTTGAAGACCTGTTTTGAATAACAGAGTAAGGAGCCCAACAGAGGGACACGATAAGTCCTATAACAAGATTGTTTTGAGCAAATAAGAATCTGCTTTAGCATTTTAGATGTGAAGTTGTAGATATATTTATTACTATCGTTTATTTTGTAAGTGACATGAAATCTCTTAACCGAGTGGACCTAATAGTCTTATTTGTAAATCCTCTAGCAAGGTAGCATTCTAAATGAGTGTTTGAAATCCTTTAACAAGGTCACTTCTAACAAAGTGAAGATCGTAACAGATCTAAAGGAAATCCCTTAACTGGGTCACATCTAGCAATGTGTTTGTAATCTTTAACATGATTTTCTTTTAACCGAGCATACTCTAGAAGAGTATATTTCTTAGTGGGTCCGAAATCCCATAGTGGTTTTTCCCTATTTGGGTTTCCATGTTAAATCTGGTGTTATATGTGTTATGATGATTATGTGTTTATGAGTTAGCATGTTTAGCAATTTTTGGTTATATTGCTGAAGTTTAAGTTACCGAGGTTGAATCTGTTGAATATATTGAAGATTAAGTTTGTATGATACACCCCCGCCCACCCTCTCATCTTGTTAGCTATTGGTATCAAAACTTTACAAGAATTACTAAGAAGAAGGCCCAAAGGCCAGATAGATCGTATCAAGAGAACCAAGAAGAAGTAAAGAATGATATGATGGAAGAATTTAATGAAATCATTGTTGATGAAGACAAGAAGATTATAAGTCAGGCTGGAGTCCTGATCTTACTAGAATGGGACATAGAAGATGCAGTGGCTTTTGATACAATCAGGAAGTCAAAAGGTCAACATTTCAATTAAGAAGAAGAATCAAGGTTGGCATTAAAAGGACCATATTTTGTGGATGATTATGCAACCTTGGCAATATGGGCACTAGAGGAAGGACCTAGAAAGCCTAACATTAGTGACTTGAACCCCAATATGAGGGGAAGCCTTATTATAAAAAAATCATTTGAAACATCCAGTGTAGAGGCTACAAAGTTAAATGGTGTTGTTGCTAAATTGGCGCATGAGAGTGTAACAAGTGAAGCTTTAGAAAAGGCAAAGCTGATAAGAAAGTTTGATAAACTTTTCAATGATTACAATGCATCTAAGAAGATGTGTGTGGAGTTGCAAATGAGAGTGCAGCTCTTTGAGCATGGAAAAATAAAGGTTTCCTTTTTTGCACTTACAGGGCCATCCGAGTCATCATCATCTTGGTCATCACCTTTCATCCAAGGAGGAGAAGTAGCTCAAATTGATACAAGTGCTGGTATCCTTGGTATATCATTAGTCCCATATGATGATGATGATCCTGAAGCTACAAGATCAACTGAACCAAATCAATCTTAGCTTCTAGAAAAGATTATTGTATTAGAAAATAAGTTGAAAGAGTCAGAAGATGAATCAGCTGGGCAGCAAAAGGATATAGTTAGCTCAGTGCTAACTCATTTGAATGAGAATGTTGATAACAGGCTCAATAGTGTCCATGCCTTATATTCTTTGCTATTTAGTGCTATTCAAAAATTTGATGATGATAAAGAAGTGGCAATTCCTCTATTTACAAAATAGTTGCAAAGAGGAAATGAGCTCAAAATAATGTCCATGACCTCTAAGTATTATGCCGAGAGACCACACGCACTCCAGCCAACATATTTGTTGGTAAAATCAATGCAGGAGGCCCAAATTTTGTCAGAGAATATAGAAAGAAAGGTAAGGGAATTGATGAAAAGTTTTAGTGAATTGAAACAAACTCTTTTGCCAGATATTGATGATGAAGAAAGGGTAGTCAAGCCTTTACAATCTTGGAAGGAAGAGGAAGAAAGAGTCATCAATACTCAGGTAGAGATGATATGTGAAGGGCTAAACATGGATATGTTGGAGGATTGCATGGATAAAATAATTGCCACAGGATCATTTTTTGAAACTTTTGAAAGAGAGGCAAACCAAGTAGCCGTTAAATATATTCCATACAGGGAAAAAGTTGATGAAGTCATTAGTTTTGATTGGCCATTCGATGAAGACTATAGTGGAGTAGTATGTATTTAAATGATGAATAAAGGTTGTAAACAGTTTGCATAACCATTTTTGTCTTTTAGTGGCAGATATTTTTGAACATGTATAACAAAAATGGTGGTAATATTTATCATGATTTTTAAAGAAGGTGACCGCAAACTTTGATCCTGGATAAGTGAAATCAAGGATGAATGTTTGTGTAATAGAATGCAGTTGTGTGTAATCATTTTGAGATGACAGGTGTCTCCTCTAGCCTGAATCTTGTTTGCTCCCTTGTTTTTTATAAAAGGGAATTCAGGGCTATGAGACGGGGTTCGGATTTTTGGTCCTTTCAGTGTTTTGAATTTCTGTTTCCAATAAGCAAATTTTAGGTGAAACAAAAAATTATAAAAGATCATTTTGTAGAGCAAAATAGAAAGAGTCTTATGTTTGTAATTCTGTAGGTTCTTGAAGGAGTTATGTATGAATTGTATTCTTATAGAGATAGCCGAATTATTCAATAGAAATATAACTCAAACCCATTTATGTCCAGTGTATTGTTCTATCATGTTTTGAATGCATATTATCATGGATTTTATCATTCATTGCACTGTTGTGGTGTATGCATTTTTTGTTCATGCTTTGGTTTAAGGGGCTAATTAAATTCTTGAGTAAAATTGCAGAATGGTGGGGATATTTGTAGGGATTTTGATAAGTAGTTCTGGGTTGGGATTGCAAATATGATGTATTGTAAGGCAATATTATCTTAGGTTTATACGTTGTTAGATAAATTCTATCGAAAGTGCATTTTATGCGGTATGAATTCATGTACCCAATGGAATAAGGCACTCATCATAGCTGAGTGGATGACTTGTAGTTGATTGTCTATTCAGAATCACCACCTGTTTTCTATAACTTGTTGAATATCATAATATTTTCATTTGCTTGAATTTTGTTATGTGTTTTAATCATCTCATGCTCCAAACTAGTTGAGGATCACTGAGGAATTTTTCATTCCTGAGCATTCTCCCTTTCTGTTGAGTCTTTATATGAGATTATCTACTTGGTTTCATGTATAATTTGGGAGTGTGGCATAGAAATTATAAATTGGCATGGAGATCACCCTCCTTGGTTTTACAGAGCCTAAAGCACAGAAGGATCTTGTATCCTTGTTATTGTTGGTCCAAGTCTGATGAATATTAACAGTTGGAAGTGGTTTTCCATAGATATTTTAAAAGAAAACAACTTGATCTCTACCTCGTGTCAATGTAAACCCATTTTTGGGCACCAACAAGTGGGAGAATCAATATATTCCAATTTCAACTTAATTAAACATTAATTCTCATTAATAGCTTGTCACGACATGAACGTTAAATTATCAATGCATCTCTATAAATTCTTCTTAATGATGTAGCAATTAAATAACACATAAAAGACACATTCACACTTGAATAACACTAGATATACATGAAAACGCAATATGGGAGAAAAATACAGTGAGAATAGCTTGTTGGATCTACTACCCAAATCTAGCTTCACCAAATTGGTGAATCACTTACAATATGATGTAGGCACCAACCTACTGAAGACACCACATGGCTATATTTTAACATTACAATATATGATAAATGAATAAGCTATCAGATTAGCTCATTTTCCTTTGTAACATCACTTTTTAGATATGATAGGGCATGTATGTGTGCTATTTCTAGATTTTATTGTGTGAGCATTTTTTGCATCAACATTTTAGGTCCAAGTCTGTGGTCCATCACTTTATTCTCCTTGTGATCTTTATCTCATCTTGATGATGGGCGATAGAGTGTGATTTGAAATGTTGATGCAAAATGCACTCACGCAATCAAATGTAAAAGAAAACACACACATACAATCTCATGGTTTTTAGAAATCTACTAGCATTTATGATAAGGTTTTCTACATAAACAAAGATTATAGTTAAAAAAATATATTGTTGTTACTATCACTAGTCACATACAATCTTTGGAAATAACATAATCCTAGAAAAGGTAATCTTATTGAGTTAGTCATGGATTTAATCATTTCTCAAGATTAAATCATCAATGGAAATACAAACAGTCATTTGAAATACCATTTGTTATGAAAAAACCAATGCAAACATGAGAAAATCCTTACTTATCACCACTAAGAGAAAGCCTTATATTCATGAATCCTTTACAAAAAAGGAAGCACTAGTAATAATTGTGTGCATCAATCATCCCATTGGAGCAAAAACCATCCTTCCCCTTAAAAAATCCATATTATTGTTTCATTATGCAATCCAAATAAGAATTTTGATGCCATAGTTTTTATGTTAGTCTAGTAAGATGAGAGATCATAAAATAAAACATTAAGTAATTAATATATTCTATATTTAAAAGCAATGGGATGATATACATAACAAAACAAAGTAGCTTCTATAAGCCTTATTATATATTATCTTATGTATAAACACATGATAATATATCTAACTACTATAAACACATACTAAACACTAACATATTTTAACTTATGAACCCTAGTTTAAATCCTACTACAAACAAATACAATATAGTTCAACGTAAGACACACTAAAGTCTCTAAATAATAATAACCACAAAATAAAACACTATTAAAACTAAATATTTTTAAAATACTGTGAAATTAGAGACAAATTTAGGCCTATTAGCCTAATTATTTGCTCAAGGTTCTAAGCATGGAAATGAAGTTCCTCATATTCCTTTCAGTAACTTCGAAATTATTGCTTGTTAACACATTACTTATCTTTGTGACATTAGATTTGATTTGGGATCCTTCTTCTTTTGTCATTAAGACTCTAATTGCTTTACTAATATCCTCCTTAGTAAAAGAGCCATCCTCTTCATTTCTTCTCACTTCCACTCCCACCTTAAGCTCTTGTACAAGCTTTGCATTTAACCCTTGCTCATATTGCATTGGGAGAGTTATGAGTGGCACCCCAAACCTTAATCCTTCTGTCATTGAATTCCACCCGCAATGAGTGACAAAGGCACATGTAGAAGGGTGATTCAAAATATGTAATTGTGGAGCCCACTTTGTTACTACCAATCCCTTGTCCTGTAAAATAATTAAAGGAATCAAAAGTGGTTTTCAAGTACAACATGTTATTATTTATTGAAGTAAAAGTGATCATCATGTTTTGAATGTAATAAAATAGAATAAGAATATCAAAGACTTGCAATTGGTGTATTTCGTTCACTTAAATATTCCTAAAAAGGTCAACAAAAGTTTCATAAAATGTATAAAAGGTGTAGATTTTAAAAAATGGAGTTTTGAGACTTCCATATTTCATATTAATTAGAACCTTAGAAATGTATGTAAAAATTTCATACTGTTTATGAATTCATTTGAAAACATAGAATATGTAGTAGAGGATTTGATAAATGAATGTGGAAAATAATAGATATAGTGTCAAGTGCAACAAGGAATCCTTTTAAAATAATTTTACCCATTCCTTATAGTGTTTAGCACCACTAAACATTATGTTTGTACCTAAAGGTGAATAAATTATCCATTTTCACAAGACACTACAAGACAATAATGAATAAAGTGTTGACAACTTATAAGACAATAAGTAATATGTACCTTAATACACATGTTTTATTCTTTTTTTGTAAATATATATTATTTCCAAACAACTTAACAAATATGTAGTTGAGGTGACTGTGATGTCAAAAACCATAAGCAGCGGCCTCAAACTTATTACTAGCCCTTAAGAAAAGAACAATCTACCATTTAAAATCCTAAAGAATACAAAATTAAAATGCACAACTGTAAATCCTCTCTCCAACCAAAATAATTAAATTTTGTAGGATCTAGAAAGCTAAAATTTTAACTCCTAATTTAAAAATATATCCATTTTCTTATAAAAGTTTTCATATGAGTTTTTTTTACTACTAGTAATAATTAGAAAATTAGAACATTTAAAATTATTGTTCTAGATATGTATTACTACAACATAATAAGTTTATGTTTCTTTCCATAAATTCATTAATCCAATTGCATCTAATTTCAAATGTTTTTATATTAATTTATATAAATAATTTAATAAGTATTCTTTTATTTTACCTAAAATTAAAAAAATGACTTTTTAAAGTGTGAATTATTTCTAGATTTGATATTTCAAGATTTTTCTTCAATATATTACATCAAACTCTATAATCCATCATCAAAAAGAAGAAAGTAAGACAACACTAATGATAGAACATGGAGTTTGATCCTAACATTGAGATAACAAAATCAAATAATCAAATCCCAAAAAAAATTCATACTAATTTGATAGATTGAAAAATTTATTGACTTAAGCTTTTCTCCTAATTTGGTATTTAGTTTAGTGATTGATCCGAGACCTATATAACTTTGAGAGGATCTTAATATTAGTTGGTATGAGCCTTCCATACTATGTTTCCAATGTTGTTTATAATTTTATGTATATTTTTTAATTGACATTTCATAACACACTTAATGATCCATCATCAATGTAATTGAGCTCTACTTGAACTCTACTTGATGATGGATAACTGAGTATGTTTTGAAACGTCCAATATACATAACTTAACATTGTTATTCCATTATTACTATCTCTTTGCACTAAACTAAATTTGAAGTGAAATCTGAGAGACTCAACATTTCTAGTTGATTTTGTAGGGTCAATGGTTAGTGTGGTTCAATGTATTAAGAAAACTATCACTCGTATATAAAACCATGGACAAGAAGAATGTGGAGGAAATTCCAATGGCAACATCTTCCCATCCAAACAAACCACCGCAACTGCAACTATCCAAAGAGCCCTTCTTCCCAAAAAACCAAACAAGAAAAGCTCCCAACAAAAATGAACAACCCCAATCTACTACAGACAGGGGAACCCACAAACCTATCATAGCAATAGCGAGGAGAATGCAAAAACCAGAAAAGCACCACTGCCATCGCAAGAGCAAGGCATCACAACCCCAGGAGACTCGAAACACACCCAAAAAGCATGGATGCAACCCACAAGAATCCCTTGAAACAATGGCCACACAATGGGCCATGCACCAAAAGGCCCCTAAACATAGGCCAAAAACAGAAGAACTGGCCCCAACTGATCCACTAGGGCATAGGCAAACCAGAAAGGAAAGTGATCCTCCACCCAGAAACCACTGCCGTGGACGAAACAAAGGATGGGGCCATGAAAACAGAACCCCCTCTTCATCATTTATCTCACCAATTGCTCCGCTCCTGCTCACCATATTACATATTACTTCGTGATGCACACTTATTAGAACTTAGAGTGCATTGTTTAAGCCAAAATCTAGAGTTTAAGTTTGTCAAACTTAAGTGGCTATCTCAAATCACACTATAGATGACCCTACTCAAAATATCAATATCATTTACAATGAACCCTCTAAACAAATCAAATGTTAAAATATACTGTTTAATAACAATTTTTTTTTGAAGAGGAGGGTGCCTAACATACCCCGATCTGATCTTGGAAGCCTTGCAGCAAATCGTTTCCGGCAGGCAGAACCCAGAGGAAAGACACGCTGCTCTCCAGCAGACCCATTGCAATTGCGGTGAGATCTTGGTGGGTTAGAACGTACTCGCTGCCAAAAGACAAGACCACCACTGAAGCAGCTGGCTGCCTGTCGAGCCACTTCAAGCAAATATCATCAGCGGGGAGTGAGGGGAGTTTAGGCATGAGTAATCCAACAGGGATAACTGGCTGCTTCATGAGCCTCTGCAAATACTCCACGTACACCCCTTCCAACTCCAAACACGTATTGAATGCGATCGCCCAACTCTCCCTTAAGCAGATTTTGGTGCGGTCAGAAATGCTAAGCCCATCTGCGAGCTCCTGATATAGGTTCAGGAACCTCTCAGCTTCAAATAACCGGCGCTGAATAATCTGTGAAGGGAATCCGGGTGGCGAGACGATCAGATCCTGGGCAGTTGGGTTTCTAGGTAATATCTCCAGCTGCCCTACCCCAAAGCTGAAGCTGGTTATACTCATTATGAAGAAGAAAATGGCGGGAATGGGATTGGCCACACGAGGAACCCAGTGTTGTGCAAAATCGTGGAAAACCACGTTTGGAGACAGCTGTTGTAACAGCGCTTCGAAGGGCTTCTCCAAAAGGTCCATGGCGGCTCTCAGTAGAGGTATTAGGAGTGGAGCTTCTCCTGTCTTGGCAGCATCTGCGGTGGATTCTACACCTGGTGGCAGCCCTTCCACGGAGGGCATCGCCAATTCCACCAGCTCTATCCCCGGTGCGTCGCATATTTGCGGCTTAATTCGTCTAATATTCAGCGGGGTTGAGACGAAGAAGATTTTAAGACCATTACTGGCCAGGCTTTTGGCAAGCTCAACGAAGGGCGTTATGTGACCGTGGGCAAGCCACGGAATCATGACCACACGAAGCTCTCTCTGCTTTTCCTCCGCCATTGTTGATGCGTTGAAGAAGAGCTTATCGTAATAAATTATAATATATGGAGGACATTCGTTCTAGAGCTCATCTTATAGAACAATAATGGAGAGCTTATCCCAATAAATTATAATATAAGGTGAACATTCGTTGTAGAGCTCATCTCATAGAACAATAATTGCCAGTATTTGTGTATTTAGTATTGCAATTATACATTTTATTTGTTTTGTCTGCAGGTTGCATAGATTGGCGTCCAGACTAAACGCATGGCTGTAAAATAGCCAGCGTGAATGAATTGGACGTGTTGTTGAAGAAGATTAGGTGGAGAATGGTTCACAGAGGAGAATGGTCACTTGCCCTCTACACGCGCTGTGCTATAATATCCATTGTTTACATAGGAGAATGGTCCCCTGATATTTGGAGGTAGCGCCGTACTCTAATCTCCATCGTTCACACACGAGAATGGTCCCATGATATTTGGAGTACAGACTACATAGAATGATTTCAATTTGAAGGGTGCCGTCTATGAGGAGATTATTCAGGTACTGGTTATGGAGGTGAAAATTTGTATGGTCTTCATTTTCATGCTGCGTCACATCTATCTGCAAACTCGTACTCCTGCACAGCTTTCACTTGTCCTTTCCTACCACAAACTAATAATTTATTTTAATATATTTTTATAGTTTTTTATTTACTAGCAATTGCACTTTTGTGTGCAATGGGTACATTGAAGAGGTTTGGAAAGTGGATTAAGGGAAATTTTGGTCTATTTGTTTGTATACAAGTGTAGAAATGTGGTCAATTGGTAGGGAGATATATAGGGGTAAAAAGAGATGGATAAACAATGAGCTAAAGTTAGAAGGAGATATGGACAAACAAATATGGAGAGATAAAGATGGAGAGAGAAATAGATAGATATAGATGTCTAGGAAGAGGGAGAGGGATAAAGATGGATGGCTAGAGAGAGGGAGACATGTCCAAAGGTAGAGAGGGAGAGAGAGAGGAAGATAGAGGTAAAGATGAATATATAGTGAGAGGGGAAGATGGAGATGAATATATAGAGAGATAGAGAGACTCAGAGGGAGAGATAAAGATAGAGAGAGATAGGAAGTTCGAGAGGGAGACAAAGAGATATATAGAGGAAGAGGGAGAGATATAAAGGGATATAGATGGTCAGACACTTGTGATAGAGATAGATGAAGACATAGAGAGGAGGAAGATGGATATAGATGGATAAGTAGAGAGACAAATAGAGAGTAGACATAGAGATATGAAGGGGATGATAAAGAGGGAGAGAAAAAGATACATGAAAAGAGAGGGAGATATTGGTAGCAGCAGAGAGATAAGGGGAGAAGAGGGATTGAGGGAGGGATAAATAGAGAGATAAGGGGAGAAGAGGAATGTGGAGAAAGATGGAGAGATAGGTAGAAAGGGAGAGAGGGAGGGGTAGAGAAGAGAGTGTGTGTCAACTTGCAAGTATAAGACAATATTACAATCATATATTTGTGCCTCAATAAATGTCTTAGTCTTATATTAATAATCTCTAATCTTCAAACGTAATATATTTAGATATTTTTTTCATTTTTCATAAATCAATGATTATCAATTGTTTTTAAATTCTCTTATTACCAATCATTAATATCTACTAGTTATTTATTTACCTGAAATAATTTAGAATTTCTATATATGCATTTTATTTGATTTAATTGATAAAAAGAACAAAAACAGATATCAACTCGAATCAAATCCAATGCATCACCAATTTAATTTTTGTTTAAAGAAAACAAAACCCAGTAGAATAACTTCAATTTTTGAGATTCAGGAGACAAGGTATGGTGATAAGGCAGAGCACTTTGTTATTATTTTACTACAAAACATTTTTTGTGAGATCCCCTTGTAAAAAACTCTTAGATAACCCAAATTATCATCATATTTAGCAGTGACCTAAAGAACTACACCTTTATTTTCTATTGACCAGTAAGGACTTCAAAGTATGACCTTTATTTATGGTGGTGCCCTTCCATGACCTGGATTAAGCCGCGTCGGGAATGTTCCCCATGGACAACATGGCTTCTAAGCAGAAAGGTTTTCTACATCTGACGAATGAATGTTAAACTTCACCTAATAGACAACAAATATTGTAAAATTAAATACCCACTTTAAAATTCAGCATGTCATCAATTCAAATTCCAAAGAACCGATGCCCAATTGAACCATTGCCAATACGACAGTGATAGTCAACTAAAATTTGAGAAAAAATATAAAAAAAAATTGGGGTAAATAAAATACATGCCTGGAGTTTGGAGATTTATTATGGAGAGAATGTTGATAACGCCATCTCATTAAGGAACCAGTGGGAGTAGTTATAAGAAGAAGAGCAAATACTATACACAAAACCAATAGTATTTTTAGCTCAAGAATGATCGAATGTTTGTTAATGCCACCCTGATCTGTCTGATGACGGAATGTCTGCTGCCTTCTCTCATCACACCTTTCTCCCTTGAAACCGAGTAAACACTACCACTGGTATTTGGTCCCATTCTACGTTTGAAAATAATAGTGAAGTTAACACCATGTCCACGCTAATTCCTTGTCTTGCCATTAATTTACAAACAACGAGTAACACCACAGACTGGTAATACCTGTCAGCCAACAGACCAGAAGAATAGTGTACTTATAAAGATCCTCTGAATTCCAAGACGGTATGTGATAGCTTTGTTGCTGAGCAATTCGAGCTATGCTCTGAATCAGCTTCTTTGCTATTGTATTTCTACTTTATTCTTTCGAGGCTTAAAAAGTAGGCTTAAATAGCAGTACCTCTAAATTTGAAGTTAATTCCCTGGGATTTGGAGAGATTGGAGCTAAAATTGGAGTAGGGCATAGCAGAATGCAGCGGAGTGCTTTGAAATGGACCTTAAAGGAGTTTGTGAAGTAGCACGATGAGGGAAAAAAGCAGCTGGGAGCGCCCCCCGGCGCCTTAGGAGGATGTGGATGAAGAAGCATCAAGAGGGGGAGGAGACAGATGTGTTCTGTCCTTTGGGGCAAAAAATTCAACGAGTGAGATGATTTTCATCGTCTTGATATTTGCATCGTTAATGTTTCAAGTGTGCCACTCCACTTATATAGAATTATATTTTTATTTTTTAAAATTACAATCTATAAAATAATAAATATAATAAACTATATATTTAAACTTTTTAAATAATATTATTATGTTAATTTTTTGAATTTTTTTATTATTTATTTTAATAAAAATTATATTATAATTTATAATATATAATTAAGTGATTTTAACATATATTTTAAAATTGTTTATTTATATATTACGTAACTAAATAAATCATATATTATTATATACAATTATTAAAAATTAAATATGTAATTTAAAAAAAAAAATATTATTTACTTATATATGTATTTAAAAAGTTAAAAAAATAATATTATTAAAATTATATATATATATCACTTAATTATATATTATATATTATATATTATAATAATTTTTTTATTAAAAAAGAATAAAAATAATTTTTAATTTTTTTTAATATTTAAATATTATTAATTTTTTTAAATATATAATTCATTATTAATTAATTACATTTATTATTTTGCTAATTGTAACTTTAAAAAGAAAAATATAATAAATAAAAAACTATTAAAATATATTACAATAAATTATTAGTTTGTGGTAGGACAGTGCAAGTGAAGGTTGCAGTAGGAGTACGAGTTTGCAGGCGGATGTGATGCAACATGGGGATATGGGTGGTGCAAATTTTTGCCCCTATAGCCAATGCTGATTATTTGAACCTGCATCAAATAATCCCCTCATAGCGTGAACAAATTAAAGTAAGGCAAAAGGGGTAGATAACTAAATAATAGTTATACCAAAGGCTATTGTATTACATCTAACATGGATAGTCCAACTGCTAGAAATGGATTAACAATCTTATTTTAAACATTGCCTAAAGTTTCTCATTAGAATAAATTAGCACATTGCTTTTAATAGGGTTGATTAGAGAGGGAAACTTCTATGCAGCCAATTAAATAGCATGAAAAATAACACAATCAACCTTTAACTCTTAATTTAAGAAGCTTTTGTTCAATATTAAGTACATTTTATGTATTGTAATAACCCACTTTACTTAACCCAACAAAATTTGACCACTTTTTTTTTTTTGGTTTACTTTAATCATTTGTGTTTGATTCAATCGCATACTCTGGGCATCCATCCTTTAGGATTAGGCATTCATCCATCCGAGATGAGCATCTAACCATACGGTTTAGGCATTTGTCCATACGGAGTAGGAGGTTTCATCTATCCGATATGAGATAGGCATCTACCCATACAGGGTAGGCATCTATCCAATTGGGATAGGAGGTGCTCTGGCCAGAGACTTAGACTCATCGGGACCATTCGGGTCCCAAGTCACTCACTAAGTACTACACTCCTCTAATAGGAGTGCACTGAGGTCACCAGCCTTAGGAGTAATCAAAATAACATAATACAAGATTGAATTCCGCCTCGAAATTTGGCTTAAGGCCTCGGGAAATCAAGTGAATCCATTCGGGATTCCTTCTGAGTATGCATTGAATTACTTTTTCCTTTTTATTATACTTATCTTTCAAATTAGGATTCTACTCAATCCTTCTTCTTACCAAGCCTAGACCCCACCCACGAACGCTTGAGTACTAGGGACAACTCTGTCCCTAAACTACCTACATACCCGTTTTAGCACGGGATCAAGGCGTAAAGTATGTAGTTCTATTTTCTACTCTATGGTTTGATGTAAACTGATTTGTGGGTACGCAACCCTTTCTAGGGTCAATGTGCCAGATAGTTTCTCTGCGGTTGCTACCCACAGTGGTAGCACTTAAGCAAAGGCTCAAGATGGCCTATTGCTTGTGGCCTAAAACCACTAGATCTTAATACCTATCATAAGTGTCACCCTTGACAAAATTGTCAATCATCAACAACTCTTCAAGATTAAATCAATGTCATAAAAGCATTTCATTCAATCAACCCTAACAGGGGTTTACTATGGTTTAACTCAGCGGATGTAAAATCATTTAAGGATTATCTTATTAGACTATCGATCCAAGGGGGATTACCCACCCCTTGGATTTTAACTTCCAAGTATCCCTTATTAGTCCCCAACGATTTATAGGGATGATGCCATAGATGTCATTGATGCAGCTTTATTAGGTGTTAAGTGCAATAGTTCAACACAACGATATTACCCGTAAGTGTGACCTAGAGGCACTGTATATACTGAACGCTGCTAGGTTTTGGTTTTCCGACTTCCTTTATTTAGGTTTCTAATTAAGAAGCTATAAAAAACATCATGCTTGAAAATAATTATGAATTGAACGTACATAATTGGACATTGCAGAGTTTAATTAATTGAAACAACTACTTGATGAACCTCATGGAATAAAACCATAACTAAATTATCTAATATTCAAAACTTAAAATATAACTTGCATAATAATGACAATTATGAAACTTGTATAATAATAATTAAACGTGTAACTTGCATGAAGATGAAGAAAATGTAACCTTGTCATCAATAATGCAAGTAATGTATAAGTACTTTGCATGAAGCAAGGATAGTGTAAGTTACATGCAAGGTTAAGCAATGTGTTGATTTCTACCATGAGAATAATCACTTATAAAGTCACTAGTCCCAAAAATATCAATTAGCTTAGACATTTGATTCAAAACATATTAATATGAATTAATTGCTTTAAATGAGTCCAAAATGCCAACTAAGTGACCCAATGAATCTTAAGTAGTTTTTATAAAATTCCAATTATAAAGTTTAATTAAATTTAATTTACAATTAGAAAAATGCTAAAAATAAAATAATTATTATAAATTTCACTAAGGGTATTATAAATTTAATACAATTTAATTTTCAATTAGAAAATTTCTAAAAATAAATTAATTATTACAAATTTTACTAAGGATGATAAATTTCGAAATTACTTAAGTTAAATTTTATTAAACTAAAATTTGGACTTTTAAATTTTTTTTATCAAATTCCAAATCACCACGAATTAAATTTATAGTGGCATTTTTTTAGAAAAAAAGAAAAGAAAGGAAAGGCAAGTGGGAGTGGGGCCCACGGGTCCCATCACCACTGCGGGTCTGCGGAAGCAGGCCTGCAGTGATGAGGGGACCTCGTGGTCCCCTCCACTACCCTGCGGCCACTACCATAACAGTGACCGCAGGTTAGTGGAGGGTACCACTCCCCTGCGGTACTGCCGTAGCCGCATGGTAGTGGGGTACCTTTCCCGGTGGCTGAAATAACTCCGCCCACCCATTTGCGTCGGCCCATTTTTCCATGTGAAGTTTTAATATATGGATTTTTTTTACACTAGTTCACATGTAAATTATGTTGCATAAATTTCAATGTTAATATAAATACTTATATATATATATATATATATATATATATATATATATATATATATATATAGTTCTCGTTTCAATTTATTTAAGCACAGAGAGAAATATATGAACAAATACACGTGTAATAGAGATGTTAATGTAAAACAAATGATAATAAGAATTTATTCACAAGGATGAAATAACACAGAGAACTAAATTGTTTCAGCAATGTACAGAACTAATATTCACCGAGAGGTTTATACTTCATTTTTCACAAAGAATAATGAATACAATGAGATTTATATTTTATTATCAGACATTTTCTGTTCATAGAGAAGCAAGATTGCTCATAAGGAATTAAGATTTATGATCAAATCTTCATTCAGAGAGAGAGAAATTGATTTTTACTCATAGGAAAAAAAGAAAAAATATTTAAATAACTTTATATGCAGAAGATCAAACTTGTATTCGTACAGAGGTAAGATTATTCACAGGGAAGTAAGATTTAATTAAAGAAATGAGATTTACATTCAGATTTCCAATCCAGTAATGAATTTAAGAGAAGAATAACAAGGACAAGATTCATACACGAATGGTTATCATTTAATCACCCAGAGAAGATTTTTAATCTCAAAAAAATAATTTTAAATAAGGGAAATATGATTTTTGCACAGATCAATTTTTTTTTTTGGAAAAGAAAAGCAAGATTTGATATATATTTTCTAAAGAAAAATTAAATAAATGATAAAGCTATCTTTTACATTCATTATATGAAAAATACTTTTATCAATATTTTTCCCTAAATAAGAAGAAAAGATTTACAATCTAATAATTTAGAAGTTGTATATTTTGATAACACAAATTTCTCATATGTAAATGAGAGATGACAGAAGAAGAGAACCTGGCTTATCGAAGCTCAAAATTGAATCCTCTCCAATCTTCTAGCTATCACTTTTAGATCCTTCCTTGCAACTTGAGAGAAATATTCAAGAACAACTTAACATTCCTACAATGAAAATGAGACTACCAAAGAGATCCTACTACCAACAACAAGGAAACTTGGAAAATTTCTTCAAAACATAATCAACTCCCTTTTTTGAGAACTTGCATACAATATATAGGGAAAATCCCTTAATTCCACAATCTAGAGAATTTAATTAAGAATGAGATTCTTTTCCAATATTGAACTCATGCAAATTGATTAAAAATCTAGTCGGGGAGTTACATGCAAGGCATTGAAGATTCCTCTAGAAGCTTCTAATTCCTCCTACAACATGTGCCATAATTGGGAGTGGGAAAATAAAAATAAAAATAATGCCTTTTGAACTATATTCTCCAAGTGTGTGTTTGTGTGTGTCCATTTTTATTCTTTTATAATATTTATTCAATCATTTTTAATAGCTCAACCAAAAAATATAATAGAATTGTATCAAATTAAAAAGTGATAAAGGAGGGTTGTGACATCCTCCCCCCCTTAATTTGTGCATTGTCCCGATGCACTTATTGAATGTATCCAAAAGAGTCTATAGTTCATGATTAGTTTAAAACAAAAAAGGAAACAACTGTTGCATTTCCCTAGTATCTTCCCACGTGGCATTCTTTTCATCATACTGGTTCCATTGTACTTTGCATTGATCAACCTCTCTATTGTGTAATTGGCACTGGTGCCTCTCCAAGATTTTGAATGGCTCTATCATTATACCTCCCATTTCCTGGACCTGTAAAGCATCCCAATTCAAAATATGTTTCTCGTCAGGTACATACTTTTTAAGAAGAGATACATGGAAGACATCATGGATTTAGCTCAACTGGGGAGGTAAGGCCAACCGGTATGCAACTGGATTAATCCTTTCCAATATTTCAAAAGGTCCAACATAACGAGGTGCAAGTTTGTCTTTTTCCCAAACCTTATGGAACTCTTGTGTGGCCTAACCCTTAGGAAGACTTTCTCTCCCACCTCAAACTCCCTTGGTGTCCTGTTCTTGTCTGCATAACTTTTCTGCCTATTTGAGGCTTCCTTCAATCTTTGCCTAATTTCCTTAGTTTTCCTTTCCATTTCCTTCAACATATCTGGTCCAACAATTACTCTATCTTCAAGGCTATCCCAACTCAAGGGTGTTCAACATGGTCTACCATACAATGCTTCGAAAGACGTCATTCCCAAAGATGTTTGATATGTATTATTGTAAGAAAACTCTACTAGAGGTAGGTAATCTTCCCATTTCTTCTGTTGGTCCATGCAGTACATGCGAAGTAGGTCTTCCAAAATCTGATTTGTCCTTTTTGTTTGACCGTCGGTTTCAGGATGGTATGCAGTGTTAAAATTAGCTAAGTTCTCAGAGCTGATTGAAGAGCTATCAAAAACCTTGAAGTGAATCTAGCATCTCTATCTGATATGATTTTCTCTGGCATTCCATGCAACCTAAATATTTCCTTAACAAACCGCCTAGCCAAGGTAGGTGCATCATCCGTCAGATTCCCTAGTATAAAGTGTGCCACCTTAGTGAGTTTGTCAATTACCACCATTATTGTATCATGCATAGATGGTGACATGGGCAACCCTTGCACAAAATCCATGCTAATAACTTGCCACTTGTGTTGAGGTACATCGTGTAACTGTAATAATCCAGCTGGATGTCTATGTTCTACCTTTACTCTTTGACACTCCAAATATTTAGCCACATACTTGACTATGTCATTCTTCATCCCTTGCCAAAAGTATAACTTCTTTAGGTCTGCATAAAGTTTGTTAACTCCTGGGTGCCCTGAATAAGGGGCATTGTGAGCCTCCAACAAGACTACTTCCCTTAAGTCTCCTGAATTAGGAATATAGATTCTATTATTGTATTTGAGCAACCCATCTTCGTCTAATGTATACCGTTCAATCTTAGGATCGGTTGGATCATGTTCTAAAGTCAATTTGACTTGCTCATACCATGGGTCGTGTCCCTGCTCATCCATTACTTGCCTTTTGAAAGAAGTTTTGAATGTTGCTATAGTCATCAAGTGTCTCCTCCTACTTAAAGCATCTGCCACCCTATTTTCCTTCCCCTTAATATATTCAATTTCAAAATCATATTCACTTAGAAACTCTAACCACCTTCTTTGTCTAGCATTTAAGTGGGGTTGGGTAAAGATGTACTTTAGTCCTTGGTTATCTGACTTTAACTCAAAGGACTTCCCTAGTAAGAAGTGTCTCCATTTCTGTAGGGCATGCACAATCCCTGCTAACTCTAAGTCGTGGGGTGCATAATTAACTTCATGAGTCTTTAGCTTCCTGGATTCGTAAGCTACTACCCCTTCATCTTGGACAAGTACTCCTCCTAAACTTTTGATAGAGGCATCAGTTACGAATGTGAAGTGTCCATTCAGATTTGGTACCTTTAGAATGGGTGCTGAAGTTAGTTTCCCCTTCAAAATTTGGAATGCCTTATCACTTTGTTCTGTCCACACAAACCTTTTACCCTTCCTTTGTAATGAGGTGATGGGGTTTGCTATCTTAGAGAATCCTTCCACAAACCTCCTTTAGTATCATGCTAGCCCCATTAAAGCTTCTTACCTCTAAAACATTTTTAGGGATCAGCCATTCTACTATTGCCTTTATCTTATCTGGATCAACTGCTATTCCTTCCTTTGATATTATATGCCCAAGGTAGTGAATCTTTTCCTCGAAGAAGGCACATTTTGATAGTTTCCCATATAACTTATGTTCCCTCAACCTTTGCAAAACAATTTGTAGGTGTACTAGATGCTCCTCCTCATTCCTAGAGTAAATCAATATGTCATCCAGAAATACCAGAACAAATTTGTCCAAGTAGTCATGGAGTACACTATTCATTAGGTTCATAAATGTAGCTGGGGCATTGGTTACACCAAAAGGAACTACTGTGAATTCATAATGCCCATATCTAGTCCTGAAAGCTATCTTGGAATGTCCTCCTCCTTTATTCTGAGTTGATGATATCCTGATCGGAGGTCTATCTTCGAGAAAATTGCTGCTCCTTTCATTTGGTAAAAAAGATCCTCTATTCGAGGTAAGGGATACCTATTCTTTATTGTGACCTTGTTCAACATCCTGTAGTCAATGCATAGTCTTAAGGTTACATCCTTCTTCTTAACGAATAAGACTCGCACTCCCCATGGTGATACACTTGGCCTTATTAATCCCTTAGCTAAGAGTTCCTCTAATTGCATCTTGAGCTCTTGTAATTTAGTTGTGTTCATTTGGTGAGGTGCCCTTGATACTGGTTCAGCTCCTGGTAGTACGTCGATAGAAAAGTCAAACTTCCTTTTAGGGGGGTAAGCTGGGTAATTCTTCTAGAAATACATCCTTGAATTCCTTTAAGAAAGGGGTTGGGGTATTTTCCTCTTTTCCTTCATCAATTTCAACCATATAGATTAGGCCTCCTCTTCTTCTTTCCTTCTTAAATTGCATGGCTGATATGGTTTCTATAATATTAATGAGATTAAACTTTTCTTGGATTTTGACCCTTTTCCCCCCATCATCCAAGAATTCAACAACTTTGTTATAGCAATCTACATTAGCTTGATGATCTGTTAACCAACTCATTCCGATTATTACATCATATAATCCTAGGGGTGCCACATAGAGATCTACCCTTGCTTTAGACTCAGGAAATTGTACCCTTGCCCTCAGCAAACACTTAGTTACTTCCCTAGTTGACTTATCCCCATATTGAACCATCCATGATGACTCCATTTGATTAACTTTAAATGCATATTTTCTTACTAATTAAGGTGAGATGAAACATTCAGATGACCCAGTGTCAATTAGAATTAAAATTGGTTGTTTCACTAAAATCTCTTAGTTCGAAATACTTTTCGATTTCATTTAACCAATTCTTAGCTCCTTCACCAATTTGCCTCCCATCAAACTTAGGAGGGGTGATTTTCTTCAAATCCTTAGAGAGTTACAATATGTTATTTTATTTTCTATTGCCCATCATATTCCCCTGATTGCTACCAGGGTTCCCATTTTCAGTACCACTTCAATTTTCAATGTCATTCTGCCTTGCCTTAAGGTCCTGCATTGATTGTTCCAAGAAGTTGATTTTATCCCTTTGTTCGGTTAGAAGGTTGATTATAGCCTCGACCCCATCTTCGTTATTTCCTGGGTTATGTTGATCCCCTTCATGGTCTTCCTCATGGTTTTCTTCATGGTTTTCCTCATGGTTTTCTTCATGGTTAGCTTCCCTTTGTCTCCTAGTGGTAGTATGTCTTCCATTACCCCTTCCTCTTCCTCTTCCTCTAGCCATTCTAGGGTTTTACCTGAAAGTTAAATTATGTAGTTAGTTCTTGATTTAAGATTTTAAAATTTAATTTCTACCATTGCAAAACATTCCCTTAGTTGTGTAAATTGAAGTGAGCACAAGGCCTAGATTTGAACCTTTGCTCTGATACCACATGTAATAACCCACTTTACTTAACCCTACAAAATTTGAACATATTTTTTTTTTTTGTTTACTTTAATCATTTGTGTTTGATTCAATCGCATACTCTGGGAATCCATCTGTTAGGATTAGGCATTCATCCATCCAGGATGAGCATCTAACCATATGGGTTAGACATATGTCCATACGGAGCAGGAGGTTTCATCTATCCAATATGGGATAGGCATCTACCCATACAGGGTAGGCATCTATCCAATTGGGATAGGAGGTGCTCTGTCCAGAGACTTAGACTCATCGGGACCATTCGGGTCCTAAGTCAATCACTAAGTACTACACTGCTCTAATAGGAGTGCATCGAGGTCACCGTCCTTAGGAGTAATCAAAATAACATAATACAAGCTTGAATTTCGCCTCAGAATTTGGCTTAAGGCCTCGGGAAATCAAGCGTATCCATTTGGAATTCCTTCCGAGTATGCATTGAATTACTTTTTCCTTTTTATTATACTTATCTTTCAAATTAGGATTCTACTCAATCCTTCTTCTTACCAAGCCTAGACCCCACCCACGAACGCATGAGTACTAGGGACAACTCCGTCCCTAGATTGCCTACATACCTGTTTCGGCATGGGATCAAGGCATAAAGTATGTAGTTTTGTTTTCTACTCTATGGTTTGATGTAAAATGATTTGTGGGTACGCAACCCTTTCTAGGGTCAATGTTCCAGATAGTTTCTCTGCGGTTGCTACCCACAGTGGTAGCACTTAAGCAAAGGCTCAAGATGGCCTATTGCTTGTGGCCTAAAACAACTAGATCTTAATACCTATCATAAGCGTCACCCTTGACCAAATTGTCAATCGCCAACAACTCTTCAAGATTAAATTAATTTCATAAAAGCATTTCATTCAATCAACCCTAATAGGGGTTTACTATGGTTTAACTCAGCGGATGTAAAATCATTTAAGGATTATCTTATTAGATTATCGATCCAAGGGGGATTACCCGCCCCTTGGATTTTAACTTCCAAGTGTCCCTTATTACTCCCCGACGATTTATAGGGATGATGCCACAGACATCGTTGATGTAGCTTTATTAGGCGTTAAGTGCAGTAGTTCAACATGATGACATTACCCATAAGTGTGACCTAGAGGCACTGTATATACGGAACGTTGCTAGGTTTTGGTTTTCCGACTTCCTTTATTTAGTTTTCTAATTAAGAAGCTATAAAAAACATCATGCTTGAAAGTAATTATGAATTGAACATACATAATTGGACATTGCAAAGTTTAATTAATTGAAACAACTACTTGATGAACCTCATGGAATAAAACCATAACTAAATTATCTAATATTCAAAACTTGAAATATAACTTGCATAATAATGACAGTTATGAAACTTGTATAATAATAATTAAACGTGTAACTTGCATGAAGATGAAGAAAATGTAACCTTGTCATCAATAATGCAAGTAATGTATAAGTGCTTCGCATGAAGCAAGGATAGTGTAAGTTAGATGCAAGGTTAAGCAATGTGTTGATTTCTACCATGA
The DNA here is from genome assembly GCF_030272615.1 of Cryptomeria japonica. NCBI lineage: Eukaryota > Viridiplantae > Streptophyta > Pinopsida > Cupressales > Cupressaceae > Cryptomeria > Cryptomeria japonica. The sequence goes on from NC_081411.1 coordinate 262,350,332, forward strand.
GAATAATCACTTATAAAGTCACTAGTCCCAAAAGTAGCAATTAGCTTAGACATTTGATTCAAATCATATTAATATGAATTAATTGCTTTTAATGAGTCCAAAATGCCAACTAAGTGACCCAATGAATGTTAAGTAGTTTTTATAAAATTCCAATTATAAAATTTAAGAAAATTTAATTTACAACTAGAAAACTGCTAAAAATAAAATAATTATTATAAATTTCACCGAGGATATTATAAAATTTAATACAATTTAATTTATAATTAGAAAATTGCTAAAAATAAATAAATTATTACAAATTTTACTAAGGATGATAAATATCGAAATTACCTAAGTTAAATTTTATTAAACAAAAATTTGGACTTTTAAAAAAAAAATTAACAATTTCCAAATCGCCACGAGTTAAATTTATAGTGGCATTTTTTTTTAAAAAAAAAAAAGAAAGGAAAGGCAAGTGGGAGTGGGGCCCACAGGTCCCATCACCATTGTGGGTCTACAGAAGCAAGCCCGCAGTGATGAGGGGACACCGTGGTCCCCTCCACTACCTTGCGGCCACTGTCGTAACAGTGACCGCAGGTTAGGAGGGTACCACTCCGTTGCGGCATTGCAACAACCGTAGGGTAGTGGGGTACCCTTCCCGGTAGCGGAAATAACTCCGCCCACCCTTTGCGTCCACCCATTTTTCCATGTGAAGTTTTATTCTATAGATTTTTTTTGCACTGGTTCTCATGTAAATTATTTTGCGTAAATTTCAATGTTAGTTAATACACACATATATATATATATAGTTAGTTAGTTTTCATTTCAATTTATTTAAGCCTAGAGAGAAATATATGTGTAATAGAGATGTTAATGTAAAACAAATGAGAATAAGAATTTATTCACAGGGATGAAATAACATAGAGAACTAAATTGTATCAGCAATGTACAGAACTAATATTCATAGAGAGGTTTATACTTCATTTTTCATAGAGAATAATGAATACAATGAGATTTATATTTTATTATCAGACGTTTTATGTTCACAGAGAAGCAAGACTGCTCATAAGGAATTAAGATTTATGATCAAATCTTCATTCAGAGAGAGAGAAATGGATTTTTACTCACAGGAAAAAAAGAAAAAATATTTAAATAACTTTATATGCAGAAGATCAAACTTGTATTCGCACAGAGGTAAGATTATTCATAGGGAAGTAAGATTTAATTAAAGAAATGAGATTTACATTCAGATTTCCAATCTAGTAATGAATTTAAGAGAAGAATAACAAGGACAAGATTCATACATGAATGGTTATCATTTAATCACCCAGAGAAGATTTTTAATCTCAGAAAAAGAATTTTAAATAAGGGAAATATGATTTTTGCATAGATCTAAATTTTTTTGGAAAATCAAAGCAAGATCTGATATATATTTTCTAAAGAAAAATTAAATAAATGATAAAGCTATATTTTACATTCATTATATGAAAAATACTTTTATCAATATTTATCCCTAAATAAGAAGAAAAGATTTACAATCTAATAATTTAGAAGCTATTTATTTTGATAGCACAAATTTCTCATATGTAAATGAGAGATGACAGAAGAAGAGAACCTGGCTTATCGAAGCTCAAAGTTGAATTCTCTCCAATCTTCTAGCTATCCCTTTTAGATCCTTCCTTGCAACTTGAGAGAAATATTCAAGAACAACTTAACATTCCTACAACGAAAATGAGACTACCAAAGAGATCCTACTACCAACAACAAGGAAACTTGGAAAATTTATTCAAAACATAATCAACTCCCTTTTTTGAGAACTTGCATACAATATATAGGGAAAATACCTTAATTCCACAATCTAGAGAATTTAATTAAGAATGGTATTCTTTTCCAATATTGGCCTCATGCAAATTGATTAAAAATCTAGTGGGGGAGTTACATGCAAGGCATTGAAGATTCCTCTAGAAGCTTCTAATTCCTCCTACAACATGTGCCATAATTGGGAGTGGGAAAATAAAAATAAAAATAATGCCTTTTGAACTATATTCTCCAAGTGTGTGTGTGTGTGTGTGTCCATTTTTATTCTTTTATAATATTTATTCAATCATTTTTAATAGCTCAACCAAAAAATATAATAGAATTGTATCAAATTAAAAAGTGATAAAGGAGGGTTGTGACATTTATGAAGCTATAAATACAAAAACATACATATATGCAATCATAAATGTAAATGTTTCTATACATACATACATATACATATATGTTTGTGTCTCTGTATGTATATATGCATATTTATATGTGTATATGTGTGTGCATGTTATATGTACACACACGCCCACACACACACATATACACATACATATACATATACATATACATATACATATACATACATACATACATACATACATACATACATACATACACACACACATACATAAATACATACATACAAACATATATATACATGTATATACATATACATATACATACATATATACATACATACATATACATACATACATACATGTACATACATACATGCACACACACACACACACACACACACACACACACACACACATACACACACACACACACACACACACACACACACACACACACACAAATACAAACACATCTATATATGTTGAAATTATAAAAATTTACATAGTTCTTGACCCAACACGACATATAGAACAATACAAAAAATTATAGAGTATTCCTAGTATAGACTATGTTGGAGCCTTTTAACAAAATGACTCCTTAAGCATTACAATTGAGGTCTATATTGTAGATTGATACATAAACATTATAGACCATTATACAAAATTTACCTATTTATTTACTAATAGTGATATTTGTTAAACAAAGGAAAAAGGGACTACTCAGTGAACTAGAACCACTACACATCTCAGGAATCCATTGTAATATCTTCATCATTTAATTCTAAGATCAATGCAAAAGAGTTATTCGAAAAATAGATAACCCTAGCAACTTCCTTCAAAAGGGTGCTCAACTTCTCTTTCAAATGCTAAGAATTTCCTTCTACTCTAGAGGCATGAATTATGAACAATATCCAAGGCCCATCATAGTCCATGGTAAGACAATATGAACCTCTACTTAGGTGCAAGACAAAACCTACCACAACTTTATCTAAATAGCTCAAGTCAAGCCCTCATTTCATTTCAACTTAACCAAATTTCTCATCACCAATTTCACACATTCCTTATCCTCCCCATAGTCAAGAAGTGCAACAAGGAATATTAAGGCCATATAAGAATTATATTCAAGGGTGTTGTTTACATATAGGTTAGCCAAGAGCATTTTTATGGCAAGTAGTACAATAGATGGTCAGATTCTAAAAATCCTTTTCAATTTATCCTTATTGATACTACAATTGAAATCCATTTGTCATGTCTTTTTTGAGAAGTGGATTATAATATCTATTGTTGTAAATAGAGAGAATAAACTGCACATCTCTTTCCATGAGCTATAAAATAAAGGGTGTAAGCATTACTTGCCATGTTTGTAGAAGCAAGCATTTTGTCATATCTCCTTAGAGTCTAGAGCAAGGGATTATGTTATAATCACTATTTATTATTCACTTATTTTTTCTTGATTTGATTGTGCATGCAAATTTTTATCATCGACGTTTCGAATCACACTCTATGATTCATCACCGGGATGAATAAGAATTCTAATGAGATAAGAAATAGTGAGTTGTAGATGAATAAAAAGAGATCTGCAGGGTAGGGAAGGGGCACAAAGATCAAGGAAGAAAAATAATAGAAAAATAAATAAATAAATAAATGAAAAACATAACCAATAAATAAATAAAAATACCTAAAGCTAAAAGATAAGGAAGACAAGGGCTAAAATATAACACACATTAAAAAAGAATTAAAAAAAAATAAAAAAAATAATTATATATATGCGCGCATGCATGCACACATACAATGTTGTAGTACATTTGTCTATTATGATGAAGGGTTCATCTCTATGTCTCATATCATATAACATATCATTGCAACACAGATTTCTCAGTTGACTAGTTGATTGACCACTTTGTTGGCCTTATGATTTGTGTAATGCTATACAAAATTTAGCATCAAAAGAAACTAAATTTAATAATAATTTATTAAATTTAATGATAATTTAAATAAATAATTGAAAATACTTATAGAAGACCAACTAGAATTTCTTGTTGACTACATTGATAATGACATATGATTCAACTTCAAGAAGCCCATTTATGCCTAATGCTATATTACCACTAATTCATTCGAAATTGCTCTGAGCTACTTCCTAAAGCAGGGCACTCCCTCTCTGAAAGACATGCATATCTATCAAAAAATTCTTACAAGTCTATAAATTTGTTGACTCTAAACATAACATCACTATCTTTGGCTATTACCCAGATAGAATCATAAGCATAGGCTCTAACTATGCCAATGTCTTCAGAGTGGGTTACATTTGGATAAAACCTCATGAATTCATGCTCCCATCTCTGGCTGATACTCTTGTACTGTGGAGTATGCCTAACTTTTGTGCGAACCCAAATATTTCTTGCATTGAATCCATAGTCGTATCATCTGGAATATCCAAATAATTTGCTACCCACTCCAATCTAAGCCTAGCCTCGCTTTTCCATAATGCCTGAATGTTTGACCTCCAAAAAGATTTTCTGGGCCAATCTATAACTAGTATGTATAACAAATGCACGATTCCTAATCTTGTTGTCTTTTATTTTCTTCTGAATACGTTTCCATGATGAGTTACTGAAAGACTCGATAGATACTTCAAACTTCTGGACTATTCTGGCAGAGGATTCTTTAAGGCTAGAAAAACCCAATTCACCTTCTTGATATATGACCACTATTGCCTTCATTTACTGCAACCCTGCCAATCATTTGAATCGAATATACAAATTGTTTTAAGGAAATGGAAAGATCATTGCCAGCAAATGTAAAATGAGTGGTATTTGCGCAGAATCAACAAGGACATAAAACAAAGTTGGAGACTTTTGCTGCCATGGGTGTGACAACAGATACCATGTTTGCTCTGAACATTTTCAGAACTAAAAAACTGTCTTCAATTAGTTTTAACAATACACTCATGTTTGTGAGCTAGAATTTATATTACACACAAAAAGAGAAGTGTTTCTCACCATTCTCCTCGTCGAGAGTAGTGCTTCTTATCTTTGTAGACTCGAACTGAAGAATGGTCCCTTTAACAATGTTGGGATTGTTATCGATATCTTGAATGGCCAGTGGTATGGGTACATTTGATTGTTTACCTTGATAGATTTCCAAATCAAAGACTCCCCCAATGCTCACATCTGGAGGCCTATGTCATACAATTCCACAAAGAGGAGGAACAAAATCAGAGGTCTGATAGCATTGTTCCAGACATCACAACTATCACAAGCATGAGACCTTGTAGACAAGAAGAGAATCGTTGGCACCTTTGGATACGAATTAAATGAATTCACACTAGAAAAGAGAAGAAAGGAATGCCTGTATAAAAAGTTTGATATAGTAGCTTTCCATATGGGTTCATTTCGTTTTGGCTGCCATTTTACGCAGTACAGGTTGTGGGTTCGATCTTGATTTATAAGTGGCGAAGGGTTTTTACACACTATCCAAGAGCTTATAGCAAGGGTTTGTGCTGTCAAACCCTTGCTATAAGAGAATTGCTGGCAGCTTTCGATATGAATTGAATGAATTCACACTACAGAAGATAAGAAAGGAATGCCTTTATAAAAAGTTTGATATAACAGTTTTTATGTGAGTTCACTTGATATTGGTTGTCATTTTAAATAGTTCATGTCGTGGATTGATCTTGGTTTACAGCACACCATTCAAAAAATTATAAAAAAATTTGTCCCAAAAAAATAAGCTTAAGATTGCTGGACTGAACCTCCTTTCGATTAATTTTTTTTTCCCATGTTCTCAAAGTGTGTCCCAGGATGTCCTAGGATGTTGCGAGGAAACAAATGTGGGGTGACACAGAATACCAAGACAAAAGACTTGTCATGTCGACATGACCAAACTGAATTGATAGGCCGTTCTTTCGATACAATTTGTTTGAACAAAATCAATTGAAGCTTTGAACAAGATTTGGATTCATCCCATATTATATAACGTGAAACAATCGAAACCTTTGGCGATTGTACACCGCTCTTACCTTATGCCTTAGAATTCAAAGAAAATCTCTTTCACCAAATAAACACGATTTCCCTTGTAAGTTATGTGTTTCGACTGGTGAGAAACTTTGTCAATTTTTTCTCCATTGTCTTCCAAGAAATTTACTCAGGATGGTAGACCACATTTCAAAATTTAAAAATCCACCTTTTAAATCAAATTCAAAGAAAAGTCAAACGTAAATTCTCCATAAAGTAGGACTTGGAAGTGGTTGGCCATAGATTCCATGCTACACTATGGATAGATTTTGTGTGCTAGTTTAAAGTAAAACAAACCGATAGAATATCACTTCCATGGTTATAGGGAAAATTCGTCACTAACCTCACATTAAATTAAGAAAGGGTACATAAATATATCCTCCTTTATTAGTCTAGAGTTTAACTAAATTGAGATGTAATTAAATAAATAACTTTAGAAGACTGATAAAAGTAGATGATTTCTGTTTTTTAGACGTGTTTTTTAGTTTTATTTATAATTTACACAGAATTAATAATTAAGTTTACGATGTGAATTGTGATTATAACACATAATCATTCTTTTTACAAGTGAAGCGATACAAAAGCTAGGGTTTCTAAGACCACGAGACATGGTTGAGGCATAGGTCTACTTCCATTGGGGTTCGGGGTTCCTAACCATTGGTGGTTCTTTTGCATTCAATTTTTCCTTATGCTTGTCATGGAGCAGGATTGTTTTTGTATTTGTTTATGGTTCTTTATTTAATTCCGCTTCCTGTCTCGCAAGAATTTGCTATAGGTTGTACTCTATATTTATGATCTTGTTTCAAATTGTTGTACCCTTGATGGATGGTAATCCATCCAATGGCCCATAAAGGCACCTAATAATAAAGGAGACAATAAATATTAATGTGACGTGATAGAAGAAGAAACTGTGAAATTCTCGATCTCTACCTATTTTGTCTCCAACTTTTGTTGTGAAGATGGAGAGGATGGCATTGAGGGAGGACAAAAAGTTAAGTGTCCTCCCTTTGGCCCTAGGAAACTAAGGATTTCCTTGAATTTTGAGATGTTTGTTGCTTTGAATAACAATAACTCTAGGATAAAAGGCATCATCATTTTTTAGTGGTGGTTGATTGTAACAAGTTACCTACTCAAAATTTTCTAGATTAAGGGATTAAAAAATTATGGGTTAAAAAGCTGGCCAATCAAGTCTCATTCAATAGAATGATAAAAAAGGTCTCTTTCTTATATTTTTCAAAGACAACAAAATGCAAGAAACTATCACTTGCAAAGAAAACTAGAACATCATAAACTGTATGTTCCATGCCCTAAAATGGTCACTAAGTGCCCTAAATGAAGAAATTTTTTGACCCCAAATGAGCATTTTCCATGCTCCAAATTTGGCGCTCACCAAATATGAAAAGCGATTTAAAAAAAATAATTATCATTTTTGTTGTTAAAACTTCTTGTTACTTCTTGCAAACCACATGTTTTCTACTCTGCATCTTGTGCTCACTAAATACATTGCCATTTTTTAGCTTGAGGTTGTCAAATCTTCATCAAGATGTTGCCACAAGGCCAAGGAAAATAAAGAGGTAAATATTTATGTATTTTTAGTTTGAAATTTTGATTAAAATGTATATTGAATTAGGATTTTTAATTAAATGTTGTTTTAATTTTTAGGAAATGATATTCCACCCCAGATTTATTTGAATTAGGAAAAGGTTGAAATTAACTCATTGAATATTGTTGTAAAGAACACTTTAAAGGACATTGTTTTTGAATAATTATCTAAGGTCATTAAAGAGGTAACACTATGAAAAATATGAGCAATATGTTTGGTACTATTGTAAACACCTAAAATTGTCTTTTAACTAAACAAATACTTATTATTTATTTAATGAACCTCTTCCACAAGATTAATCTCGTAGAATCATAAAAGTGACATTCTGTCGGTTCGTTGATGTGTTCAAAGTAGGCAACAAGAAATCTATCAATCATGGTGCGTGGAATGCGGGGCCAACTTTTTAAGTCCCAGGTCTGTGGAAATTTCCCGTCTGACTTTTCTTTGCATTTGACTCGGAAGTTGGAACATTACCTTGGATCTTGGAATTTAAAAATGTGGCCTGCCGCCCAATGTAAATTTCTCGGAAGACTACGGACAAGAAATGGACAAAGTTTCTTTCCACTTGAAACAATTGATATGCACAAAAACTTGCAAGGCAAGTCGTGTCTGGGTGAGAGGTTTTTTGTGAAATTATAAGGTATGATGTAAAAGAGGATCACGATCGTGAAAGGTTTCGATTATTTAACGTTATATAATATGAGTTGAATCCAAATCATTGTCCAAAGCTTTAATTGAGTTAGTTCACAGAACCTGCTCCGAAAGAACGGCCCGTCACTTCAGTTTGGTCATGTCGACACGAAAAGTCCGTCGTCTTGTTATTCTGTTTCCTCGCAACATCCTCGGACACACTTTGAGAACATGGAAAGTTTGTTTTAACTCAGAGGAGTTCAACAGGTAAGTCCATCGATCTGGAGTTTAACTTTTTGACAATGTAAACACCAGTTATAATTTGCTGTGTAGTGTGAGTGGTACTTACTACATGTAAACCGAGATCGAACTCATGACCTGACTTGTCTAAAATGACAGCCAGGACCAAGTGAACCTGCATAATTGACAGGTTAGTCCAGTCATCTGAAATTTAACTCTTTGACATGGCAAACCTCTTTTATAAGCTCTTAAATGATGTGTAATGGTTCCTCACAACATGTAAACCAAAATTGAATCCACAATCTGTACCAAGATTGAATCCACAACTTGTATTGTGTATTGCCTAAAATGACAGCCAAGACCAAATGAACTCACATGTAGTGTGAGTGGTCCCTATCACATGCAAACCAAGATTGAACTCATGACCTGACTTGCCTAAAACGACAGCCAGGACCAAGCGAACCCACATAGAAAGCTATAATTGACAGGTTATTCTAGTGATCTGAAATTTAACTCTTTGACATGACAAACCCCTTTTATAAGCTCTTAAACAATGTGTAATGGTCCCTCACAACATGTAAACGAAAATCGAATCCACAACCTGCAACAAGATCAAACCCACAACCAATATTACCTAAAATGACAGCCAAACCAAATGAACCCACATGGAAAGCTACTATATCAAACTTTTTATAGAGGCATTCCTTTCTTATCTTCTGTAGTGTGAATCATTACTTCGCATCCAAAGCTGCCAGTGATTCTTTTCTTGTCTACAATGTCTCCTGCTTGTGGTAGTTGTGATGTCTGGAGAAATTCTGTGAGACCTCTGATTTTGTTTCTTCTTGTCTTTGTGGAATTGTATGATGCAAGGCCTCCAGAGGTGAGGATTGGGGGAGTCTTTGATTTGGGAAGCTATCAAGGTAAACAATCAAATGCAGCCATACAATTGGCCATTCAAGATGTCAATAACAATCCCAATATTCTTAATGAGACCATTCTTGAGATTCAGACTACAAAGATAGGAAGCTCTGCTCTCATAGATGCCGAAAATGGTGAGAAACAACACTTTCTCTTTCTGTCTTTTTTTTATTTAAATTTCTTTTCAGTTCCCAGACATAGTCTATTGCTAAAACTAATTGAAGTTGGTTCTCCAGTCCTGAAATTGTTCAGAGCAAACGTTGTATCTGTTGTCGCACCCATGACAGCGCAAGTCTCCAACTTTGTTTCTGTCCTAGCTGATTCTGCACAAGTACCACTCATTACATTTGCTGGCAATGATCCCTCCATGTCCCTAAAACAATCTGCATATTCAATTCAGATGATTGGGAGGGATGTACTACAAATGAAGGCAATAGCTGTCTTACTGAACAAGTTTCACTGGAGAGAAATAGTGGTCATATATCAGGAAGATGAATTGGGTCTCAGCGGGATTCTAGCCTTAAAGAATGCACTACAAGAAACCTCTGCGAGAATAGTACAAAAGTTTGGAGTATCTGAGGAGTCTTTCAGTAACTCTTCTTGGAAACATATTCGGAAGACACTGAAGGAAAACAAGATTAGGAGTCGAGCTTTTGTTATACATACTAGTTATGGATTGGCCCAGAAAATCTTTTTGGAGGCAAAAACTTCAGGCATTATGGAGAAGCGGGGATGGGCTTGGATTGTTACAGAGTGGGTAGCGAATTATTTGGATGTTCCAGATGATACGACTATGGATTCAATGCAAGGAATAATTGGGGTTCGCACAAAAGCTAGGCAAACTCCACAGTACAAGAATATCAGCAAGAGATGTAATCATGAATTCATGAGGTTGTATCCAAATGTAACTCACTCTGAAGACATTGGCATAGTTGGAGCCTATGCTTATGATTCTATCTGGGTAATAGCTAAAGCTATTGATACTATGTTCAGAGTCAACAAACTTACTGAATTGGAATTTAAGTCTTCAGAGAAATTTTCGACAGATGTGCATGTCTTTCAGGGAGGGAATGCTCTGCTTCAGAAAGTAGCTCAGAGCAATTTCGAAGGAATTGGTGGTAATATAAAATTCAGCAAAAATAGGCTTCTTGAAGTCGAATCATATGACATTGTTAATGTAGTCAACAGGGAGATCAGAGTTGTAGGATCGTGGGCAAAGAAAGAATTCAAATTGAAAGATAATATAGAGTGGCCAAATGGATCTCCAAAACCGCCTTCTGGCTACAGAAAGTTTATAGTAGGAGTCCCCCCACATGTTGTGTTTCCTGGATTTGTGAACATCACAAACAATAACACAGAATTTGAGGGGTTCTGCATAGATGTATTTAAGAGTGCTGTGGAGATGCTTGATTATCCTTTTCACTATGAATTTAAAGTGTCGGATAATGGCACCGAATGTCCAGATTATAGCAAGCTTGTAGACCAAGTAGTGAGTAAGGTATCCCACTATTTCCCTATGTTTTCATTTAACTCAATATTTAATTTAATTTTAGGAGGGATATATCTTTTCATTTTTCCAAGCTATTAGCATAAGGTCCAGAATATCACCTAAATTTAAAAGATGTAATAGTTATTCAATAAACAGTAATAAATTGAGATGTAAGTGATAAACCATCTTGGGCTCTACTTTGAACACAAATGCACACTCTTCTATCTTAGTTTTCAGATAAACGTTTTTATGTTTTTTCATTACAAAGTCAGTATAGGACCAGGTGACCTGGTCCTGTGGTTTCCCATAAAATATGAGAGCAAATATTATTGTTAGTATTTTGAGAAACATTTTTTCTTCAAATTTTCAAAATTTCTACACAATTTTTTTCTCTATTTTCCACTACCTTCTGAAACATAACCACCCCTCTACTTAATTCTAATAACCTTTCTCTTTTCCTTATTTATATATATTCCATAACATTCATCAATGCTTTTGTTTTCTTTTTGACTAATAAAATTAAACATATTCATCTCATTCATCCTCTTTATCTTCTACAAGTTCTTTTTTGGATTTTATAGATTTACCCTTCATCACTACTTTGTTATAAATAAAATCTAATTCATTCTCTTCATCTTCAAACGTTGTGAAACACAAATTTCTTTCTTTCTTATAATACTTCTATCCCCTGGTCAATCCCAAAGTGTCTTCTTTCCTTTTTGAACACGACTTGTATTCACAAGGTGGAAGTTTAGTTTTGTCAATCTTTCTCATCTTCTTACAACACTTAAAATCGGCTTTCTTTTTTTTTGTCTTTTCATTATTTTTTATTTGACTCCTTGCCTTTTAATTACATGTGCCATACTATTCCAACATACCCTATAACTCTCCGACTCAAAATTGAATTTTCACAATCTATTTCCCTTATCTTTTGTTTATTGTTCTGATCATTTTGTTTCTACTGATTTTCCTCTTTATCGCATCATGGAGTAATTCCACATTTGCATTCATAGTCATAGCCACAATGCTCATTTCAGCTATTTATTAATTCTCTTAAATAATTGCTCCACTCTCAAAATCTTTGAATGCTCTAATACTAAACTAATATATAGAAATTTCATTTTCAATACTTAAACTCATTATTCAAAAAGAAAAACATACTAAAATAGAATAGATTTAACAGAGATGAAACACAACCAAAAAAAAAAAAAGAAACCAACAACAGAACAAAGAAAAACACATATTTATTCCAACATAAATATCTATGTACATCTCTGACTCCCTTAACTACTAATTCAAACGTTCCTGTGTTTATCCAAATAAAAACATCAAACCAACAATTAGCCCAACTAACTACTCTACAATTGATATTTGGTTCCTTTCTTAAAATATAGAATAGTTTCTAGCTACTATTATATAATTAAACAATAAATTTTAATAAGTTGGTCTAGGTTTAGACCTTGCTATATACCACAGGCACATAAAAATCTATAGGTTAATAGAAAACATTTTCAGCCTCACCCTGCAAGCAGCCCATATCCTCAATCCCACAACCATTTTCAAATGAATACCGTGGGGGCTGTCTCTGGGAATTTATAAGTAGAAGCCCCTTCAATTAGATGGCATCATAAACAATAAGCACAGATTCAGTTAGTTTGGGTTTTTCTCTTAATATAAATGTATATCTTTTTTCTTCTCATAGACCTGTTGTAATTGATGATTGCTGTCTAATCTCTGAATACTTATTCAAAGAGCATTTTTGTGGCCAGAAATTTGATATAATTGTAGCTGATATCACAATACTCGCAAAACGCTCTGCAAAGGTTGATTTTACACAGCCATATACTGATACAGGGCTGGTTATCATGGTGCGTACTAAGAAAAAACAGTATTCTGGCTGGGCTTTTCTACATCCTTTTACAATACCCATGTGGATTACTGCAGCAGTATTTGTTCTTCTCACTGCATTTCTTGTTTGGCTATTGGAACGAGATGAGAACGACGCTTTCACAGGACAGCCTACCAAGCAAATGCAAATTTCCCTCTGGTAACTGCTTTTCTAATACTTTAAGCTTTCTTTTTTTCTCTATTGTAATGTTGATAGATTAAAAGCCAAGGAAAAACAACATACAAAAAGAGTAGCTAAAATTGCGTGAACTGTCAAGTATAAGGAATTCATAATGGTTTTTCTGATGACAAGAAAATCACTGTAAAATACCGAGGTCTTCATGATCATTAGTTCTTGCCATCAAATTGTCTCAAGGATTTCTTTCTTATGTGTAATGTCTTTGGTTAGTCTTCCGTTCACACATATTTATGCTGAATCCATTAGTAAACTATTTCAATTTTAATTTGGTTTGCATAGATAATTTGGCTTACTAAATATATTCAGAAACATTGCAGTAGTGGCCATAAGTCAGCCTTCTAAGATGTCATCATGACTATATGGTTGGTTTTATATTTTTTCTGTTCGCAATTTTAGCATCTGTATATTTCTTGTTATGGATTAACAAATCAATAGTTTAATGATAGAGCGTTCTAGCAATAAATGAAACATCATAAATTTGACGGTTATAATATACACTCCATGTTAGTGAGATTTGGGGATTTTATGTTTCTGAGATTTGGAGATATTAGGAAATCCCCAAATAGCAGTAATTTTCTAGTTATAGTCGAGATTTGGGACATGCTGACCTTCCACATGACATGTTCTCCAGCTTCTCTCTTTGTTATTTTATGTAGTGTGGACTGTTCCAATGAAATTGCTGTATTTGGGTCTGGGCAGTTGATTGATTTAAGATATTAATAAAGGAAAAAAAAAAGAGATTATGTCTTTTTCGAGAGGATGTAGTTATTATGTGAACTGTATTTATTATATTATGAGTGGATTTCTTTTAATGGTAAGAGATTTTCACAATTTATGATATAGATGATGTTGTTTGTAGATTAAATTGTATTCAATTTTTTTTTGAATCAATATTGTTTCTTTGTTATGAACAATAATGTATGCTTGCTGGTCAATTGTTTGGACGACTGTAAGCTTTTTATTGTAGGTTAAGAGATCCCGAGTTTGCTTTGCAGTTCATATGTAATAAGGTTGAACATGCATATGCAAGGGCATGCTGAAAATCAAGGGAGACAGAGTAAAACAGAGTAAGAGAAGCATTAGATTACAAGTATATTAATGCATGATTTGGTGATCTGGAAGGGAAGGTAGGAGAAAATATGGAAAGAAGTTGAGTGATTTTGAAGATTTAGTGAAAAGAAGGGAAGCTTTTGAATCTACTGTAAAATCATGTGAGTTTAAAACAGAGCATGGGAATATAATAGGTCATTGTTTGGGGTGGATACCTTGTCTAAGCAATAATATTTTTTAAAGGAAGATAAAGGGTAATCTAGTGGAGAGTTGAGACCCATTCTTACTTAGATTAAGAACATGAATTGGAGATAAATTTTGAAATGGAAAATATTGATGCAAATGTGACCCAAAAAGAGTATTAAGTCGTTGAAAGCGAAATCAAACATCTTTCAGAGAGACGGTATTAAGATTTTGAAGAGTATTAAGTCGTTGAAATAAGAACTTCTGGAAAGGGAAGTCAATTCCATGAAATAGATGGGAAGAAGAGGACAAACAAGCAATGATTCTACACGAATTTGAACAGTTAGAAAGTGATGATCCAAAGCAACATATCAAGTTTGCAATGAGAACATTTATCTCAATCTAACTGTTTTGAAAGACGACTAAACCATAATTATATAATTAATTTATTTTCTTATGAAGTGAGTCTCTTTTTTCATTTTTCATTTTGTTTTAAACAAAAAAAAAATTATATTAATTAAAACTTGAAAATTTTATTAAGGTTTTCATACAGCGATAATTGTCTTTAAAGATCAGAGAATAAAAATTCATGGAAGTTTGTGTTAATTTATATGAGTAGAGAAAAACATTTAATCAACACAAATAGAGAAAGAAAATAACACAACAAAGACATTAGCTACGAATTTATAGTGGTTCGTCATAGAGGTAATGTCCACTTTCAAGCAGGGAATAAACTTCTATTACTCGTTGTCCAATACTACATCATACATAGACTGCACATAGTTATTTATACAACTGTATTCTGGTATGAAACCAAGAGTTGGGAGAAGGTTAATGTCCATGTGACCGTTGGGCTTCACATTCCCAATAAAATTTTGTATGAGAATCTCTGTTGCCAGAAACAGGACGACACCCTGTCATTTCTCATTTCAACGAACGAAACGGGTTTCAACAGGTTTCTGAGTGGTGCCCAAAGTTTTTGCATTGATTTTTAATTTTTTTAAAAATATTCACCAAGTTCTGCGCAGTCCGTGTAAGGAGTTTGATTTTTTAGATTTTTCTAAATATTCATTCGAGTTGGTATTTCTATATTATCACTTTTGGAAGTTGATTTTTCAGTTTTTCCTAAATTTAAGATTAGAAATTATGAAGTAAATTTCTAATTGAGAAACTGTCCATTAGATTTTAAATTTTGGTAGAAATATTTTCCCTAAAATTATCATAATTGCAAACATTATGATAAGTGTATTTTGATTTTTTCACTGAAATTCTATAATATTCTTAATCATTTTTTATTATGTATACACATTTCTTATACGCAACCTTTAAATATTCCGTTTCTCGTCATGTTGCCGTTTCGGTTTCGATTTTCGTTTCTGGTTTCTGATAACATAAATGAGAATAGAAAAACAAAATTAAGATGACTAGAACACAAAAGAAGACTATCACTTCAAATTGCGATGGTGAGTGAAAAAAGTTGTGAAGAATGGACTGAAGACAGAGATCCTCATTCCATAACATTTCAGCTATGGTCAAAATCAGAAACCTATTTAGCTAAATAGTTAGCCACAACATTCCACTAAAACAGAACATGAATAAAAAACTGAAATCAAATCTAGCTATTCTTGATAAGTTTCTCGGTTAGATCAATAGATAATTTTTCTAACTATTCATAAGAAGTAGAAACGATTAGACTATCATTCTACGTAACAATATTTTCTGTTTTGAATTGCAGGTTTTCATTTTCAACAATTTGTATTTGTTCACAGTGAGTGACCTCCTCATTGAATTTTTCTATTTTACGAACATTTTCTCTCATGCAAATACTTTTAACTAGGGACAAACTTCTAATATGTGAAGATGGCAACTGATCGCCCCATTTGTGCAGGAGAGAAGGTTATGACATCTCTTGGCAAAGTTATTTTGATAATTTGGCTGTTTGTAGTTCTAGTCTTAAATTCAAGCTACACAGCTAGCCTCGCATCCATTCTCACTGTTCAGCAACTTTCCCCAACAATACGAGACATAGAGTCACTCAGAGCAAACAACGCCTCCATTGGGCATTTGAATGGTTCATTTGTCAGAGATTATCTGATCAATGAGCTAAAAATTGACGAGAGAAGATTGTTACCTCTTGTCAATCCAGAAGACT
The DNA here is from genome assembly GCF_030272615.1 of Cryptomeria japonica. Lineage (NCBI taxonomy): Eukaryota > Viridiplantae > Streptophyta > Pinopsida > Cupressales > Cupressaceae > Cryptomeria > Cryptomeria japonica. Next base: position 262,366,846 of record NC_081411.1, read on the forward strand.
ACGTCAATTCACTAAGGAATGAGACAATTGGGTCTGTAGTTGATGAGACTCCATACATCAACATGCTAATGTCACAGCATTGTGGTGAATTTGAGATTGTGAGTCGGCCATTCTACAAAGGAGGATTTGGGTTTGTAAGTATTTTTCTCTAAGAGTTTGTGCATTTTCATTTCTCTTGGGTTGAAATGCACACTTCTTAACTCTCTTTACTCTACTTTTATGCTGTAGTTATTTGCCAAAGGGTTTCCAGTTGTTGGGGAAATGACATCTGCAGTGCTGAAAATTATTCAGAACAAAACAGAGCTAGACAAACTTCGCGGGCACTGGTTTGGGCGTTATTCTTCTGATCCATGCAATAATGACAACGGCGGGATATCTGAAGAAGACACGGTAGATGATGGTGGGAAGTTGAGTCCACGCAGGTTTTGGGGTTTGTTCGTCATCTCATCAGCGTTATATTGTGTAATCATGTCCGCCCACGTCGGACAAAAGTATTATAAGAAAAGACTAGTTAGCACAAGAGTGGAGAATGTTCAGTCCCCACCTCCCGATAGCCCTTTGCCTGCAACTGAATTCATACCTGCAAATTCAGATCTATCCCGTTCATCTGGTCAGTTCCATACAAATAATAACAATGCAACTTCAAATGGTGTGCGCCATCGAAGATCTTTCTCAGCTTAATGTTATTGAGCTTTGAAATAATGGCATCTTCTTTTGAACTGTCCAAAAAACGATGCTCTGTAGTAAATTGATAATTGTTAATTGTGTATAGGCCTAAAAGGTTCAGTCTAAGACTCCTAGTCTTCATTGAATAGTTAAACAAATTTGGGTTTCATATATAAAAACTTTCACTAAAAAAATATTTGATCATTGATTGATTTATGTATGTTTGGGGAAGTCTGATGGTCACGGACCTCCTCCTCATCTAGCATAGTCTATAGTCTTGATAGCTTAAGTATTTTTGTGGGCTTCACCTATGTTATTTGATCGTTTTGTTATACTTTTTGGTGTGCTTCTATCTTCCAAGTTTCTTTGAGTATTATACTATTTATCTTTTATTAATGTAGAATTTCATAAGAAGTATTCATAAACACATATATGTTAATTTCACACACACATATATGTATATGTGCTAAATTTTTCTTGAGATTTATCTTACTATTGATTAGGTTATATTGTGTGGCCTAGTCTCATATAGTCACATTATGCCTTGCTATAGGGATTAGTTCATGTGATGTAGTTAGAACCACTTTCACTTATGGATCCTTCTCAATCTACTTACATTAGCATTTTGGTCTTATCTTTGAGTAAGGGATTGAAAATATTAGTTAAACAAATTTGGGTTTCATATATAAAAACTTTCATTAAAAAAATATTTGATCATTGATTGATTTATGTATGTTTGGGGAAGTCTGATGGTCACGGACCTCCTCCTCATCTAGCATAGTCTATAGTCTTGATAGCTTAAGTATTTTTGTGGGCTTCACCTATGTTATTTGATCGTTTTGTTATACTTTTTGGTGTGCTTCTATCTTCCAAGTTTCTTTAAGTATTATACTATTTATCTTTTATTAATGTAGAATTTCATAAGAAGTATTCATAAACACATATATGTTAATTTCACACACACATATATGTATATGTGCTAAATTTTTCTTGAGATTTATCTTACTATTGATTAGGTTATATTGTGTGGCCTAGTCTCATATAGTCACATTATGCCTTGCTATAGGGATTAGTTCATGTGATGTAGTTAGAACCACTTTCACTTATGGATCCTTCTCAATCTACTTACATTAGCATTTTGGTCTTATCTTTGAGTAAGGGATTGAAAATATTAGTTAAACAAATTTGGGTTTCATATATAAAAACTTTCATTAAAAAAATATTTGATCATTGATTGATTTATGTATGTTTGGGGAAGTCTGATGGTCACGGACCTCCTCCTCATCTAGCATAGTCTATAGTCTTGATAGCTTAAGTATTTTTGTGGGCTTCACCTATGTTATTTGATCGTTTTGTTATACTTTTTGGTGTGCTTCTATCTTCCAAGTTTCTTTAAGTATTATACTATTTATCTTTTATTAATGTAGAATTTCATAAGAAGTATTCATAAACACATATATGTTAATTTCACACACACATATATGTATATGTGCTAAATTTTTCTTGAGATTTATCTTACTATTGATTAGGTTATATTGTGTGGCCTAGTCTCATATAGTCACATTATGCCTTGCTATAGGGATTAGTTCATGTGATGTAGTTAGAACCACTTTCACTTATGGATCCTTCTCAATCTACTTACATTAGCATTTTGGTCTTATCTTTGAGTAAGGGATTGAAAATATTAGTTAAACAAATTTGGGTTTCATATATAAAAACTTTCATTAAAAAAATATTTGATCATTGATTGATTTATGTATGTTTGGGGATGTCTGATGGTCACGGACCTCCTCCTCATCTAGCATAGTCTATAGTCTTGATAGCTTAAGTATTTTTGTGGGCTTCACCTATGTTATTTGATCGTTTTGTTATACTTTTTGGTGTGCTTCTATCTTCCAAGTTTCTTTAAGTATTATACTATTTATCTTTTATTAATGTAGAATTTCATAAGAAGTATTCATAAACACATATATGTTAATTTCACACACACATATATGTATATGTGCTAAATTTTTCTTGAGATTTATCTTACTATTGATTAGGTTATATTGTGTGGCCTAGTCTCATATAGTCACATTATGCCTTGCTATAGGGATTAGTTCATGTGATGTAGTTAGAACCACTTTCACTTATGGATCCTTCTCAATCTACTTACATTAGCATTTTGGTCTTATCTTTGAGTAAGGGATTGAAAATATTAGTTAAACAAATTTGGGTTTCATATATAAAAACTTTCATTAAAAAAATATTTGATCATTGATTGATTTATGTATGTTTGGGGAAGTCTGATGGTCACGGACCTCCTCCTCATCTAGCATAGTCTATAGTCTTGATAGCTTAAGTATTTTTGTGGGCTTCACCTATGTTATTTGATCGTTTTGTTATACTTTTTGGTGTGCTTCTATCTTCCAAGTTTCTTTGAGTATTATACTATTTATCTTTTATTAATGTAGAATTTCATAAGAAGTATTCATAAACACATATATGTTAATTTCACACACACATATATGTATATGTGCTAAATTTTTCTTGAGATTTATCTTACTATTGATTAGGTTATATTGTGTGGCCTAGTCTCATATAGTCACATTATGCCTTGCTATAGGGATTAGTTCATGTGATGTAGTTAGAACCACTTTCACTTATGGATCCTTCTCAATCTACTTACATTAGCATTTTGGTCTTATCTTTGAGTAAGGGATTGAAAATATTAGTTAAACAAATTTGGGTTTCATATATAAAAACTTTCATTAAAAAAATATTTGATCATTGATTGATTTATGTATGTTTGGGGAAGTCTGATGGTCACGGACCTCCTCCTCATCTAGCATAGTCTATAGTCTTGATAGCTTAAGTATTTTTGTGGGCTTCACCTATGTTATTTGATCGTTTTGTTATACTTTTTGGTGTGCTTCTATCTTCCAAGTTTCTTTAAGTATTATACTATTTATCTTTTATTAATGTAGAATTTCATAAGAAGTATTCATAAACACATATATGTTAATTTCACACACACATATATGTATATGTGCTAAATTTTTCTTGAGATTTATCTTACTATTGATTAGGTTATATTGTGTGGCCTAGTCTCATATAGTCACATTATGCCTTGCTATAGGGATTAGTTCATGTGATGTAGTTAGAACCACTTTCACTTATGGATCCTTCTCAATCTACTTACATTAGCATTTTGGTCTTATCTTTGAGTAAGGGATTGAAAATATTAGTTAAACAAATTTGGGTTTCATATATAAAAACTTTCATTAAAAAAATATTTGATCATTGATTGATTTATGTATGTTTGGGGAAGTCTGATGGTCACGGACCTCCTCCTCATCTAGCATAGTCTATAGTCTTGATAGCTTAAGTATTTTTGTGGGCTTCACCTATGTTATTTGATCGTTTTGTTATACTTTTTGGTGTGCTTCTATCTTCCAAGTTTCTTTAAGTATTATACTATTTATCTTTTATTAATGTAGAATTTCATAAGAAGTATTCATAAACACATATATGTTAATTTCACACACACATATATGTATATGTGCTAAATTTTTCTTGAGATTTATCTTACTATTGATTAGGTTATATTGTGTGGCCTAGTCTCATATAGTCACATTATGCCTTGCTATAGGGATTAGTTCATGTGATGTAGTTAGAACCACTTTCACTTATGGATCCTTCTCAATCTACTTACATTAGCATTTTGGTCTTATCTTTGAGTAAGGGATTGAAAATATTAGTTAAACAAATTTGGGTTTCATATATAAAAACTTTCATTAAAAAAATATTTGATCATTGATTGATTTATGTATGTTTGGGGAAGTCTGATGGTCACGGACCTCCTCCTCATCTAGCATAGTCTATAGTCTTGATAGCTTAAGTATTTTTGTGGGCTTCACCTATGTTATTTGATCGTTTTGTTATACTTTTTGGTGTGCTTCTATCTTCCAAGTTTCTTTAAGTATTATACTATTTATCTTTTATTAATGTAGAATTTCATAAGAAGTATTCATAAACACATATATGTTAATTTCACACACACATATATGTATATGTGCTAAATTTTTCTTGAGATTTATCTTACTATTGATTAGGTTATATTGTGTGGCCTAGTCTCATATAGTCACATTATGCCTTGCTATAGGGATTAGTTCATGTGATGTAGTTAGAACCACTTTCACTTATGGATCCTTCTCAATCTACTTACATTAGCATTTTGGTCTTATCTTTGAGTAAGGGATTGAAAATATTAGTTAAAAAAATTTGGGTTTCATATATAAAAACTTTCATTAAAAAAATATTTGATCATTGATTGATTTATGTATGTTTGGGGAAGTCTGATGGTCACGGACCTCCTCCTCATCTAGCATAGTCTATAGTCTTGATAGCTTAAGTATTTTTGTGGGCTTCACCTATGTTATTTGATCGTTTTGTTATACTTTTTGGTGTGCTTCTATCTTCCAAGTTTCTTTAAGTATTATACTATTTATCTTTTATTAATGTAGAATTTCATAAGAAGTATTCATAAACACATATATGTTAATTTCACACACACATATATGTATATGTGCTAAATTTTTCTTGAGATTTATCTTACTATTGATTAGGTTATATTGTGTGGCCTAGTCTCATATAGTCACATTATGCCTTGCTATAGGGATTAGTTCATGTGATGTAGTTAGAACCACTTTCACTTATGGATCCTTCTCAATCTACTTACATTAGCATTTTGGTCTTATCTTTGAGTAAGGGATTGAAAATATTAGTTAAACAAATTTGGGTTTCATATATAAAAACTTTCATTAAAAAAATATTTGATCATTGATTGATTTATGTATGTTTGGGGAAGTCTGATGGTCACGGACCTCCTCCTCATCTAGCATAGTCTATAGTCTTGATAGCTTAAGTATTTTTGTGGGCTTCACCTATGTTATTTGATCGTTTTGTTATACTTTTTGGTGTGCTTCTATCTTCCAAGTTTCTTTAAGTATTATACTATTTATCTTTTATTAATGTAGAATTTCATAAGAAGTATTCATAAACACATATATGTTAATTTCACACACACATATATGTATATGTGCTAAATTTTTCTTGAGATTTATCTTACTATTGATTAGGTTATATTGTGTGGCCTAGTCTCATATAGTCACATTATGCCTTGCTATAGGGATTAGTTCATGTGATGTAGTTAGAACCACTTTCACTTATGGATCCTTCTCAATCTACTTACATTAGCATTTTGGTCTTATCTTTGAGTAAGGGATTGAAAATATTAGTTAAACAAATTTGGGTTTCATATATAAAAACTTTCATTAAAAAAATATTTGATCATTGATTGATTTATGTATGTTTGGGGAAGTCTGATGGTCACGGACCTCCTCCTCATCTAGCATAGTCTATAGTCTTGATGGCTTAAGTATTTTTGTGGGCTTCACCTATGTTATTTGATCGTTTTGTTATACTTTTTGGTGTGCTTCTATCTTCCAAGTTTCTTTAAGTATTATACTATTTATCTTTTATTAATGTAGAATTTCATAAGAAGTATTCATAAACACATATATGTTAATTTCACACACACATATATGTATATGTGCTAAATTTTTCTTGAGATTTATCTTACTATTGATTAGGTTATATTGTGTGGCCTAGTCTCATATAGTCACATTATGCCTTGCTATAGGGATTAGTTCATGTGATGTAGTTAGAACCACTTTCACTTATGGATCCTTCTCAATCTACTTACATTAGCATTTTGGTCTTATCTTTGAGTAAGGGATTGAAAATATTAGTTAAACAAATTTGGGTTTCATATATAAAAACTTTCATTAAAAAAATATTTGATCATTGATTGATTTATGTATGTTTGGGGATGTCTGATGGTCACGGACCTCCTCCTCATCTAGCATAGTCTATAGTCTTGATAGCTTAAGTATTTTTGTGGGCTTCACCTATGTTATTTGATCGTTTTGTTATACTTTTTGGTGTGCTTCTATCTTCCAAGTTTCTTTAAGTATTATACTATTTATCTTTTATTAATGTAGAATTTCATAAGAAGTATTCATAAACACATATATGTTAATTTCACACACACATATATGTATATGTGCTAAATTTTTCTTGAGATTTATCTTACTATTGATTAGGTTATATTGTGTGGCCTAGTCTCATATAGTCACATTATGCCTTGCTATAGGGATTAGTTCATGTGATGTAGTTAGAACCACTTTCACTTATGGATCCTTCTCAATCTACTTACATTAGCATTTTGGTCTTATCTTTGAGTAAGGGATTGAAAATATTTGTTAAACAAATTTGGGTTTCATATATAAAAACTTTCATTAAAAAAATATTTGATCATTGATTGATTTATGTATGTTTGGGGAAGTCTGATGGTCACGGACCTCCTCCTCATCTAGCATAGTCTATAGTCTTGATAGCTTAAGTATTTTTGTGGGCTTCACCTATGTTATTTGATCGTTTTGTTATACTTTTTGGTGTGCTTCTATCTTCCAAGTTTCTTTGAGTATTATACTATTTATCTTTTATTAATGTAGAATTTCATAAGAAGTATTCATAAACACATATATGTTAATTTCACACACACATATATGTATATGTGCTAAATTTTTCTTGAGATTTATCTTACTATTGATTAGGTTATATTGTGTGGCCTAGTCTCATATAGTCACATTATGCCTTGCTATAGGGATTAGTTCATGTGATGTAGTTAGAACCACTTTCACTTATGGATCCTTCTCAATCTACTTACATTAGCATTTTGGTCTTATCTTTGAGTAAGGGATTGAAAATATTAGTTAAACAAATTTGGGTTTCATATATAAAAACTTTCATTAAAAAAATATTTGATCATTGATTGATTTATGTATGTTTGGGGAAGTCTGATGGTCACGGACCTCCTCCTCATCTAGCATAGTCTATAGTCTTGATAGCTTAAGTATTTTTGTGGGCTTCACCTATGTTATTTGATCGTTTTGTTATACTTTTTGGTGTGCTTCTATCTTCCAAGTTTCTTTAAGTATTATACTATTTATCTTTTATTAATGTAGAATTTCATAAGAAGTATTCATAAACACATATATGTTAATTTCACACACACATATATGTATATGTGCTAAATTTTTCTTGAGATTTATCTTACTATTGATTAGGTTATATTGTGTGGCCTAGTCTCATATAGTCACATTATGCCTTGCTATAGGGATTAGTTCATGTGATGTAGTTAGAACCACTTTCACTTATGGATCCTTCTCAATCTACTTACATTAGCATTTTGGTCTTATCTTTGAGTAAGGGATTGAAAATATTAGTTAAACAAATTTGGGTTTCATATATAAAAACTTTCATTAAAAAAATATTTGATCATTGATTGATTTATGTATGTTTGGGGAAGTCTGATGGTCACGGACCTCCTCCTCATCTAGCATAGTCTATAGTCTTGATAGCTTAAGTATTTTTGTGGGCTTCACCTATGTTATTTGATCGTTTTGTTATACTTTTTGGTGTGCTTCTATCTTCCAAGTTTCTTTAAGTATTATACTATTTATCTTTTATTAATGTAGAATTTCATAAGAAGTATTCATAAACACATATATGTTAATTTCACACACACATATATGTATATGTGCTAAATTTTTCTTGAGATTTATCTTACTATTGATTAGGTTATATTGTGTGGCCTAGTCTCATATAGTCACATTATGCCTTGCTATAGGGATTAGTTCATGTGATGTAGTTAGAACCACTTTCACTTATGGATCCTTCTCAATCTACTTACATTAGCATTTTGGTCTTATCTTTGAGTAAGGGATTGAAAATATTAGTTAAACAAATTTGGGTTTCATATATAAAAACTTTCATTAAAAAAATATTTGATCATTGATTGATTTATGTATGTTTGGGGAAGTCTGATGGTCACGGACCTCCTCCTCATCTAGCATAGTCTATAGTCTTGATAGCTTAAGTATTTTTGTGGGCTTCACCTATGTTATTTGATCGTTTTGTTATACTTTTTGGTGTGCTTCTATCTTCCAAGTTTCTTTAAGTATTATACTATTTATCTTTTATTAATGTAGAATTTCATAAGAAGTATTCATAAACACATATATGTTAATTTCACACACACATATATGTATATGTGCTAAATTTTTCTTGAGATTTATCTTACTATTGATTAGGTTATATTGTGTGGCCTAGTCTCATATAGTCACATTATGCCTTGCTATAGGGATTAGTTCATGTGATGTAGTTAGAACCACTTTCACTTATGGATCCTTCTCAATCTACTTACATTAGCATTTTGGTCTTATCTTTGAGTAAGGGATTGAAAATATTAGTTAAAAAAATTTGGGTTTCATATATAAAAACTTTCATTAAAAAAATATTTGATCATTGATTGATTTATGTATGTTTGGGGAAGTCTGATGGTCACGGACCTCCTCCTCATCTAGCATAGTCTATAGTCTTGATAGCTTAAGTATTTTTGTGGGCTTCACCTATGTTATTTGATCGTTTTGTTATACTTTTTGGTGTGCTTCTATCTTCCAAGTTTCTTTAAGTATTATACTATTTATCTTTTATTAATGTAGAATTTCATAAGAAGTATTCATAAACACATATATGTTAATTTCACACACACATATATGTATATGTGCTAAATTTTTCTTGAGATTTATCTTACTATTGATTAGGTTATATTGTGTGGCCTAGTCTCATATAGTCACATTATGCCTTGCTATAGGGATTAGTTCATGTGATGTAGTTAGAACCACTTTCACTTATGGATCCTTCTCAATCTACTTACATTAGCATTTTGGTCTTATCTTTGAGTAAGGGATTGAAAATATTAGTTAAACAAATTTGGGTTTCATATATAAAAACTTTCATTAAAAAAATATTTGATCATTGATTGATTTATGTATGTTTGGGGAAGTCTGATGGTCACGGACCTCCTCCTCATCTAGCATAGTCTATAGTCTTGATAGCTTAAGTATTTTTGTGGGCTTCACCTATGTTATTTGATCGTTTTGTTATACTTTTTGGTGTGCTTCTATCTTCCAAGTTTCTTTAAGTATTATACTATTTATCTTTTATTAATGTAGAATTTCATAAGAAGTATTCATAAACACATATATGTTAATTTCACACACACATATATGTATATGTGCTAAATTTTTCTTGAGATTTATCTTACTATTGATTAGGTTATATTGTGTGGCCTAGTCTCATATAGTCACATTATGCCTTGCTATAGGGATTAGTTCATGTGATGTAGTTAGAACCACTTTCACTTATGGATCCTTCTCAATCTACTTACATTAGCATTTTGGTCTTATCTTTGAGTAAGGGATTGAAAATATTAGTTAAACAAATTTGGGTTTCATATATAAAAACTTTCATTAAAAAAATATTTGATCATTGATTGATTTATGTATGTTTGGGGAAGTCTGATGGTCACGGACCTCCTCCTCATCTAGCATAGTCTATAGTCTTGATGGCTTAAGTATTTTTGTGGGCTTCACCTATGTTATTTGATCGTTTTGTTATACTTTTTGGTGTGCTTCTATCTTCCAAGTTTCTTTAAGTATTATACTATTTATCTTTTATTAATGTAGAATTTCATAAGAAGTATTCATAAACACATATATGTTAATTTCACACACACATATATGTATATGTGCTAAATTTTTCTTGAGATTTATCTTACTATTGATTAGGTTATATTGTGTGGCCTAGTCTCATATAGTCACATTATGCCTTGCTATAGGGATTAGTTCATGTGATGTAGTTAGAACCACTTTCACTTATGGATCCTTCTCAATCTACTTACATTAGCATTTTGGTCTTATCTTTGAGTAAGGGATTGAAAATATTAGTTAAACAAATTTGGGTTTCATATATAAAAACTTTCATTAAAAAAATATTTGATCATTGATTGATTTATGTATGTTTGGGGAAGTCTGATGGTCACGGACCTCCTCCTCATCTAGCATAGTCTATAGTCTTGATAGCTTAAGTATTTTTGTGGGCTTCACCTATGTTATTTGATCGTTTTGTTATACTTTTTGGTGTGCTTCTATCTTCCAAGTTTCTTTGAGTATTATACTATTTATCTTTTATTAATGTAGAATTTCATAAGAAGTATTCATAAACACATATATGTTAATTTCACACACACATATATGTATATGTGCTAAATTTTTCTTGAGATTTATCTTACTATTGATTAGGTTATATTGTGTGGCCTAGTCTCATATAGTCACATTATGCCTTGCTATAGGGATTAGTTCATGTGATGTAGTTAGAACCACTTTCACTTATGGATCCTTCTCAATCTACTTACATTAGCATTTTGGTCTTATCTTTGAGTAAGGGATTGAAAATATTAGTTAAACAAATTTGGGTTTCATATATAAAAACTTTCATTAAAAAAATATTTGATCATTGATTGATTTATGTATGTTTGGGGAAGTCTGATGGTCACGGACCTCCTCCTCATCTAGCATAGTCTATAGTCTTGATAGCTTAAGTATTTTTGTGGGCTTCACCTATGTTATTTGATCGTTTTGTTATACTTTTTGGTGTGCTTCTATCTTCCAAGTTTCTTTAAGTATTATACTATTTATCTTTTATTAATGTAGAATTTCATAAGAAGTATTCATAAACACATATATGTTAATTTCACACACACATATATGTATATGTGCTAAATTTTTCTTGAGATTTATCTTACTATTGATTAGGTTATATTGTGTGGCCTAGTCTCATATAGTCACATTATGCCTTGCTATAGGGATTAGTTCATGTGATGTAGTTAGAACCACTTTCACTTATGGATCCTTCTCAATCTACTTACATTAGCATTTTGGTCTTATCTTTGAGTAAGGGATTGAAAATATTAGTTAAACAAATTTGGGTTTCATATATAAAAACTTTCATTAAAAAAATATTTGATCATTGATTGATTTATGTATGTTTGGGGAAGTCTGATGGTCACGGACCTCCTCCTCATCTAGCATAGTCTATAGTCTTGATAGCTTAAGTATTTTTGTGGGCTTCACCTATGTTATTTGATCGTTTTGTTATACTTTTTGGTGTGCTTCTATCTTCCAAGTTTCTTTAAGTATTATACTATTTATCTTTTATTAATGTAGAATTTCATAAGAAGTATTCATAAACACATATATGTTAATTTCACACACACATATATGTATATGTGCTAAATTTTTCTTGAGATTTATCTTACTATTGATTAGGTTATATTGTGTGGCCTAGTCTCATATAGTCACATTATGCCTTGCTATAGGGATTAGTTCATGTGATGTAGTTAGAACCACTTTCACTTATGGATCCTTCTCAATCTACTTACATTAGCATTTTGGTCTTATCTTTGAGTAAGGGATTGAAAATATTAGTTAAACAAATTTGGGTTTCATATATAAAAACTTTCATTAAAAAAATATTTGATCATTGATTGATTTATGTATGTTTGGGGAAGTCTGATGGTCACGGACCTCCTCCTCATCTAGCATAGTCTATAGTCTTGATAGCTTAAGTATTTTTGTGGGCTTCACCTATGTTATTTGATCGTTTTGTTATACTTTTTGGTGTGCTTCTATCTTCCAAGTTTCTTTGAGTATTATACTATTTATCTTTTATTAATGTAGAATTTCATAAGAAGTATTCATAAACACATATATGTTAATTTCACACACACATATATGTATATGTGCTAAATTTTTCTTGAGATTTATCTTACTATTGATTAGGTTATATTGTGTGGCCTAGTCTCATATAGTCACATTATGCCTTGCTATAGGGATTAGTTCATGTGATGTAGTTAGAACCACTTTCACTTATGGATCCTTCTCAATCTACTTACATTAGCATTTTGGTCTTATCTTTGAGTAAGGGATTGAAAATATTAGTTAAACAAATTTGGGTTTCATATATAAAAACTTTCATTAAAAAAATATTTGATCATTGATTGATTTATGTATGTTTGGGGAAGTCTGATGGTCACGGACCTCCTCCTCATCTAGCATAGTCTATAGTCTTGATAGCTTAAGTATTTTTGTGGGCTTCACCTATGTTATTTGATCGTTTTGTTATACTTTTTGGTGTGCTTCTATCTTCCAAGTTTCTTTAAGTATTATACTATTTATCTTTTATTAATGTAGAATTTCATAAGAAGTATTCATAAACACATATATGTTAATTTCACACACACATATATGTATATGTGCTAAATTTTTCTTGAGATTTATCTTACTATTGATTAGGTTATATTGTGTGGCCTAGTCTCGTATAGTCACATTATGCCTTGCTATAGGGATTAGTTCATGTGATGTAGTTAGAACCACTTTCACTTATGGATCCTTCTCAATCTACTTACATTAGCATTTTGGTCTTATCTTTGAGTAAGGGATTGAAAATATTAGTTAAACAAATTTGGGTTTCATATATAAAAACTTTCATTAAAAAAATATTTGATCATTGATTGATTTATGTATGTTTGGGGAAGTCTGATGGTCACGGACCTCCTCCTCATCTAGCATAGTCTATAGTCTTGATAGCTTAAGTATTTTTGTGGGCTTCACCTATGTTATTTGATCGTTTTGTTATACTTTTTGGTGTGCTTCTATCTTCCAAGTTTCTTTAAGTATTATACTATTTATCTTTTATTAATGTAGAATTTCATAAGAAGTATTCATAAACACATATATGTTAATTTCACACACACATATATGTATATGTGCTAAATTTTTCTTGAGATTTATCTTACTATTGATTAGGTTATATTGTGTGGCCTAGTCTCATATAGTCACATTATGCCTTGCTATAGGGATTAGTTCATGTGATGTAGTTAGAACCACTTTCACTTATGGATCCTTCTCAATCTACTCACATTAGCATTTTGGTCTTATCTTTGAGTAAGGGATTCAAAATATTAGTGAGTCATGCTTCAAGATGGTATGAGGTATTATTGGCTTGACTTGGTAATAGTCAAGTCCTTATATATAAAACAAGTTATGTGATGATTTATCAAGATTTTACTATATGTAGTTTCTAGTCAATCCTCATCAACTAAATTTCTTCAATAGTGATTCACAATTATCTATAGGAATGGTTCACTTAACACTCATTTTATTTAGGTGGTTCTCATAGGGTCAAGTTTCCCTACAACTTCATAATGATTACCCATTTAAATATGATTATATCTTAACTCCACTATACCACTTGGAGTTGTCTCTATAATTAACACATACATAGATGAAGACAAAGAATCTTGATTATGGAGGAAACATTATGGTTAAGCATATTTGAGCTAGAGTATTATTTGGATGGGTATCTTTTGAAAAGTTTTGGTTCTTTTCTCTTGCAAACATTTAACCTAGAAGCAATGAGAGTGAAGCAAAATATTCATGATCATTTGGGATTTTTCCTTGTATGAACCACCACTCACGAATATCAATCCATGAAGATTTATTTGAGATTACATTTGAATCCCAAAAAAATCATTAATAATAATTGATGAAGACATACCAAACATATAATGTAGATACAAACTTTAATGTTTTCATGGATCAATGTAGTGTCAAAATCTAGCTTTACACGCTTTTTAATTTATTATGTACCTATGTAATTTTATGATTTCTCATTCCCTAGATAATGTGATAATGACTGAAAATACATCCTTACAAATTACAATCTAGGAGAGTATCAACTAGCTACTCCTAAGGTTTTAGAGCTTGATGAACCTATACACTTTGTGCATATTAAGAATTTATGTACTTAATATGAAGCATATACCAATTGACAAAAATAAATATAATGAAATCACAAAGATGGAAACCTAGTAAACAAGCATCATATATGAAATCTAAAAAATTTGAAAAATTTGAAAAAATAAACATAAAAATTGTTCTTTGGTGGCACCTTAGAGAAGTATCTTGTTGAAACCTACTCACAAGTGCCATCTATGATAAATGATAATTTTTCATATTGTAATTCCTCATTTATTTCCTATCATATTTGATGTCATTAGTTCATTATTTCATCCTTTCCCTTTCATGTCTTGTTCACTTATAGTCTATTTTATGGGTTTGGTCTATAAATTATATGCTTAGGGTGGAGAAAATTAGTACTTTTTATTTAGAGGAGTTACACTACTAGAAAAATCAAACATCAACAAACTCAACTAAAACACAATTTGAATTCAATTTTTATGAAGCTCAATTGAAAATTTATGGAAAACCAAAGTCACTTTACTTAATTCTAAGTCAATAGGTGCAATAATGATAAAAATATAAATGAGATTAAATCTTGAATAATATCTATAATATATGTAAAAAACCACATCCTACATTATTATAAATTTGGATTTATGTCTTTGCACCTACTTAGTAATTAGGATACCTTCCATCATTAATAAATTTTCATTTGTTTTTCATAACTTCATCAATTAAAATTTGCACAATCAATAAACATCAATGGATAGATTCAAATATTCAAGCAATATAATTTAAACCTGAACTTCTAAAGTATAAAATCTAAAAATACTGTATTGACATTGACACCATATAGATTTCACAATATTTTTCATTTTATAATCTCCCTGTCATCCATCACTTGCTTAAATGAAATGTTTCTTTATCTAAAAAACCATGATCTAATCCACATTTTATTCTTTTGAACACTTTGCAAGAGGTAACACTACTATGTGTCAATTGACTGTTTTTATCTTTTAAATTTTATTTTGACTTATCTTTCGACCCATACTATTCCTACATAAAGGTCACCATTATCATTTTATATCATGGTATGCTTTGAATAGTATACATTGGGGAAAGGAATATAACTTATGTGTGTTGTGTTTGATGGTTTTTATCTCACTAAACCCATTAAGTTCAAGTTAATTTTCCATGTATAAGGAAACCCTTATAATGTATATTGATTGTCTCATGATATATCCACTAAGAGTGTGAGATGCCTTGTAAGTGCTAGGGTATCTTTTTATTTATTGTTTTCTTGAGAGTCAATCCATGGATTAGATAGATTATCATTTTAATCTTATCTTGGTGCATAATATCCATTGATATAGTAAATAAAGGTTACTAAACTCAAAATTGATACAAGACATCATCATGTCACATTCATCATCATACTATCATCCATAATCATTTTCTTGCATAGATTTTTTATTATCTATTTTTTCTTTGAGATTTATATAAATCTCTTCTTTTAAAACGTCACACATGTATTTTTCATATTAATTTTTTCTATAGGGGACATCAACTTTATCAACTAGGTCTCACTTTTCTAAATTTCCATTATGTCTCGTACCTAATTGGGGTATTTAGTCACTTTCTTCACCTCCTATAATATTTTACTTTTATATACTTTTATTTTATTTTAAATAATATCATTTCTAATAGTGACTTAGAGAGGGAAAAATGTACAAACTAATATTACCTTCTAATTATTGACTATTAACTAACCCAAGTCATTGATATGTTAATACTATTTACAATATCATTACATGTATAAAAAATTAACCATTTATTTCCATTAATCATTATCTTGACATTTAATTATTTATCTAATTATTTTCAGTTACCACATTGTTTGTCATTAATAGTTACTACTTTCTATTATTCATTTTACTATTATTTAAAAATAATATTTTAATATTTAAGTACATGAGAGCTAATTATCAAATTTTACTATCTATATAAAAATTCTAATTATCACCTCACCAGTTAATTCCATCTTCTAATACAATTTTTTTCTCATTTAAATATTTAATAAATTAGAAATATTTATTTAATAGAAGATATTACAATAAAATAATTAAATAAATAATAAATATTTATTTAATTAAAGGATAATTCTAGGTGTCTACAATAGAGATTAGTTCATGTGATGTAGTTAGAACCTCTTTTACTTATGGATCCTTCTCAATCTACTTACATTAGCATTTTGGTCTTATCTTTGAATGAGAGATTCTTATAATATTAGTGAGGCATGCTTCAAGATGGTAGGAGTTACTATTGGCTTGATTTTGTAATATTCAATTCCTTATATATAAAACAAGTTTTGTGATAATTTATCAACATTTTACTATGTGCACAGTATCTAGTCAATCCTCATTGACTAAATTTCATGAATAGTGATTCACAATTACCTATGTCTCATAACCAGGAATGGTCCACTTAACACTCATTTTGTTTAGGTGGTTCTCATATGGTCAATTTTCCCTAGATCTTTGGAATGACTACCCATTTGAATAATGATTCTAGCTTAAATACACAATACCACATGGAGTTCTATCTATAATTGATGCAAATAGGGTACAACTAGACAAACAAGCTTGATTATGGAGGAAGCATTATGGTTAAGCATATTTAAGCTAGAGTATTATTGGGATGGGTATATGTTGGAAAGTTTTGGTTCTTTTCTCTTACGAACATTCAACCTAGATGCAATGAGTGTTAAGTATATTATTCATGATCATGTAAGAGATTTTTTTGTATGAACCACGAATCACAAATATCGATCCATGAAAGTTGATTTGAAATTACATTTGAATCCCAATAAATCATTAATACAATTTGTTGAATACATACCAAACATATAATGTATATACAAATTTAATGTGTTCATGAATTAATATAGTGTAGAAATGTATCTTTACATGTTTAACCTATTATGTATATATGTAATTTTATTATTTTTCATTTCCTAGATAATGTGATAATCACTAAAAAGACATTCTTACAAATTACAATTTATGAGAGTATCAGCTAGCTACTCCTAAGGTTTACTTAGAGATTGATGATCCTATACACATTGTGCATATTAATCACTTATGTACTTAATTTGAAGCATATACCAATTGAAAAAAATAAATATAGTAAAATTGCAAGGATGGAAACCTAGTAAACAAGCATCATATATGACATCTAAAAGGTTAGAAAAAATTGAAAATTATACAAAATTTTAAAAAAATAAAGATTAAAGTTGTTCTTTGGTGGAATCTTAGAGAAGTATCTTGTTGAAACCTACTCACAAGTGCCATGTATAATAAATCATATTTTATCATATTGTAGGTCCTCATTTGTTTTATATCATACTTGATGTCATTAGTTCATTATTTCTTCCGTTTCCTTTCATATCTTGTTCGCTTATAGTATATTGTATGGTCTTGGACTATAAATTATATGCTTAGGGTAGAGATGATTAGTACTTTTATTTAGAGGGGTTATGGTACTAGAAAAATCAAACATCAACAAACTCAACTAAAACATAATTTGAATTCAATGTTCATGAAGCACAATTAAAAATTTATGGAAAACTAAAGTCACCAAACTTAATTGTAAGTCAACAGGTGCAATAATGATAAAAATAGAAATGAGACTAAATATTGAACAATATCATATAATAGAGGTAAGAGACCACATCCTACATTAGAATAAATCTTGGTTTATGTCTTTGCACCTACTTAGGAACTAGAGGATTCCTTCTATCATAAATAAAGTTTCATTTGTTTCCTATAACTCTATCAATTAACATTTCCACAATCAACAAACATCAATAGATAATTTAAAACCTTCAAGCAATATAGTTGAAACATACACTTTTTATGTACAAAGTCTTAAAAATGTACATCAACATTGAAAACATATAGTTTTCACAATATTTTCCATTCTAAAATCACCCTACCATCCATCACTTTCTTAAATGGAATGTTTCTTTATCTTAAAAAATGTAATCCAAATCCATATTTTTAGTTTTTTCTACACTTTGACAAGAGGTAACACTGCTATGTGTCAATTGATTACTACTCATCTATTTTTCAATTTTTTGATGTTTTAAATTTTATTTTTGACCAATCTTTTGACCCATTATATTCCTACAAAAAGTCACTATTATCAATTTATATCATGGTATGCTTTGAAAGGTATACATTGCGGAAAGGCTTATAATTATGAGTGTTTTGTTTGACGGTTGTTATCTCACTAAACCTATTAAGGTCAAGTAATTTTTCACGTAGAAGGAAATCCTTATGTATATTGGTTGTCTCATGATATATCCATCAAGAGTTCCAAATTCCTTGTGAGTGCTTCGACATCCTCTTATTGATTGTTTTTTTGAGATTCAATCCATGCATTAGATAGATTATCATTTTAACCTTATCTTTGTGCATAATATGCATTGATATACTAAATTAAAGTTACTAAACTCAAACTCCACCCAACACATCATCATAACCTCATCCATAATCATTTTTGTTACATATCTTTTTTTTTTTTTGAGATTTATTTATTTTTCTTCTTTCAAAATGTCACACATATATTTTTCACATAAAAATTCTCTCGAGGAGACATCAACGTAATCTATGAGGTCTCACTTTTCTAAATTTCCATTATGTCTCCTACTTAATTGGGGCATACAACACTTTCTTCACTTCCTATAATATTTTCCTTTCTAGATAATTTTATTTTCTCTGAAATATCATTTCTAATAGTGACTTCAAGAGGTAAAAAATGTAGAAACTAAAATAACCTTCTAATTATTGACCATTAAGTAACCCAAGCCATTAATATGTCAGATACTATTTACAAGATCATTATATGGATAAAAAATTAATCATATATTTTCATTAATCATTGTCATGATATTTAAACTTATTTAATTAATTATTATGATTTACCGCATCATTTATCATTAATAATTACTACTTTCTATTATTCATTTAACTGTTAAGTAAATTAATATTTTAATATTTAATTAAACGAGAACTAATTATCAAATTTTATTAACTAAATAAAAATTCTAATTATCATCTCACTAGTTAACTCAAATAATACTCATTCCTAGTTACTTTATTTAATAAATAAAAGCTATTATGATTATCCTCCTAGGAACTTGAAATAAAAGAAATCATTATTGATTTAGCTATATTCTCCATTTTGTCTAGTTGACTTCACAATAAGCTCAAGTAACTCCAACCATTTGAAATTATCCATCTATTTTTAAAAAAATATTATAATAAATTATCCTCTAATCTTTATGCAAATTTACTCTACCTAATTATATTTTTTAATTCCACAATGTTATGTTGTCAAATTGAATCCACATTCATTTATGAGAAAACTAGTACAAACATCTCAGTCTAAGTTGTTAACAAAGTTGGGGTATTGTTGGAATTCTAATTATTTTTAGTACTTTATTATCTTGTTTTGATTCCATTCTCTTAGGTTGCTTGTCCACTTCAATGATAGTGCAATAGATGCACATGTTGCTAGCATTGCATAAATAGTGGGAAATGTGAGAGAACTGATTGATATACTTTATATCATTTTTCCACTTTTAAATCCATTTAATTTGAATAGTAGTCCATCGGGCTCAAAATTATGGATATATCAGATGTGGAAATGTTTGGTTGTTGATTCAATAGAGATGTGTTAAGAAAGAATGACTACCCTTTGCCATGGGCTTCATAAACTACCATATAATATAAAATGTTATTAAAAAGTGATCAATAAGGACAACTTCCAATAAAGGATCAATAGAAAAGATAAATTAGTTGGAAAAATAAAAGAAAGAGTGCATTGAAAACATAGTTCATTCGAACCTTCTGAGAATCCTTTCATATCCATGAACATTATGTAAAGTGATTAATACCATGATCAATATAAAGATTAAAAATATTTAATTTATTACATCTGTACCAACAAGCTTTCCTCTTGTCAATTGTCTAGCACATATGAAGATTACTGCACTTGTTTTATAGCACTTGTACTATTTTAGTCTAATCGATAATGCATTACTAATAAAGTGATTATTATCATGACCGATGTAGGGATTAAAAAGGTTTAATTTATTACATCTGTACCAACAAGATTTCTTCTTGTCAGTTATATAACATATATGAAGATTACTCTACTTGTTTTATAGCACTTTTATTATCTCAATCTAATCAACAATGCATTACTAATAAAGTGATTATTACCATGACCAATATAGGGATTAAAAATGTTTAATTTATTATGTCTGTACCAACAAGCTTTCCTCTTGTCAATTGTCTAACATATATGAAGATTACTACACTCGTTTTTTAGCACTTGTATTATCTTAATCTAATCAACAATGCATGACCAATAAAGCGATTATTACCATGACCAATATAGAGATTAAAAAGGTTTAATCTATTACGTCTGTACCAACACGCTTTACTCTTGTCAATTGTCTAACATATATGAAGATTACTATACTTGTTTTATAGTATTATCTTAATCTAATCAACAATACATTACTAAATATTATAGGCTATATGTATGATGGGAATGTCCACCAGAAAAGTAAGAGTCTTATGCCTGAAATATTTCTTGGCAAACAATAATTCCGTACAAACAAATTTCAAGGTTTTCCTCTATGCTCACGTTTTTATGAGAAAAAACGTTGTCGTGCATAAACTATGCCCATTTTTGCATGTTATTATTTATATATATATTTCATTTCGTTAAAGTACATCGTGTTCAACATTACATCGGTGGAAAATCATTTCATTTCGCCATAAATTGCTTTGAATATGATTTTTGGGTTTGAAATCATTTCCCAAGTGAATTAGTTTCTAGATTTGATTTTTCAAAGTTGTGTTTTCTAAAAATTGTAATTAATTTATGACAAAATGAGGTTCATTAGTTTTGCAAATTCAATGTAAAACGTTTCCTTTTATTCTGATTATTCCTCCATGTTAAGCTTAGAATATTATTATTTTTCTCTGCACACAAAACAATATTTTGTAGATTAACATCCTTTTGACATAATCAAAACAAAGTAAAAAATTATACATTATAATATAATCATTATATATTTATGTATTATAAATTGTTAAATGTAATTTAAAAATAAATTGAAATTATATATTTAATTTGTATTAAATCTATATTATAATTATTTTAATAACAAAATATTATTCTATTATGTTTAAGAAGAAATAATGAAATTCAAATATTAATAATAAATTTTTAAAATCGTAATCATTTCAAATATAATAGAATTGGGGTAGGAATAACTAATTTTGTTGGGAAAAATTGGTCTGCAACTTGTGAGAATCGGACTCAAGGGCTATACAAGGAGGTCGGTCGCTCGTGTGTGGCTTGCCTCGCACAGGCCTGAGGTCGACCGACTAGGACAACATTAATTGCTTGGTTGTGGTGAGAGTTTATGGGCTTGCCCTCTCCTGAAAATGACACTTTACTAGGTAGTGTTTTGAGCGACTTTGGTTCCAAGATCTTCAAGAAGGCCATGGAGGGGAAGTCTTCTCTTCTAGAAGGCACCAAGTTTTTCACTAGAGAAGAGAAACAAGACTATGACAAATATGATAGAGGAGGAAGAGGTAAGGGGCTCTCTACCAATTCTTTGGTTGTTTTCCCTAAAGCCCAAATGACCGGTGCTATAGTTTCAAAAAAGAATAGGCATATAGACATTCTTTTTCTAGCGGCTGATGAGCTTAAAATATGCTCATAATTTGGATGTTTTGATAAAAATTTTAAATGCCTTTACTTTTGTTATTTCATGGATGTTTAGACTTTGTGAAACCTTTTTGGGATATCCTGTAGCAAGAGACTTTTATATTCCTACAGCTCTTTGTGATTGACTTGATTGCATTTATTGCTCCGTTGACTCCCTAAAATGACTGGTATATCATATACAGTTTTTGAATGATGAAGTAAATTTAAAATGTGTGATTAATGAATGGATATCGTGTATGTGCCATACACCTTTTCTGTTGCCTGTTACCTTTTGTTTCGCAGGTTGTTGAAGAATAATCGAGTCAAGCGCAGCCAATCTCGGCCTTGCAGTAAAGTCCATTTCCTGCACGAAATCGAGGAAGCTCCGGCAAAGACTCTTTGACTGAAATCATGGGAAAGAATTTTAATGACAAAGAGTGGAGTGCTAGATTCTCTCTGGATCGGGTTGAATGCATAAACTCACTTATGAAGTTTGTTCCTTGATTCGAGGATATGTTTTACTCCCACGTCTTTCTTTAATGGAGTTAGTTAGTTAGTTGCTCCCTTGTTTTTAAATAAAGCTTCTCCTCCTGCGCGAGAGAGAGGCAAGAGAAGGATAGAATAAGAGTAGTAGATATCATGTAAGAATCAAGATGATAATGAAATACAGAATCTGTTTAACCAGAAGCAGAGTTTGTTGTTAGTTTCCATATCAACAAAACAATGTATATCATTCTGTTTTTATGAATAAAGTTCAATGAAGTTCTGAGTTTCATATCTGCGTAATCAGGAGATGCTTGCTAAGGGGGCCCACTTAGTAGGTATCTGTAGCTAGTTAGTTAGTTGTTCTTTCTCATTAAGCTTCAGTTTGCTTTCATCTTTAAAGTTTTTATACAAACTCAGCTTTACATTGCTCCTGCAGCACAAGGAATCCATCACTGTGTCTGTTCCTACAGCATAAGGCCAGTTCATAGTTTGTGTTTCAGTTGTATTTATTATGGTTTCTGTCGTAATCAAATCATAGTTGAGTTAAAAAGCTTTGCATTTCCTTCCTGTAGCGTAGGTAGGATTTCTTTTCACTATGTATTTCCGCTAAGAGTTGACCAAAATAAGTTCCTAGTGCATATATTTTGCTGCGCCATTTAAAGTATACGTCCCCTAGTTTGACAAGTAAATGAACGTCTACAGAAAGAGATAATGGTCACCTGTTGGAATGCCCAATTCCCAGGAAAGGTTTTTACTGTGATCTTCATATC
Organism: Cryptomeria japonica; assembly: GCF_030272615.1. Taxonomy (NCBI): domain Eukaryota; kingdom Viridiplantae; phylum Streptophyta; class Pinopsida; order Cupressales; family Cupressaceae; genus Cryptomeria; species Cryptomeria japonica. The sequence goes on from NC_081411.1 coordinate 262,390,310, forward strand.
CTTTTGTGGGCGTGACCATCAGCGGCTTTGGACATTTCTAAGTTACCCTCTAGGAATTACTTGAATACTTGGTTGCACAATGTGTGGGTGAAGAAACTAGGCTTTTCTTTTTCGTTTTGTTGTATGATTCAAAAATGGATTTTTTTAATTTTATTTAATAACCCTATTAGTCAGATGGAAGTGGTGAAAAAGAAATACTAGGCTATTAGATCGAGTTGCTTGAGAGCCTTTTCTTGGGACTCTGATTCCAATTTTTATGAAATTCTGACTCTGTCAAGCCCCAGATGGATCACTATCAAGGATATTCCCCCTACTTGTGGAATGTTGTACCTAAAGCGATGGAACCCTTTGGGAGGGTGATTAGGGTCGATGAAACCTTTTGCTACTTCCACATATGGATGCCCGTATGTTGGTGGCCTTGAATCCTAGGAATGATCTTTCGAAAGACCTCAAGATTGATCTCATCAATGATACTATTGCCTATCCTATTGAATTCTTAGGGGGCATTAATGCCTGTTTTATTTGCAAGAGGGAAGGGAACATTAGAAAGAGTTGTCCCCTTCTTAAAAAGCATATTAAAGTTGACATTTCTAGTATTACATCGCTAAACTCCAAATTTCCTTCCTTTGTTCCTATTTCGAGTGGCTTGTCTCCTCCTTCAAGTCTACATTCCCCTTCTGCATCTCCTTTTGAACCTGACCTCATTTCCTTGAAGTCCGCCTTGGTTGCTGAGTCTTTGATTCTCTCTAATCTGTTGCCTATCTCTAATGGTGGATACCGTGTTATTGAGAAAGTTGATACACTTAGTGTTGAGATCAGAAGAGCGACTCGTTCTGAGAACTACTCTTTATCACCTCCTACTCCTTGGGCTAGTGCCATAGCCACTTTAAATAAGGTGAAGCTTAATGCTAAACATACCATACTAGAAAAATTTAAGAAACTGAATGAAACTCGGAATAGGGTTCAACACAGATAGTAAATTTTGGAATGGTGATTAAGCGTGTTTGTTCTCCTACTATTTAGGAGACCCCTTATAATTTAAAGGACAATTCTCCAAAGAGTTGCTTTCTAACCCCCTAAAAATCCCATACTACAATTGATAAGGAGGGGTCTGATGCACAACCCTCAGGGTGTGTCAAGGGAGCTTCTTCCAAGAAGAATAAGCTAGCGAAACAAGAGGGTGTTAAAAAAATTAAGGATGTTATTATGGATTCACCTCATTATGCATCTTGCACCGCCCCTTTTAGTTATGGCCTAAGAGTCACTAGTGGTGAGGAAGTGCCTTTTTTGAGCATTAGGCCTTCAATCGAGAAGGTTACTAGTGATAGTATGGAGGTGGACATGGGTAGTGTAGGTTTAAATGAGGAGGAGAAAGTTGTCAAGTGGGCTATTGTCCCCTTCAAGGGGAACCAGGGTGAAAGACTTGTTGAAGAGGTAACGAAAAAGTTTGGAATTAGGAAGGCTGCTAATAGAAAGAGATCTAAGAAATCTAAGAAAGCCAAAAATCCTAAAGGAACCTCCCACCTGGGTGCTGACCAGCCCTTTGAATTCAAAAGGAAGATCTAGAGGGATTCCTAGTAGATCTATTTCTCTACAAACATATAATAAAGCCCCACAAAGGTGACTACCCAAATGTTATAACAATTTTAAGTCCCATGTGAAAACTAATCCCTAAGTGCTCCTATGGAACTAAACATTGCATCATGGAACGTAAGGGGATTGGAGACCTCAGATATAAAGTATGTGGTGAAAAGATTTCTTAAACTCTATAGAAACATAAATTTTTGTTCTCCTCCATGAGCTTAAGGTTGTTTATTTTTGGCTTCATATCAACCTAAAATGTATTTCGAGGGAGACTAGATATTTTACCACTAAACACACCAAGGGTAAAGGTGGTTCTTCTATTCTCCTCAATTTTAAATGGGTTAAATATATCTCTAGATGGGGATTCTCTCCATGTAATAGATTGGTCTAGGTTATTTTGAAAATCAATGAATTAAAATTTGGTATATGTACTATCTATGCTTCTAATGACTATAAGGAAAAGATAGAAATATGAAATCAGATTTTTGAGTTGGAAGATATTCCTTGGATTGTTGGGGAAGACTTCAACATGATGGAGGTCCTGAGAGATAAATCAGGTTGTAGTAGGGCTGAATGGAAAGGGGAGGAGCAATTTTTTTGGAATATAATGGTGGGGAAACTTGGACTAATTGATCCCCTAGCAAGTTGTAATAGAGATGACCAAAATATTTGGTTTACTTGGTGTAATTATCAAAGAGGCAACAAGAGGATTTACTATAGGCTTGTTATGTTTTTCTTTTAACAAAGATTTTCTTAGAATCATCAAGAACTAGGAGGGGTCATCCGTGAAAGTCACGCCCTATACTCTCTCAGACCATCATCCTATTCAGGATTAGTTTTCACATAGTAGTTTCCCTCCTAGGAGACTTTGTCATAAGGATAATTTTTCCCTCAACTCCAGCCCGTTAGAAGAGGAAGAGTTGCTTCAGGATATCTACATTATCAAACGGTTTAATAGGCACATTAATAAGTTTAGTAGCCCCATTCAGGAATGGACCCAAAATGTTCATAGTTGGAAGACCTTATTTCAAATAGTAGGGAGGAAGGTGGCCAAAGATGACAAAAGAGTGGAGACTCTTGCTCACCACACCCTTCAAAAGGTGGAAGAGATAGTTCAATATAATCCTTGTGATGTAGAGGCTTATAAGGTTATTTGGTTAGCTAAGGACTCCCTAAGGAGGATTCATAACAAATGGATATAGGGGGCTAGAACCAGAGAAATAATTAATTGGTTGGAATAGGGGGATAAAGGATCCAAATATTTTATCCAGTTGCTCAAAGCCAAAGAAGCTAGAATTGGTATTGACAGTATCTGCAAGAATGGTTCAATCTTATCTGATTAGGAAAGTATTTTGTGAGCATTTGCTCAATTCTATTAGAACCTTTTCTCTTCAGAGGATAATCAGATGGATAAAGCTAGGGATAGGGACTATATTAAAGGAATAATTTTTAAGAGGATAAATAGAGAGGATTCCATACTATTAGATAAGGAGCTCTATTTAGAAGAGATTAAGGAGGCCATTAAGGCCCTAAGCAATGATAAAGACCTAGGGCAAGATGTGTTGCTGGTTGAATTTTACAAAAGATGAATTGAATGGATTGGGGGGGATATGTTGCATGTGTACCAAGAGGCTATCACTAAAGGTACTTTAGGGGATGAAATTAATAAAGAGATCATTAGATTGATTCCAAAGGAGGGAGATAGAATGCAAATAAAAATTTGGAGGCCCATTACTTTATTGAATGTATCATACAAGATCTTGGCCAGAGTACTTGCAAGGAGATTAGAAGACATTCTTCCCAAAATCATTACCCCTACTTAGACAGGATTTGTGAAGGGAAGATATATTCTAGAGAACCTACTCTCATGCTAGGAGGCCATGCATTGGGAAAAGGAATCTAAGAAGGATACTACTCTTCTATTATTAGACTTGAGAAAGATTACGATAGAATATAATGGAGTTTTGTAATAATGATGATGGAAAGTATAGGTTTCCTTGATAATTTATGTAAAATAGTATATATTTTGATGAAAGATTCTAAGGCACGTGTTGAGATTAATGGCAGTAAGTATGAGTACTTTAATATTTCTATGTCTATCAAATAGGGGTATCCTTTAGAACCTGCTATTTTTGTTATCTCTACAAATGCCTTGTATTACTTAATGAGAGACTGCAAGACTTGATAATAAAGTCTAGGGTCTCGCCCCACCCAATGGCAAGGATCTCTCCACCATTCAATTTGAAAATGATAGAATTATCCTCACAAAGCTAGATCAGGATAATATGGACACTCTTATGGATAAGATGGATATGTTTTGTGAAGCTTCTGGGAGTAGGATTTCACTACCTAAATCAGTTTTGTTAGTTTGGGAAGATCACCCACCTCTTTGGTGCTACAAATATTTGGTCTCTTAGGGAGAACCAAATCACTTAGTAAGATATTTAGGATTCTCCTTTTCTATTTAGCCAAATTTGAAGGCAATGTGGGGCTGGATTAGAGAGAATATTGATAAGAAGTTGGGAAAGTGGAACAGGCATTTCCTATCATTGGCTAAGAGAGTGCAAATATGTCAAAAGATCCTCTCCTCTTATAATATCTATTATAAATGTACTTGGATTTTTAGTAACTATCAGTTCTATCACATCCAGAAACAAATCAAGGATTTTTTATGGTTTGATGGTAAAGGGGGAAAGAAGAAGAATGTAGTGAAGTGGAAATGGTGTACCTTAAGCAAGGAGGTGGGGGTTCTTGGCCTCAAGGATTTGAGATGGTAGGGCATCTCCTTGGTAAAAAATTGGATCTTTAAATAATTACAAAGGAATGAGCCTTGGAAGGTCATAATTAGACAAAATCTAGCTAGATCCACTCCTAAGAAAGTCCCAGTGTGGAAAGGACTTTCACTTTGTGACATCGTTGTTGTACACTTTGACATTATGCCTTCAGAATCCACTATTTTCAAATCAATATGGAACGCTTCAGAGGTCGTTAGAAAGCACATCTCCAATAATGGTTTATTTGGAGTGAATGGGGAGATATGTGGTGAAAGTTTAGTTTGGTGGAATTTGAGGTACAATGGAAAGCCTCTTGCTTTGTTGCAAGGATGCTCAACTAAAGTTTGGGCTTCAAAGGGCATCAATATGCTGACTGATATCCCCCATAATGGCCATATCTTGAGTTGGAATGATTTATTGGTTAACTTTCATGTTTCCCCCTCCCATCATAAAACTTACACCATCCTTAGAGATGCCTACTCCCCTCTTGGCCTACCTAAGCCATGCTAGTCTGATGAATATACATTTCTTATATTTTAGTGGCCCGATGGATCCTTTTTGCCTAATGTCAAATCTAAGTCTGTATATTTTGTCCTTACCATTGATAACTCCATCCTCTCCCATGCCGATTCCTGTTGGAGTCTAGGTCAAGATCATGTGTTCCAATAGAAGGCCTTTGTCAATCTGTGGAAGAGATCTAATGAGCCTAAAAAGAAATCTTTCTGTTGGTTATTTTTGTTGCATTTAGCTTCCCATTAGAAAGCCCGATGGTGATGTATCTATCTGTTCTTGTTGTAAGATGCTTGAAAATGTCAAGCACATCCTTTTTGACTATTTATTTGACAAGGAAGTCTAGAATATAATCTATATTTCTATTGGTTATAAAATTGTGGTTTCTGAGGTGGTTACTAGTTGTGTTCAAAGCCTTAAAAAAAATACAATTTTTTTTTGGTCTATTTTTCCTCTTGAATTTACATGGCTTATTTGGACATTTAGGAATGATAATATTTTTAATGGTAGAGATAGATCCCTTACCGAGTCTCTGAGGAGACTCATTGTGTATAAAATTGGCATGTAATTTATAGTGACTATGAGCCTAGCTCGAAGAAAGTTTGATAACTTCCTGCAAGATGGCCATAACAAAATCTTCACATGTGAGGTATCACATGGATTCTCATGGAACAAGACCATTTCAAGGAGAGCTCTCTATTCGAGGAAGGATTGGCGAACTTCAAGAGGGACTTGTAGGCACATAAAAACAAACATGGACAAGGACCAATGCTAAAAATACCAATGGCAGTCTCGATGGCACTTCCCTATGTTGATCCTATACTAGAGAGGAGCGAATTGAGATGGAATGAAAGCCCACAAGGGTGGACAACAAGGGTTGAAATTGTGGGTGACAGTAGTTCTCCGTCTGGGGAAATCATTTTTTGATATTTTGTTTATGATCTATATGCTCAGTTTAGGGAGTTTCTCTTTTTGTATATCCTCGTACTTTATGTAGCCATTGATTTTGATGCTATTGTATATACCCTACAGTGGGGGGTGATGCAAACCATATTCTAGTTGTTTGCCCTAGTGGGCTTTTGGGGTTACTTTGCTTTGTTGTTCTTATGTAATGGATCTATCTTATAACTAATAGAAAAAATATATAATAGAATTATTAAAAATTAAAATTAAATTTTATTTTTATTATAAACGAAGTGATAATTGAAAGATCCAACTTTCTTGTAATTCAATTTTTTAATCAATAATTTTAAAAATAATATAAAAATTAAATTTTTCAATTATAACAAAATGATTATAGCAACTTTAAAGATTTTGAGACTTTTTTTTTTTTTTTTGATCGGTAATGGGCTGAAGCCGATAAGGTGTACATACCGTACCCCCTTCTGGGATTTGAACTTGTGACCTCTCTTTTAAGAGCACAAGTTCTCCACCACTAGGCCAACTCAGGTTGTACGATTTTGAGATTTTAATAATATTAAAGAATTATAATATTTGATACTTAATAATTAAATCATAGTCTTCTTTGGAAAAAATATAATTAGTTTGGATTTTTATATAATAAATTATAATATTATAAAAGGATAAACATATTTAAATTTAATTTAATTATTATAACAAAAAAAATATTTTTAAGTATATAATTACTATAGAAATATCTTCGCATTATTTTTTAAAACAAATAATAAATATGGTACAATTATTTCAAATTTTAAAAATATATAGCACTATCTTTTCCTTTTTCTCCCTTTTAATACAAGTATTTTATGTTCATCATTATTTTGTTGGGCAAAGTTGAGCATAGCTAGCTAGCGAGGATTTGGAACTTGGTGAAGGTTTCACCATTGCATTGCATGGGTCACCCCTACATGTTATATTTAATAAACTTGTACAATTAAAAATTAATTACTAATTTAAAAAAAATATTAAAAAAATTAAATGGTTTATAAATTATTGTGCAATAAAAATTGATTAGAAAATTTATAAAATTATTCTATTACAATATGTAGATGATCCTATTTTATGAATTGAATTAAAATCTTCAACCTAATGTAAATATTAAATAATATATACAAATATTAAATAATATGTAACATCTTTTTATTGTAGAAATGTGTACCATCTTTAGTTGAAGTTAGGGTTAGGGTTGGTTAAAATTAAGGTTTGCATTCTAAGATAAAGCATAGTTAAAAGATCAGTGTTAGTAGTAGAACTCAATTAGGGTTAGAGTTGGTGTTATTTAAATTTAATTTAATTATTATAATTAAAATAAAAAAAATATTTTTAGTTTAAAATTATTATAGAAATGTTTTGATTAATAAAAGTGGGATAGGCCCATACTGATACATATCCACAGAGCGACACCAAGAGCGCATGAGGGATGTACAACAAACAAAAAAATCCCACACCAAAAATAAACAAGAACCCAATAGGGCGAACAAAGAGCCAACAACTAAACTAAAAGACCAACAAAACATAGAAGAACCAAAACAACCACAAAACACAAAACAATCACCCAACAAAGACACAAAGAGATGGTCTACTACATGGGTGTACCTTTTTCCTGCCAACAATGACACAAACTAAGCACTTTACCAGAAAAGGACACGTTTTTGCTCAACCCAATCCTAGAGCTAGAAGAGACCAATGCGAAATTAGGGGTGGCTTTAACTAGAGATGCCGTGGGGCAAAAACTTGTAGCTAGGGATTCCATGCATTTTATTTTCTTCACTTTTTTCTTTTCCATCTCGACCTTAATAGCATGTAGGGAGGCATTGTGCTTACTAGTCGCATTCCTATAGACAAGGTTAACCTCCTTAATTTTCTTCTTGAGGGTCTCCTAGGATTTCTTAACCTCCTCTAGCTCAATCTTGGTCCCTGCCATCTTTATCTTGGATTCCATATCATCAATCCTCCCACCCACCTTATCCCATTTCCCATCATGCCAATAAGGTCATTAGTAGTTTTCAAAACTCCATCCTTTTCCAAATCATCCATCCAAGTGTTATCCTTGTCTTCTGCCTCAACCATCACCTCTAGCTGATTGATCTTTTTGATGGACACATTCATCTTTGCAAAGAGACATTTTAACAGGTCAATAGTGTTTTAAAATCCTCATGCAAGTCCTTTTCAATTTTAGTAAGAATGGAGATATAGCTTAGGGGCTTGGTATTAGTAGAGGGGGAAGGTTTAAGGAGGAAGGGCTAGGTTAGCACAAGTTTTAGTAGGGGACCAGTTCGACCTTGTGGTATCTAAAGAGTTTGAATCCTCTAAGGAGAGAGAATCAGAGCTAGAATCATCAACAATTTCCATATTCTATTGCATCTCAGGCTAGGTATCTACGTCTTAGTCCCTTTCATTAGTGGGAATGACTTTTAAATTTGGCCATTCTCATAGGGGTTCACCTAGTGGGCATTTTAGAACCTGAATGAGTCACTTCTCTAGAATTAGGAGTAATAATAAGATTAACATATGAATTGGGGTCATGAGTGGACCTAATCTCAATAGAAGGGACCTCACCAAAAGGGGATTAAGCCAAGTGAAAATCATACAATCTACAAATGATGCCTTGATGGAGAGTGGGTTTACCCTTAAAAATGGCTTTAGAAACAAACTGAGATGAAGAAGACATAAACTAGAAGGGAAAATTCATTCTTACCCTGTGGTGAAGATGGTTTAACATGGGGAAAATCTATAGATGGAACCTCCTTCTCCTTCCGTCCAAGGTGAAGTACTTCATGAACAATAGGGTTGCCTCCTTCCATATTCTAGGATGTTCTTCTTGGTTGTAACTGTAGTCACATAAATATGTCCATTTTAATTAAATAAATATTTGCTATTTTTTTGATTAAAAATCCATTAAGCCATCAGTTAATTAAATTAATATTTAATTAATTCATCTTCAAACATTCTCCTATTAATTGAATAAATTATTCAATTTATTTTAATTAATTCATTCAACCAAATTCACACCCAATTAAATGAATAAATCTTATTTATTCAATTTAATCCTCTTTCCTCTTTTAAATAAATTAAATAAAACATTTATTTAAATCATAAATCCCCCCCCACTTTCATTTTCCTACATCTCCCACTTGCATTCTAAAACCTATTTCTAATCCCTTCTAGACTCTTCTAATCGCTTCTAATTAGCCTAACCCATCTTCTAAACTTTGTCACATCCCTAAGCAAAGGGAAGTCACTTCTCAAACCCTTAAAGTCTTTGATAACCATTAAAGGCTTCAAAACTTCAACCACTTAATATCCCCAAAGTCTCCCAAACCATTAATGGTTAATTCAACCCTCTTACATGGTTAGAGACTTTTTGCCTAACTTAACCTTCATCCAACCCAAGGGTCTCATCAAGCCTTTAATGCTTTGACCATGATTATCTCTTAATCATTTTCACAAGAGTTTATCCTTAGATTAACTCTTAATCCAATGGGTAAGCCTAACTTAGGCTTGACTCTTACCCTCTAGATAACCATGAGGTCTTCTCAGGCATTTAATGTCTCCAACCCCTTTTCTCAACTAGTCTTATGTTGCACTTGTCACCATTTCATTGGTGCAAATTGCAAACATGGATCTCAAATCATTCAATCCTGACCATTGTTGAGATTGCTCCATCTCAACCATCCATTGCTCCATTTTTCTTATAAATAGAGCCCATTTCTTCATAATCCAGATCCTGAAAACTTGCATGCATCTAGCTTATAGTAAAATCTAGAGAGTATTTAGCATAATTCACTTTGGTCTAGAATTAATCTTAGTTAGTTACATAATATCTCAATTCTTAGCTTGTTCATGTTTGCATTTTCATGAGCATTTACTTCATACTCTTGAATCTCCATAAGACATCCAAAAATAGTGCAAAAAGCTACTGAGAGCTACACTCATTTGGGAACTTGGAGAGGAGAGGAACAAGGGAGAGCTAATGGCGTAGGGAGCATCATGAGTGAAGTCTTAATCTTTATTCGTTTTTATCTCTAATATGCTTCTATGCTTAATCTTTCTTGATAATGCTTTTTAATGGTTTAGTTTTATGTTGATTTGACTAACCCCCGGACTAACCGTTTTATGGCGTTACATTTGGTGAACTTGACGTGAATCTATATTTGGTCGAGTAAATTCTAAAATCTGGTTTGTTTATTTAGGAGATAATAATGCATGCCATTTATTTTTGGAATAATGTTCTGAATGACTCTCTTGATTTATGATTGGTTTTATGGAAATAGGAAATAATATTTTGCCTCCTATATTCTTTTTGGACAATTTTGCAACACATCCGTTATTGGGCAAAGCTACAGATTCAATCCAAAGGAATTTGTTAAAATGATTTGAGTGAATATTTTGAATGATTGAGCGGTGTCTATGTGTGTGCCAAGAAATGGTGTCGACTGTGGTTTTGTATTTGCCAGTTACATTTGCTTACAAGTTTATAAAGCCTTTCTAACATCCCTATTTTGTTTATGTCATGCCAAAACAACACACAGGTCTGTGCTCTCCCACTTTGCAAGCATAATATCTTTTATGTTTTATTAACTGTCTATATGCTTTTTGCATATCACTATATGTAAAGCTCTCATAACAACACAAGCGCGAAAGGATACTTACAAAAGATCGGTGATTTCATTTTATACCTAAAAATTGCATTTTCTTGAAAGTTAAAAAAAAAAAACACACATCTTTTGAAAGTCCCATTTCGACATAGGGAAGGAGGTAACTGGTCTTTCTGAGCATTTCAATTATAATATCTGCCAAAAATCTCCCTATCACGTATGCAATACCCTGTTCTGTAGTTCCCATCAATGCACAAACAAGGGAGGATGTTGGGCAGCATTTGTGGACTTTTACTTTATACTTAAGCATTGAAGTTTCTAAAATCGTTTTCATAAAATAATTTCAAGCATATCCTACAATCAATGCTTTTAAGTAGTTTTTTAAAAAAAAGTTTCTTTCAGAAAAAAAAAAGAAGAGAGAGAGAGAGACTTGTTTCAGGGCCCACGTGAGGGCTAAGAGTAAGGGATTTCTCTTTTGCATTAGTTTTTTTTTTTAAGTAGTTTTTTTTTAAATTTAATTTTTTTAAAGTTAGTTTTTATTAAGTTTTAATTTAGATTTTGAAGGGGTTGTCATTTAATTTTAGCTTAATTTTAAATTAGTTTTGTTAATTTAATTTTAGATTAGATTTAACTTTGTTTATTAATTAGGTTTTATTTTTATTTGTGTGATTGGCTTAATTTTTTAATGTGTTATTTTATTACGATAATCTTTTTTTTTTTTTAGTTTGGAAACTAATTTTGGGTTTACAATTTGTGCAGGACATCAAGGAGCATTTTTCTAACACATTGCTTGTAGGTTTTGGATAGACTTTCAACTTTGCAAATCTTGTTTTTGGTTAACACGTTTAATGGTGCAAATGGATCAATCCTAGGATAGTCATTCACATCTTGCAATCTTGGCTAAAACAAACATTCACATCTTGCAATATCGGTTAAAAGAAACAATCGCATTATCATTTTGCTACAATCTTGGGTAAAAAGAACATTCACATCTTGCAATCTTGGCTAAAACGAACATTCACATCTTGCAATCTTGGCTAAAACGAACATTCACATCTTGCAATATGGGCTAAAAAGAACAATCAATTGGTTATTTTTTGAGTTTAAAAAGAACAATCATTTTACAAATCTTGGATAAAACGAACACCATGGTTGTTGGAGCAACATCTCCAAGTAGCAAATAGATCACATTGCAATGATGGGTTAAAAAGAACAAGTGTATTTTGTGTTTGGCACACTTGTGCAAAAGAGTTGGTCTCGTGGTCCTACTTCTAACACACACTATCCTCTCCCTTGGCTCTCGTGGTCCTAGGTGCAAGAGAAAAGTGTTAGTAACACTCAAATTTTATCTTTTTAAGAGAGGCCTGCCAAGGGATCGATACTCTTGGGAACGACCTCGCGTGGTAAATCCTTCGAGCCGCTATAAAAATCAGGTGAGACCGAAAGCTGTAGCCTTAAGTATAGTTGTTCCTATAGTGTAACTCGTCGAAAGGACAAATGGGCCCCACCACGAGTTACAAGGCTCTTAAGTGAGTCACTGCAGAATGAACTTATGTCTAAAAACATCGAACATGACTAAACACCTTTAAGTAGTAGCCCACATGTTCTATTGATTGAGGATATTTGTGATATAATTTAGTGCAAGAGCATAGATGGTTTTTCTCCCAAGATACTCACCATACATATTTCCTTGAGTAGAAACATAGCTTTTTGAAAATTCACTTGTGGCTTGATGAAAGTGGTGACTCCCCCATCATAGGGATCATCTATCTTTTATGCTCGTGCAAGACTTAGTATATCACATCCTTACCTACCATGGCGGGATTCATAAGGTATGTAGTACCAAAGTCGAAGAAATATCAAGATGTGGGCTAAATTTATCACAACTGGCCATTTGACCTTAGGGATAAAAAGTGTTTGAAGTGTGTTCGTTTTAAAGACCAAGTGCAAATTAAGCCGACTTCAGGCTTTGGAAATACACATTAAAATACATCTAAAGCAAGGGTCATATACAAGTCCAAGGATTGGGTTGATCTAGACCCATACTCATTTGTGCCTTTGGGGCAACATTCTTGTGTTTGTGTGCTTGCTTTGTTTTCTTGTCAAAGAAAAATCAGAAAATCACTCCCAAAAACAAAGTATTCATCCAACCAAACATTTCTCAAAACAACCAAACACATCAAAAACAAAGTGAAAACAACAAAGAGTCATATTTTATGACCATTCTTCACATCTTGCGAAAGAAGAAGCGTCATCAGAATATCAACTTGAAAAGAAGACCATTAAGCTCAAAGGATTTGATCAAAAGGAGGCAATTATTTTATCTAAATAGACAAATCTTTGTCTCCCATAGAATTTTTTTGCGTCACATGCATCTCTACCTTCAAGGCAAAACAAACGAATTTGATTCAGAGACATTGAACCGCAGAGCTTTTATGCAATATAGAGCTCTGAGTTATCACAAAAACCAAGGAGGTAAGATTAATCCCAACTTTTTCCCAAACATCTGTATCACATACAACATAGCTTGAGAAATACCACCAACACCCGAAAGAGAAGAGGTAGAGTTTGTCCCATTTGTGACCCAAAGTTTTTATTGAAGTTAAAAACATTTCATCCATTATCTTACTCATACATCATCACTTCATCATCATCAATCCGTTCCAACTCTCAAAACATTAAGAGGTTCTTGTCCCAAGTTCTCTTTTAGATATTGCTTGAATCAATCACATCACATCAGCTTTTAGATTGTTTCTACATCTAGGATAAGCTCATCCTAAGAGACACATCTATGCAGGTTAAAAACTAGTTCATGAGTGAATCCTCTCATTACTAGGTAGTAAAATCTGTAACACATCTCAGATTTCTCTGCACCTTATCACATCAAATCTTATCAAAACACACAAGCAATTCAAAGAAGAAATTTTGGTTACATCTACCTTAAAAGTGCTAGAGATCTACATGCAACACAATTCACCAACCATCAATCTTTCATTTCATCAAACAACTCATCATCATTTTCACACAACTTCAACAAAAGCTTGCAAGCAAAATGGCCCAAACCCGATCACAATCAAGGCAATGAGAAATAGAAATGGAGGAAGAAGAAGAGGAAAATCTCAATGAATCTCAAGAAGCACTTGGAGGAAATGCAAATGAAGAAAACCCAAGTACTCCTGTATATGGTGAAAATGGATAACAATAATAACAATAGTGAAAGGCTAAATGAATTCAACCACAAAACCCTATCCTAACAACAACAAAGATCCACCATAACATATGAAGATTACCTAAGACAATACAAATCAAATGAAATCACAAAGATTATACCATCACATGTCTAATAGGGTTTGGATCTCCATTCTTCCTATCTCCATTGATCTTGCTTGATATATTTGCTCTCAGATTTTATGTGCACAAGAGCTCAACAAAGAACGGAATGTGGTTGCAAGTAGGATCGTAGTGCAGTCAAGTCACTAAGATGATTTATTAGCTAATTAGTTAGCTAGAATGATTGATTAGGGTTTGATAATGAAGGAAACATCTCCTTAAATAGAAGACACTATAAGAAATGGAGGGATAAGATTGAGAGGTGTAAAAAGGAAGTCGGCTATGATTAGAGGGTAGGTAAAAGAAATAATAAAATAATGAAAGGGGTAGGTAGTGTATGAATTAAGAGATGAATGACATGTGTCATGGGTGGAAAATGTTAATGAATTAATTAAATAAATAAAGATTTATTTAATTAATAGAAGAAGTGGGATCAATTAAATAAATAAGATATTTATTTAATTTAGGAAAAGGATAATTTAAATAAATAAATGTATTTATTTAAATGAGAAATAAGGCTAGAAGAGGATAAATGAATTAATTAAATAAATAAAGATTTATTTAATTAATAGAAGAATTAGGCTAAAGTAATTAAATAAATAAAATATTTATTTAATTAGATTGGACAATTTTAGGTGTCTACATTTTGCCCCTCTTTGAGACAATGCGGCTTGTCGCGTTGTTTCAAAGAAGATAAGATGAACTGATACAGAGTTGCCCCAAGATGGGAATGATATGCCCCCTCGAGAGATTGGATGAAAATGTGTGAAAAGACCATAGACAATCTCTCGATAAGAAAGAAAGGCTAGAATGGACTGACAAGATAAAGTGACAAAGTCATGAGATAACGAAGACTGACATAGGAGACTAGGGCTAGGGCTAGGGCTAGGGTAGTCTATAAGATAGACCACGAGGGGAAAACATCGTCATTGTCATCCACACATCCAAGAGATCAGAGTGCAGAGCGAGATAGAGCAGCAACAGTCAGCAGCGATGGCAATGTTTCACAGATTCGATCGTGTTCGCCGATTCTAGAGGCTAGCAGAGGCAGGAGAGCCAGTAAGTACCACAAAACCTCCTTGTACTTTGATGCATTTATTGTTGTCATTAATGCATGCTAGGTAATGTAATAAATGCGTGTTTATGTCAGGAAAACGCGTTTGTGTCAAAAAATGTGAATTTTTGTCTTCTAGGTCAAATCAGCAGTTCTGTGATGAACATACGCTGTCGATTGGATAAGCTGTTGAGAGCATACACTCAAGAAGGTCCTCTAGGGAAGACTAGGATAACAAATAGGGCTAGGATTGACAATTCTGTGATAGAACATACGTTGCCAGTTAGGAAACTACTCAAGAGGATTCACTCAAGCAGAGGCCCTAGGATAGGATAGATCTAGGCACTTTGTGATGAACAGTGAGTACCAAGATATAGTACTTTGTGATGAACATGGAGTACTAAAATATGAGCAACACTTTGTAATGAACAGGTAGTGCCAAACATGTAGTACTTTGTGATGAACAGGGAGTACCACTAGGATAGAAGCAACACTTTGTGATGAACAGTGAGTGTCACTAGGACTGAGATGATTGATTTGTGTGACTACAGGAGTATTTGCCTATGCTGGAGTCACGGGAGAGATTCCCATCGACTTAGAGGTTGCGACCTGAGTTGATAGCCGAGGACCGAGATGCGATTGAGGCTATGGGATTGAGACATATTCTGTATGTGCCTAAGTTTCGGGCGAATATGATATTGCTGACTGCACTGGCTGAGAGATGGCACTTAGAGACTTGTAGTTTTCATTTGCCGATGGGTGAGATGACAGTCACCCTGGAGGTTGTATACAGGATTCTGCGGATACCGACCGATGGGGAGTTGATTCCTTACAATCGAGATGGAGACATGGATGCCCTTAGATGAGTGTTCTAGGATCTGGGACTGGAGATGAGGGTGGGACATGTGGCATGGGATACCATGACATGGACAGGATTAGCACTACCAACAGTGTTGGCAGGAGTTATCAGTGGGATCCTCTGTCCGGATAGGGCGACACGAGGGGTGGCTGTAGAGGACACAGGGGCCAGGAGAGATGATCTTGGGGCAGGTCCTTCTAGGGCTCAGACTCTGTTGAGGCTAGCCAGCTCTGAGGGAGGGAGTTCATCGTAGCCGTAGAGGGCTCCCTATGTATCAGTATTGTACCATTTTGTATGATGATGTAGACACCTGCAGGTGATTTTATAGCCATATGTATTTTGACATCATTGTATCATGACACTTATGATTATATATATGAGATGATTCATCTTTGCGGCAGCTATATGCATGTGTACCTATGTGATGAGATTTTTCATGATGTATGTTTTATGTGATGCTTATAATATGGATGCAAATGTGTATATGAGGCAATGCAATATTTTTTTGTTCTTTTATGTTTTATATGTGTATGCATGATGCAAATGTGAATGTATGTAATGTAGATGAATATGATAATGCAAAGAACTATTTACATGATGAAAATGTAAGATGTGCTAACATGTGTTGTGTGTAGGATATGGTGCAATTGTGATATCTATATGTATGTATGAAATGCTTAATATGTGGTAATGCAGGTGCAACTACATGAAATGCAAATGTTTTTGGTATGTCATTATACTCAGTCATGTGATAGCAGGCTACACGGACTCGAGAAGGACAATGGAAGTCAATCAAGAAAGGGGGATGGAAGACAGAAGATATGAAAGTGAAAGAGCTTCTTGTGCGTTATCATCATTGAGATTTATTATGGCAAGTAGGTTATGACAATCGAGGCATATGTTCGACCCAGAAAGTCATTGTACCTATTTGCATGGAGATAAGATAGTCACAAACAAAGAATGCCCCAATTCACACTAGACTCACAGTGTCCTCATATCCTTGGACAAGTCATAGCATTACTAAGAGACAATCCACAGACAACAAACAAAAAATAGGTGACGATACCCCATCCTCGCCTTTCTAGTCAAAGACATCCTGGAGATAGAATCTCTAGTCAGAGACATCCTAAAAAAGCTAAAAGACATGTCACCAAAAGATAAAATCAAAAGAAAACCAAGACTCAACACCAACATCCACTGTAGTCCTCAAGTTTAGTGTCTCTTGTCACTTGTATAAGTCTTATTTGATTGTGGTCACAATGTTTACTTTCACAAAATGGATAGATAGCACTGAACCATAATGTTGTCTAAGTCTGTTGAAAGATTTGATTTTGTTGAAGCCCATTGTTGCTGCTGTGTCTCATTTGAAACTGACTGAATCCATGAAACTGATACTTTATTGCGGAGAAGATGAAACTTTATTGCGGATCTGTGATGCAAATGTTGCTTTATTGCGGATTTTGTGCGGATAGACTAAAGGAAGCTGGAAGAAACTGTACTCCTTGAAACATGTGATGTTCTTAGTTCCACACCCATCACTAGATGTAGGATTTGCCTTAGCCATAGATAGGATCTGATTTATTATGGATGGAAAGGAAGGTGAAAAGGGAGGTTTATTATGAATGGCAAACCAATCTTGGGTAGATCAATAACAAGCCATGATGGAAATGGGTAAGTTTATTATGAACGAATAGGTTGTGAGTGTGTGCAAAGTGAAAGGATGAAAGTGAATCCTGAAGGAGGGAGGAGCAATGTCTCTACGCATGGCACTGGTGACCCAATTTTCACCATGGTACTTGCCCAGGGCGCCACCGAAGTGGTTTTCACCATTGGATGAAATTATTTCTCTTTACTTTTTTTGATTTTTCAATGTTTTTTGTTGTCACAAGGTGCCTGTTTGCTAGGTTTTCACCAAGTAACGATTTTTTTTGTTTTATAATTTTTTTGTGTTTTTGAATTTTTTGATTTTTTTTTTTTGAAATTTTTTGATTTTTTTTTTGTATTTTTGAAATTAGGATATTCCAAAGAGCTATGTGTAAAACCTGTGAAGGTGCATGCTGTTGATAGGATCCTCCAAGGGTTCACCCTTTGTAGTTGAGAGTTGATATGCTCCAGATCCATATGGTACTGTGATGATGTAGGGACCAAGCCAGTTTGGTTCGAACTTGCCCTTCTTCTCTCTGTCTTGCTGATTTTTGGGGTTTTCTCTGAGAACCAAATCACCTACCACAAATGTGCGAGGCTTTATCTTATAATTTTAGTTGCATTGTTTCTTGACTGAATGATGTGTAGCTTGAGTGACTGTCTTCCTTGATGAAGAAAGTGAGATAGAATTACTAGTGTGTGGACTACGTTTTCCCATATGCGTGTCACCTAAAGAAGTTTGGGCATCCCTGATAACAAAGTCCTTCAAGGAAGCTCCATTAAAGGTCCATGATGTATCACCAGAAGGGAATGGATGTGTGGAACAAGTGGATGAGTAATGAAGGCTTATGATTGCGAAAAGAAGTGAAAGTAGGATAGCATGATGGAGACTTAGGATCAACAAGTATGCTTTATGACTTGAAATTTTAGAAATTTTGCCCCTAGTTATTTTGATATTAGGGGAGATCAACTCTTGCTCTTTTTGCTTCATATGATTTTTATCCTTGACTTTGATTTTTGTGGAGTCCAGTAGCTTTTGATTTTGATTTGGACTAAAGGACTTTTCTTTATTATTGACTTTTAGATTTTTCTTTTCAAAGCTTGATTCTTGATCCCCAATTAGTAAGGGCTTTTGTAATTCTTGTTGATCCAACTCTAGAAGTGGAGTCGAAATGGAAGGAGTGGATGAAGTGGTAAGGTTATGTGAGTTCTCAAGAGGGTTGGCGATACATCCAATATATTCTTCGTTGGAACCACTCTTAGGATTATTGATATCAAAAGATGCTTGCACCACTAGAGGAGATTTGCATTCAGACTTAGTAGCCACAACACTAGGTGGTTCATACCCAATTCCTTTCAAATTGTTTATAGATTGTTCTTGTTGACTAAATTCCTTAGGAGATAGTGGGAGTTGATCAACATGAAAGATATACTCACCACATCCCAGGTCTTTAAACTTGAACTTTTCTTTGATCTCTGTTTGCTTTGATGTAGAAGCTTTCAATGATTCTAGATCCTCATATGTTGATGAAGGAATAGCTTCTCAATTGAATGGGATTGTTATTTCTGATCTAGGTCACAGATTGTTGCAATATATGAATGGGTCTAGATCCACTTTGACGGTCACTTCAACTCCGTTGTGTGGAAACTTAATGCATTGGTGGCATGTAGATGGGACTGCCCTCATTTCATGAATCCAAGGATGTCCTAGCAATATGTTGTATGTGAGATCAAGATCAAGTACTTGACAAACCACATCCTTTGTAACTGGCCCAACTCTGAGAGGTAAGGTGATTGTGCCCTTGGATGAGCGCTCTTCATCATCATATGCTTTGATGGTAATTTTGTTTGTAGAATTCACAGCTTTATCAAAATATCCCACTTGTTTAATTGTGCTCAATGTACAAATGTTTAGACCTGTTCCTCCATCTATCAGGATTCGTTTGATTCTATGTTTGTGTATGAAGGCTTCAATGTGTAATGGTGCATTATGTGGCTGACTTATGGAGGCATCATTAGCTTCTGTGAATGTAAGGGAGTGTGGAATGGAAAGGTATCCCACCATAGCTTGAAACTGGTCCACGTTCAGATCAATAGGAACGGTGGTGTCTCTCAAGATTTTGTCAAGAATGGCTTTATGTGCGGGGGATATGTGTAAGAGCTCAAGGATGGAGATGAGCGCGGGTGTCTTCCCTAACTGTTCTACAAGGTCATACTCAGGCTTAGTTGATGAAGAAGTGGTGTTTTTGGCTGGAGCACCTTGCAAAGTGAATTTACCTCGGTGGGTTGTAACATTACATTCAGAGGTAGGTTCGGAAGAAGATCCAACACCTTTTAGGACAATCTTGGGTCTCTGGGTAGAATTCTCAGGGGTTTTGTCCTTGATGATAATGGTAGAGACATAATTGTCCATCGAGATGTGATTGATAGTTGAATCATAGTTATAGGATGCTCTGGTATATATGGTTTGGTCATCTGTGGCTTTATCTTTTCCTTTGTCATGTTTTGGGAATGGTTCCTTAAACATCTCATGTTCTTGATTGGAGGAGTGTCTCTCAATCTCAATGTCACCTCTATCAATGAGATCTTGTATGATGTTCTTCAGTCGATGGCAATTTCCTATCTTATGACCCTTGCTCTTATGAAATTCACAATATTCATCATCATTCCACCAATTTGGTTTAACCTTTGGTTCATATGGAGGAAAATCTGGAATAGTGATTACCTTGTTTGCCACTAGCTTTTTGAAAACTGACTCAAGTGGTTCTCCCAATGGAGTGTACTTCCTTCGTGATTTAGAAGTTGTTTGAGTATTCACTTGATTGTTTGTAGAGATTGATCCCGAAAAAACAATTTTGGATCGCACTATATTGGCATCAACAACACCATCATTGACTGTGTTCTTGTTTTTATTCCAAAATCTTGGCTTGTCTTTTCCTTTAAAGTCATATTTGTTTTCCTTGAATATCTTAATGACTCCTTGTTCAATTAGGACCTTCTCTATTGCTAGGCCTTTTTCAATGATGTCCTTGAAGGTGGACAAACAAGATTTCCTTAAGTCATAACCAATCTCTTTGTTAACATTTTGGGTGTACTTTTCTACCATTTGTTTTTGTGGAATTTCACAAGAGTATCTGTTGGCTAGATTCCTCCATCTTTGTAAAAATGATGCAAAAGACTCTCCCTCTTTTTGCTTGGTATTGCACAAAGTAGTGACTGATATGTCTGTCTCTATATTGTAGGAGAAATGTTGAATAAATGCCTTTGCTAAGTCACCCCATGACTTAATACCAGGTGGTAGTTGGGAGAACCATTCCATAGCTTGATCGCCTAAGCTTTGTGGGAATAATCTCATCAAATATGTCTCTTCTGCTGCTACCTCAATGCAAGCTATGAAAAATTGTCTTATGTGTGCCTTAGGATCCCCTTTTCCTCTATACTTATCAAATTTAGGCGTCACAAAATGTGTAGGAAAAGGAGGCATTGGAATGCTCTTGTCAAATGGATAAGGACATATGTCTCTCATTGTGTATGTTGGCTTTAGTGTATTTATGTCCTCCATTTTCTTTTGTAAGTCCCTGATTTGTTACTCTAAATTGCTCTTAGGTAGAGATCGACTTCTTGGACCATACCCCATGCTTGAGGCACCAATTGGAGGAGGAGCATGTTGCATATATGGATGATATTGATCATACACATGTTCATATGGAGGAGGTCTATAATGATGCTACGTATATGGACCACTTGGTATAGATTCATGTTGAGGAACGCCATATCTATTTTGTCCATGTATACCATACTCTACAAGCATGTCATGTTCTAATGTGTTGCCCCCAAATTTGACACGGGGTTTCTTTGTGTCCAAATTTTGAGCATGCCTTTGAATATCCAATTGCTTTGGTGGTTGATCCTTAGCATTGGTATGTGATTGAGCATATCTTTCTGCATAAGACTTCCATAATGGTCTGCGAAGGTGAGTATCATATGCTTGACCATGTGTATGTGGGACCTCTGGTTTTTGAAACAAAGATGATGGTGATTCAGGCACAAGATGTGGTCCTCTATTGCCTCCACTATTAGGTCTGCTTTGATCCATGTTGGAGTGAGTTTGTTGCAAAGGTCGATTTTCCATTATTTGAGACATGTCGAAATCATGAGGTATCTTGGCTCCACTTTGTGCCATCATTTGTAGGAAGTATTGTCTATCCCTCCTCATTATTTCCTCAACCAATCGATTGAAATGGGGATTCACAATGGATTCTTCCACATCTGCTGAATGTACGGAAAAGTTGTCCGTATTGTCATTGTGTGTATCATTGTCATTTGTAGTGTCCATGTTCTCAACATTTGGAATGTTTCTATAGGCATCCATGTCAGGTAATGTGTTATGATCAGTATTGAAAAAGACATCATTGTCATACTCATAGATACTCATGTTTGCAGACTCTTGAGCCTCTTTAGTTTCTCTCTTAGATTTTTGAAGACGGGTTTCAACCATGAACTAGGTATTAACCGAGATGTGTGAGACTAGATGAAAATGGAAAAAGTATGGAAGGCCAAGGGTTGGATGGAATGTAAATGAATCTAAAGTGTACTTGCAATGTCCAAAGTGTAAGACCAAGTATGTATGTAGTAGAGTAGGTGTGACTTCCAAAGAGAGGATAGTTTCTCTTGATGAGGTAAGTTGACCTTGACTCTAAGTAAAACCAAATGAGACCCAAAGGTAAGAGACCTTGATGAGGGACCACTTAGCAAAATGTTGTTGTATGTAGTGTGTTGACAAAGTATGATGAGGACAAGCAAGTGACCTTTTGACTCAAGTTTAGACAAGTGTGAATGTAAAACAAGATGTGAAGCAATGATGGACTGTGTGAGACCCAAAGACAAGTTGAATGCTAGATGAAAACCTGAAGAAACAACCTAGGGAGCTCAAGAATTCTGAAACTGATTGCTCTTGTTTGTTGGACTGTAAAATTTTTCCAATTTGTGAAGTTGTAGTTGTGACCAAATCTGAATGTTTGACTGTTTTTCGTGACAAGAGGACACAATGTTGATGAGGACTCAATGTGTGCAAGTGTGTAGACTCAAAATGACTCCAAGAAAAGTGTGTTGTTTGATGTAAAAATGTTTTACATACACTTGAAGACACAAAAGACACAATGTTTTTCTATTTGGTCTTGAATGTTTGAATGTTTAAAATAAGTCAAGTACAATTCTTATGGTTGGCCAAGACAATAGTTGTTGATCCCACATGGGGTTTTGCCCCCGAGGCTACGCTATTCAGAGTAGATACTTAGATGCTTGACCTCACTGGCTCCACCCTCGGCACTCACTTCTCAGGTCAGCCAAGCATCAGTCCCCATGAAAACTCCCCGTGGCGAACTTTGTATCTCTACTAAGAACCGTATGTGTGTGGGCCGATACCAGAGGTCCGACCTCCTGCCCCAACAACTAGAAGGATTTGGTCTTCTAAAACAAAAAGGTGCTAGTAAGGACATCCGCTCATGTGGCCATACATGCGGCACTTTCAGCTCTATAAATATAGAAGGCTCCCAGCTGGTAGGGGTTACGCCCTACAAATGATCAAATAAATTTGATCAAACGGGTTTATGGGGAGACATAGTGTCGGTATGAACTAATCAGCACACGTTATCCATAGTTTTCACCATGAATACATTTGTTTATAGTGGTTCGGAAGAGGTGGGTTTTCCTCGCTACCACTTGGGTCATTCTCTTCTCACTAGTAGTCCTAATGACCACATGGGAAGACAGGCCCTCTAAAGATTAAACAAAAAGAGCCTATTGCTCAAGACACAAAAGACAATGATTCAATTTTAGTGCACCAATGGAAGTGTTTGCTAGTCTATGAAAACAAGGCACACAATAAAAATCCAAAAAAGCCTTGCCAAGGACCTGCAACAAAGATTTGTTAGTAGTTTGGATTGTTTCAAATGATCACCCCTTCCTGCAAGCACACAAGTTAGGTAAATTTTAGATCCAAAAGACTTTGTGAAATAGGGGCCTTCAATAATGCGTTTTGTTGACCAATTCAAAGATCTGATTCATCATAAAAAAAGTCCACTTGTAAAATTTCAAGAGATTTCCAGAAATGTAGGAAAATCCAAAAAATTTGTTAATTTGCTCCAAAAATTAATTGTTTATAAAAAATCATAAAAAATTCATATAAAATGAAAAATCGATCCAAAAAATCTGAAATTTTTACTGGAGAGTCCTGATTGTCTTCCAAACCTACATAAATTTTTTTTTGTAACAAATCCAAGCAGTTTGTGAGATATGAGTAAAATAATGCAAAACCCTAATTTTCAAAGATCTAATTTTTGAGGAATTATTTTGCATAAAATTTAAAATCACAAACACCAGATCCTATGTATAATTCTAATATATTTCCAAAAATGTAAGAAAATCCAAAACATTTGCTAATTTACTCTCAAAATTAATTTTTTATGAAAAATCATAAAAAATTCATATAAATTTAAAAATTGATCCAAAAAATCTTAAATTTTAAGAAAATCGTTCTGATACTTTTCCTGACCTACAAAAAAAATTTGATGCCAAAATTCAAAGCTGTTTGTGAGATATGATCAAAATAAGGAAAAACCCTAATTTTTAAAGATCTGATTTTTAGGGAAATAGTTTGCATCAAAATTAAAATAAAAAAGAATAGATCCTATGTATAATTATGAGAGATTTCCAAAAATATAAGAAAATCAAAAAAATTCTCTCATTTGCTCTCAAAATT
Source organism: Cryptomeria japonica (assembly GCF_030272615.1). NCBI lineage: Eukaryota > Viridiplantae > Streptophyta > Pinopsida > Cupressales > Cupressaceae > Cryptomeria > Cryptomeria japonica. The sequence continues at coordinate 262,414,383 of NC_081411.1, forward strand.
AATTTTTTATGAAAAATCATAAAAAATTCATAGAAAATGAAACTGTGCTCCAAAAATTTTGAAGTTTGGTTTGAGAGCTTCTGATAGTTTCTTCAACCTGTAAAAAACATTTGGTTGCAAGTAGGATCGTAGTGTAGTCAAGTCACTAAGATGATTTATTAGCTAATTAGTTAGCTAGAATGATTGATTAGGGTTTGATAATGAAGGAAACATCTCCTTAAATAGAAGACACTATAAGAAATGGAGGGATAAGATTGAGAGGTGTAAAAAGGAAGTCGGCTATGATTAGAGGGTAGGTAAAAGAAATAATAAAATAATGAAAGGGGTAGGTAGTGTATGAATTAAGAGATGAATGACATGTGTCATGGGTGGAAAAGGTTAATGAATTAATTAAATAAATAAAGATTTATTTAATTAATAGAAGAAGTGGGATCAATTAAATAAATAAGATATTTATTTAATTTAGGAAAAGGATAATTTAAATAAATAAATGTATTTATTTAAATGAGAAATAAGGCTAGAAGAGGATAAATGAATTAATTAAATAAATAAAGATTTATTTAATTAATAGAAGAATTAGGCTAAAGTAATTAAATAAATAAAATATTTATTTAATTAGACTGGACAATTTTAGGTGTCTACAACTCCTACTCCTGCAACAATAGAAAGGGCTCAGCATAACCCTCTCTTTAATAGACTTTTTGACGAAATACTCAGGAGCAATGCGGATGCTGACTTTTTAAAGCTTGCTCAAGAAGGAGCAAAACTCCCCTCTGACTTTGATCTGGCCCAATTAAGACAAGCATCAGAAAGACAAAGTCGCCATGAAGAGGAAAGAGGTAGAGATCCCATCAGATATAAGGGTATGTGCAAGCTAATGAGTCACAAATTCGCGGAAGTCTGCGCGTTGGAAAATGCGCTCCGCAAAACGGGCCCCCGTTTTTAAAAAACGGGGGCCCGTTATAAAAAACGGGGGCCCGTTAATGGTTCGGGCTCCCGAGCCGAAAGGTCACGGGGTGCCGAAGCCAGATAAAACAGGCCCCTATTTTTTAAAAACGGGCCCCCGTTTGTAAACAAAACGGGCCCCCGTTTTCAAACAAAACGAGGGCCCGTTTTTAAAAAACGGGGGCCCGTTTTGAAAAGCTATTTTTACCCTTTTTTTTGGATAATTTTTTATTTTACTGTTGCACAAGAAGATATCGAAAACGGTCCCCCGTGCTGTGGTTTCCACTTCAAACCTCCACCACTATCCCAGGTGCACATTCTGTCACCTATTTTCATAGTTCATAATTTTCTTGTATATTTTTCTCTTTTTTTGGTGTATTATTTAGTTTTTTTTTTATTATTTTAGTTTTTTTTAATAGTAGCATATAAATAAATTATTTTTTATATTTGTAAATTCTTGATTTTGATGTAAAATATTTTTGAACAGTTAACCCTAAACCGTAATCAACAAATTTAGAAACCAAAACCAAACCTAGATAATTAACAAAATGAAATCGACACAAACAAAAAACCAAAAAATGAAATGGGAACAAAAACAAAAACGTTCGAAAATGAAATCGACACAAACAAAAAACCGAAAATGAAATGGAAACAAAAACAAAAACGTTCGAAAATGAAATCAACACAAACAAAACACCAAAAATGAAATGGAAACAAAAACAAAAATGTTCGAAAATGAAATTGACATAAAACCGAACATATGTACCTAAATTGTTCTTAATCCTCATTAGGCAATACAAAAGTTACCACTAAATTAGTATAACCTTAAAAGTAATTAACATTAAGTTTTTCAAATTTTAGATATGAAAGTTTAGGCTTAGGTTTATGCCATGTCATGGCATAAAGGTCCTATTATGTCATGTGATGGTATAAAAGGATCAATTATGGACACAATTTTAGAGCAAAACTAGATAAGTTACTAAAATTGGAGTTTGGTTTACATAGGTTCATAAAGGAAGCTAATATGCCAAATATATAATTCATTAATACAAAATAAAAAATATTCTTGATTTATAATGTTGATTGATAATGAGTTTTCTAAATGGGGTGCTAATTATATATACATCTGAAAGATTTGAAAAATATAATTCCCAAGAAGTATTTTGAATATACAATTGAGGATATATATAATCTCATGGTTAAAGATGCTTAATTTCGATGAAAGTTATTTTTTGTATTACTATGTAAGAAATCCATAAATGGAATGAAAGTAAGACATGGCCATCTAGCATAGATCATCTTATATGTTGAAGGAGTATTTTGAGTTATATTAGAATTATTTGATGTGATTAAGTCCTAATTTTAGGATATGTAGAGTTCTTTTACTTTTAAGGTTGAAATAAAACATGGTGATTATGTTTTATTATCACTTTTATGCTTAACCTAGGTAAAAGTTTTAATGGAATTATTTTCATATTTAGATATATAGATCACAACTTATTATTATTTGTATGTTTCTTGTTTCTTTGAAAGAAATGCATATTGATTTATTTATAAGTAATAATTTATCTAATTATGCATTTATGAAATATATAGAAATTGAGATTTTTTTATTGAGGCTAATTAATTTTAAAACTCAATGGTTATATCCACTATCTAATGATGTAATATATCCAATGTTCTCCCCTTCTTACATATATTTGAACAAGAGATGGAATATTTCAAGACTTGAATGCAACCCTTATGTAAACTTTAATGATGTACATCTACTGATCCTCCTCACTAACCAAGAAACACTAGACTAACTCCATTAATGAATATTTCGAATTTAAAACCTATCAAATGTCTATAAAACATGAGAGAACCTAAAGGGTCTATATCCTCCTTGCCTAATGAGAGAGCAACATTTCTTTGAAAGTCCCAATGAGCCTCAAATGATCCTAATGAATGTAGGGCAGTCTTAATGAACCTAAGAAAGTCCTAATGAGCCTAAGAAAGCAATAATGAACTTGGGACAATCCTAATGAACCTAGGACAGTCCTAATGAACCTACGATAGTGTAAACAAGCCTAGTATAGTGTAAGAAAAAAACACTACAAAAAAGACCTCAAATGCGTTAAATGAATTTCCCAATAACGCACTCGTGTTTATCTTTTTTTGGTCATTTGGCTACCTTTTTTTACAACATCTTGGTGTATACGCCCCTAAGAAGACCTTTTCCTCAAAACTTTCTTGGATCATGAACTCCTCATGTGCACCAAACATTTAAGTTGCCACTTGGAAGCTTCTAATGCACACAATCCTTTGAATCAATCTACTCCATTGATCTCTCAAAACAATCTTAGTATTTAATCCTCTATCCTTCATTTCTTATTCAACTTTGTAAGAGAATTTGTGTATGGATTGATATCTTAAATTTTATAGAAAGATTATATATGAAAAAAAATGATTGCGGAGTTTTATAATAAATGATTTATAGGAAATAATATTTTTTGAAGACCTTTTGTAAATTATAATCTTGTGTAGATTTGATTATGGGAGAAATTTAATGGTGAAATATGCTTAACTCTTCAAAAGTTTTGATGTTTTGTCTTTACATGACAACCACTTAGAATATAATATGTTTTAAGTATGTCATTTATAGTCATGGGAGATTAGTTTTTTTTTAAGATTGTTTGAAGACTAATCAATGTAATATGAATTGATGACAATTATCTCAAAACTACGTAATTGAATTCTAATAGATTTATGATGTTTCATTGAAAGTTTTTATTAAGTTTTATGCGCAAATTTTATATTTCAAGATTCAATAGTATGTACATGTATATTTTTTTAAGTTCAATATTATATTATATATTTCATGTGTATCTCATTCAACAACATAGAAATGTTACTATTTATAAATGTTTTTTTTTAATTTAGTAAAATAGATTCTTCTTTGACATAGAGTTGTATATAATTCATGTATATCTTTATATATGCAGGAGTTCTTTGCCATCATGGATGTTTTTGACATAGATGAACTATTAGGTGAAAATCCCCCACCACAACTCCCTCCTCCTCCTCCTCCTCCTCCTCCACCACCACCACCACCACCACCACCACCACAACCCCCTAGATTGGATGAAATTCGTTTAAGAGAACGAATTAATGAAAACCTACAAGTGATTGAACAAAACATTGCTGCTATCCAAAATGAGCAAGTCACGCCACCCCATCTTGTAGAGTTTGCAAAATCAATGCAAACTGTTGTCGAGTCAGTTAGATCTGTTGATTCTCAATTAGATCAATTTCATAGACGACGACAAGAGTTGCGTGATTTTTATGCCGATGGTTTAACTTATAGACAAATCACAGATTTGAAAATAACCAAAGCTCATTTATGTCCATATTTTACCAACCCAAAAACAAGAGAACCAATGCAACCTAACCAGAAAAGAATTTCAATTAGGTGGTGTGTGCATCCAGAAATGGCTAGATACTTTTGGGATAGATGGTGGATGGTTTTTGATTATCCACCACATCGTAATTATGAGGTCCCTTTTTATTTTTTGAAGAAATTATACTGTGAGTTTGTAATGAACCAAAAACCAAATTATTTTGATATTAAGTCATCCCAGGGTGTTGGTCGTGGAATGCCACAGCATAGATTAGGGGCACGGAGTAATAATCCCCTACCGGATCCACCCATAGTTCCACTTGTTGCTCCATCGATTCCTGCAGATGTCCAAAATACATCATTCATTTCGACATTAGATGCTTTGACTTCCCTCACAGGGAACCTGAGTGAGCAAGCTGCTCACATGGCATCTGCTCCTCGATGGATGCCACATATGTGTTCGAGTTGTCATGAGACGTGTGTAGGTCCTACTACTGCTGCAGGATCTACTTCAGTTCCAGATGAGCATGATGCAACAGATGATAGTATGATGACATCTTATATGGATTTTCTTTGCTCGGATGTTCATCTTGACTAGGTATAGATATATATAATATACATGTACATGTCAATGTTTTTATGTACTTTATTAAATATAGGTATAAACTAAGTGCATCTCTTTTTTTATACAATCTAATACTTCATTAAATAAATTTTGTTTATGTAGATAAGGACTACGCCTAATATTAGAGTTAATATTGCATCTACTGGAAGACAACTCGGCACACCTTATGGGGTATAGTATAAATTTCTATCTAGACATTGTACTAGATCTTTTTAAGTTAATATGCTATCGTCGTATATTATATAAATTTTCATGTTGATACATTGAATGCTTCTTTCTCCAGGATTCAGGTCATGAGGGACCCTCTACATCACATCGAGAAGAGGGTCTGACTATTGTGACACCATCTATGGTATGTATCTTATAATTCTTAACTTAAATATGAACTCTTACAATATTGTAACTTTACTTGAAATTATTTAGTACACATATATATGTTCACTAAATATGATTTCATTAAATGCATGTATGCAGGTGGACACTACCATTAGGATAGGTTATCCTCATAATTTTGATCAGAGCCAATTTGAACGCACATCGACATCCTTTGAGGTATTAATATGTAATACTTAATTTGATCTTATTTTGACTCTTAATTTAAGATTTAATTGGACACTTTGAATTTGACCTTGTACAGGAGTTAGCTAGCACTGCATTTGGTGTTGATACTACACAAGATACTGCTAGAGGAGATACTGCTACAGGATCTAATGAGCATATGGTAAGTTTGTAACTTAATTTATGAATTCTACTATATTTGATAAATGATTCTTTTAATAGTTAATTTCAAGTAATATTTTAATATTATTTTTTTATTGTACAGCATGAGACAGGTGGATCTGGACCACGTCCCGGGGACAAGAGAGATACTGCTACAGGATCTGATGAGCATATGGTAAGTTTGTAACTTAATTTACGAATTCTACTATATTTGATAAATGATTCTTTTAATAGTTAATTTCAAGTAATATTTTAATATTATTTTTTTATTGTACAGCATGAGACAGGTGGATCCAGACCACGTTCTGGGGACAAGAGAGATACTGCTACAGGATCTGATGAGCATATGGTAAGTTTGTAAATTAATTTACGAATTCTACTATATTTGATAAATGATTCTTTTAATAGTTAATTTCAAGTAATATTTTAATATTTTTTTTTATTGTACAGCATGAGACAGGTGGATCTGGACCACGTCCTGGGGACAAGAGACCACGAGATGTTATTGGTGATAGCACTTAGATTTTACTATTTATTTGGCTTTGATATGTACTTTTTTATGGACTTTACACATTTGTTTACACGTGCACATACTTTATATATATGGATAGTTGCATAATAGGATTAGATCATATATATTTTGTGCATACTTTATATATTTTGTGCACATTAGATATTATGTGGAGTGAACATCATGTTACCATCTAGACATATATATGGATTAGATATTATATGGATTATGTGGACTTGAAATTTTACTGTTTATTTGGCTCTGATATGTACTATTTTATGGGCTTTACATATTTGTTTACACGTGCACACACATACTTTATATATATGGATAGTTTCATAATAGGATTAGATCATATATATTATGTGCATACTTTATGTGTATTGTGCGCATTAGATATTATGTGGACTTGAAATTATGTGCACATTAGATCATATATATTGACTTGAAATTATGTGGACTTGAAATTTTGCGCATACTTTATATATTATGTGGACTTGAAATTTTATTTATGGAAGTTGTGCTTAAACAACTTTATAGGCATTATGTGGACTTGTAATTTTATTTTTGGAATTTTATTTAAATAGTTCTTGTGATTAGATAAACTACATGTGCATACATCATGAACTAAGTATCGAAACATATCTTATAATTATAACATATTCTAAATCAAAAAGTATCATTTAACAAATATAATGAATAGAACTTGATTAAAACATAATTATCTCATTCATAAATTTGACCAGTAGTCTCTCATTTATGTATATTGTACACAAAATGTAATCAAGAAGACATATCTAAAATAAAATAAACAGTCTATTTAAATTATAATAATAAGGATTTATATCTCTCAAAATACAACATAAAGTATGCACAAACAATAGTAGTCATTGAGGGCAAGTCTACTCTAAGAGACCTAGAAAAAAAAATACATATGATTAGTTTTTATAATCAGGATGCATTGAATTTAAAATACAACATAAAGTATGCACAAACAATATAGTAGTCATTGAGGCCAAGTCTACTCTGAGAGACCTAGAAAAAGTAAATACATATGATTAGTTTTTATAATCAGAATACATTGAATTTAAAATACAAATGGATTTGCCTTAAGGGTACAAAAATTTAACTTACTTGTAATTATTCAAAATGAAACATAAAGTATGCACAAATAACTTTGTTTTCATTGATGCCTTCTACTTGTGGTAGACCTGAAACAAAATTTTAGTAGATTAGATTTTGTAATTATGATTCATGATTTAAAATACTATATATAATATGCATCGCGACTTTTAAAAGGGAGGTGGATTAAGGGTTCAAATTATAACTTACTTGATATTCATTCTATTATACCATCTGCATCCTCTCTCTTTTGCAAAGCATCTATAATTGTCTCGTGCTCTTCCATCGAGAGAGTCCATAATTGTTTATTAGCAGGCCTGCCACGATATCTATCCAATTTTATATTAGTTGCCACTACCAAATGTGAGTAATGTATAATCTTTTTCTCTAATTCATAATCTTCAAATGCGGGCAATCCATTCTTTCTTGTTAGATATTTGCGTAGCCAAGTGCCAACAACAACCACAGATCCTGTTGGATAGTCATAACCATCATCATCTACTCGAGGAGTAGTTAGCTTATGTTTTGGCTCTACACATCGAGCCAACCAATACTCTATCCCTTCTTCATTGTCCTCTGGTGCAACAACAGCATAGACATGTCCTGTGCACAAAACAATTTTATTTTAATATTTAATGAGAAATAAAAACAAAAATATACACTGTAAGATTTCATAAATTTATGTACTATTTAATAAATCAAAACAAATTTCAAAAATAATTTTACCTTGTTGTATAAGATCTGAAATGCGATCATAGTCATTTGATGCAAACATTTGATCCATATCTTCATCAGTTCTTTCATGCGGATCATTTGCATCTATGGGTGTCAATGATCTTTGTTGCCATTCTTCAACCCATTCTTTATTCTCACAAAATTCCCAATCTCCGGAAACACAAAACTGACAAAAGCAAGCAAGTTGCCTTGTGAATATAGTCCATGTGTTTGAATTAGAACTCTTAAACGAATGCCATTTAGCTGATCCAATGATGGTATTACAATCATGCCGAATAGGAATACTATCTTCCTCTATCAACCAGAAGAAACGTCGAATTGTAGAGTTTTCAGTTGATCCTTTTGACAACTTTGAATTGCACCAATCTACAACTGCACGAGCATCTCTGAATTTCACTGCATCCTCGAATTTCAATTGTTCTCTAGCAAGAGCTCTTTTTATACAGGCACCGGCTCCATCGTGTTCCCCCTTACCATGTCCCGCTTCAAAAAAACTCCATAAATGTTGGACATTGGTTATCTTGTGAACTTTGCATAGCCAATAAAACATTCTTGCATTTTTGAATTGTCCAGTGCAGTTATCTGACCATATCATATGTTGTTTCATGTCAATTTCTCTTTCCTTAAGATTATCATAAAATACCTCGAAACAATGTTGGACAAACTCTGAAGAGTGTAATCGATTATCACTAACATAGAAATGATACTCCCTCAAAAATTTTCTGTTATCTTCTGTACTATCATGGTCATGTCTATATATAATGTGCACAAATATGGCCACTTGCACTGAGTTGTAGTATTGTGATTGAGTTTCCTCTTGTGGTTTTAGAGTATAATTTTCTGCAAAATCCACAACTGATACTATTTTTCCAATTGGAAATGTGTTCTTGCATATGCGAAACTGTCCATCAAGCCATCGGGCATGTTGGGAATGTTTCACATATTTTGGAACAATATGAGTTTTAAACTCACTAATAAATGCATTCACACTATTCTATTCTGTAATCAATTCTAAACGTTTCCCCATCTTTCCATCCTTTAGAGGGTATTCTATATTTTTAAATCTCCTAACATCAACCATTTTTTGTCCAAACTCAGATGAAACATGTTCATGCAAACATTCACCTATTGAAGAATAGTTCCCACATAAATTGCAAAGACCATAAATGCATGAACTGGAAAGAAATAATTGTTCATTAGGTGGTTTACAAAATAAACTTCCAATAAAATCTTTTATAGTTTCAGGTGGAACATAAACACCACAATCCTGCACAAGATCATTACCATGCAACATACAACGAATATATCGAAAAACATCATAATAGTAACGAAACTGGACATGAGTTTTACAACAACAAGATATTCTTTGTTTATTGATTTTAACATACCAGGGTTTGCATTTTTCAAATGATCTTTGACTAATTCGTAAATTCATTAACACAGATTCATCACTAAATTTTTTAAAGAATTCAGTTTGAGTCATGTCAAGAAGATGTTTTGGATGAGGATCATGAATTTTTGATCCCACCCTTAACTTTAAAACATCTCTAACATTTGATGAAACTCTAGTGTTATCATGCCAAAATTTTGTAATTAATTGTTTAGTTTCATCATTTAATTTCATGTCTGACCTTTGAAGTCTACCACTAAAACTCCAACAATGGTTTAGTGGATCAATTTCAATTGTGTCTCTTCTTTTGGCCGCTCTTGACAAGGTTCTACGATGTAAGTTCAAATAGCCACTTATATCACTTAACATTCTTTTATTAACAATCATTTTGTCAACTATAGTAGTCGTTATAACTCTACGTGCTGCATTCTTATCTTTAGATCGACTTGTTTTTCCTATAGAATCGATGGCACTGGCAACAGTAGATACAACTTGCTTATATGATTCATCTTTTCTTTTTGGTTTTGCATAAATACCTATTTTTTTCATGACTTTACGCATTTTTAACATTTTTATTAATTGTAGCATTAATTGACATTGGAATCCTAACTTTTTATTATAGAAATTTTTTTTATATAATCTGTTTGCATGTGTTCTGATTTGTCTCCAAGAAACTAACCCATTAAGATTATCTAGCACATTGCTATCAATAGTAAACAAATTACATTCATTTTCTTTTAGAGATGGTGGTGTAATATTTTCAATTTTTATTTCTTTTCGTATTGGTGTATGAAATTTATATCCAGCTTCATTTAAATCAGCAATTTGATTGGCATCATAGTCATCAGGATTTAAAAACATACCAGGATTCGCATCCACATCAACATTTGCATCAACAGTCATACCCGTGTGTGGTTCTATATTTTTTGCATCCATCATGATGTCTTCAATGGTCTCATCTACAACGGGCACTGAACTAGATGCTTCAAAAGTGTTATTCAATTGTCGTTGTTGTGATCTTCGATCTCTTTGGCGTTTTGCCTCCTCCTCTCTTTGTGCTTGAATTTTGTCCACTGTCATTGTCTTCTTTTTTTTCTTTTGACGTTGCTTAGAACCCATTTTTACAAACTTGTCTTCAAAAAATCGCGTAAAAAATATTAAAAAGTACTGCCAAATGATGTAAAAAATCTTTGTCAATACGGATTTCAATGATATTGTAGTAAATCGATGCAATCTTTTTTTTTTTTACAGCAACGGTTATTTTAATAACGGGCCCCCGTTATTTTAACAACGGGCCCCCGTTTATAAAATGGGGGCCCGTTATTTAAATAACGGGGGCCCGTTATTAAAACGGGGGCCCGTTGTTAAATCCAACGGGCAGAAAATGAAACGGGCCCCCGTTTATAAAACGGGGGCCCGTTATGTAAAATTTGAATTCACAACCCGCCACTTGCCTCGGGATTAGGCCCGGGATAGGCCTGGGATGGCCACACCTGAGACATGAACCTGCAAATTCAAAGCTCCATGAATGAAAGCACAAATATGATGAAATGAAATAGTTTACGTGCCTTTAATCAAAGAATTTTTATACGAAATTGAAACCCATTTCAGATTATACTGTCTAGATTCTAAATATGTAAATTAATTTAAAAATTGATTATTTTAAATATTTTTCATTTAATTTATACTAAATCAGGGTCATAAATTTGAAATATTAACTAATTTTCTTAATTTAATAACTTATTTATTTTAATGAATTTTGAAAAAAAAATTATATGTCATCAATCTACACAAAATTATTTTCAATTTAAAAAAAAAAAAATTCAAAAAATACTAAGTTTACGTCAAATTATGTGGGTCGTACACGTCAAATTTTTAAAAAGATAATTACGGTCATTAAAAAATTAATTAAAAAAAAAATATTTGAAAAAAAAATACAGAAAAATATGCTCATCAATCTTCAGTGTGTTACAAACCATTTCCCAAAACGGTTTGAGAAAATAATTTTAATTGTGTCAAAAAGTGTGGGTCGTACACATGCATGGTATGGTCCTGAAACAGGCATTTTTAAAACATAGTTTTTAGAACTTCATTCAAAAAGTTATTTTTTATTATGTGGGTATTAAAATAAATTACATATTTGAAAAGTACACTCAGAGAGCTATCTTTTATATTACTGACTTTTTTCAAGATTCAATCTCTAAGTGTTTCAAAATTTAAGCTCAAGTGAGACAAAATCTGAAAAACAGGGAAAACACTTCCACTTTTTGGCCAAAAAGTGGACTCATCTTCTTGCACTGACCCATAACATTCCTCGAGGTTACCCACCACCTCCTCCTCCAAATGAAATAGAGATGTTGTAGCAACAAGTCGAGAATCTCGCCCAACAACTTCATAGTGGTGTCAAAACTAACCAATTCTCACTCAATGACATCTGTCCCTATCGTTTTGATTGGAATCTTTATATGCCACCCTTTCCACGAGGATTCGAAACACCCAAATTTGTAAAATATAGAGGAAAGGGAGATCCCCATGATCATGTTAGAGAATTTCATTCCGCTTGCCTCGAAGTGGCAGATGAAGACACATACCTCATGCACCTTTTTCCCCAAAGCTTGGGAGGAACAACCACATCATGGTTTTCCCGACTATCAGGTGGCATTAGAACATTTGAGGAACTTATCCAGAAATTCCTCGCTCATTACTCTCATAACATTGAACGTGACATCACCATGGCTGATCTGTGCAACACTAAACAAAAACCAGGTGAACTATTCTCAGTATTCCTACAACGATGGCGTCAAATGTCTAGTAGACGTTCTCTTCAGTTACCTGAATGAGAGCTAGTGGAAATATTCATTTCCAACTTAAACGAAGAAATGGAATTTCACCTGGATGTCAAAGACACAGACACTTTTAATGATATGATCACCAAGGGTTTGAAATGTGAGCAGGCCCTCATCAAGAAAAGGACTTATCAAAATCTATAATGAACCAAAGGATGGTCCTCGCCCACGCTTCAATAGTGATAAACCAAGCTTCTGGAACAAAAATAAGAATATCGTCAACGATGGGGTTGTGGATGCCAGGACTATACAAACTGCACAACCTGTGGTTCGGTTTGTAGGACAAAATCCTCCACCTCAGAATAACACAAATGTCCCTTCGAATCAAGGTCGCATCACATCTCACGATGAACCTAGACCTCGTCAGCAAAAACAAAAATGCACATACACTCCCTTAGGGGAACCCATTGAAACAGTATTACGACAACTCATTTCTCAAAATTTGGTCACCCTACCAAAAACATCAAACTACAAACCTCAGGTCAAACCTGCATGGTGGAGAGATACTGAAGACTGTGATTTCCACCAAGGAAGAGGACACAAGACAAGTAATTGTCACCGATTGAAAGATCTTATTCAAGATCTTATTGATCGAGGAGAAATTGAAATTGAAGGACATGACCCAAAAACAACAAATAATGATCATCTCATGTTCAAAAATTCACTTCTGTCACAAGATCAAAGGGGTCCTTCCACTTCCAGGTGAGGCACTGATACCACTGATTATACACAGGCTGCGTATAATTACACTGTAAATCATTTGTATGATGCCAGTGATCAAGTTGCAACTATAACCTTCAAAAATCCCAACTCAAATTGCAATGTTGTTACACGTCGTGGCAAGGTCACCATAAAGGCAGCTCCACAAGGCACCACCTCCATCCCAAAGCAGTACAATCTTGTGGAACAATTAGACAAAATGCTTGCGCTTATATCCATTTTAGAACTATTGCGCCTATTGCCATCTCATAAAACTATCTTAGATCAAGCACTCCAAGAGGCATCAGTCCTTGCAAACCTGAATACAGACCAATTTCAAGCCATGGTTGGAAATCTAAAGTCCTCACCTTGTCTCACTTTTTCCGAAAGTGACAACTCTTCCTTCCAGCAACCTCATAACGCTTCACTACATATTGAAGGCTTTATCAACCAGCATAGGATCAAGCGAGTCTTGATCGATAATGGAGTAGGCCTAAATATTTGTACACTACAGTTGGTCACAACATTGGGATATGCGGTAGAATCAGTGGATCCTCGTAAGAAGATCACAATCAAAGCCTATGATGATGCAGAGCGTTCATCCAAAGGAGCTGTGGTATTACCAATCTGAGTGGGCCCCGTGGTAAAGCACATCATTTGTCAGGATCTAGACCTTCCTCTGCCATATAATCTATTATTAGGGAGACCTTGGATACATGCCATGCAAGCCGTTCCATCTACCTACCATCAATGTATCAAGTTCCCACATAACGGTGTAGAGATCACAATCTTGGGCGATGCAAATCCCTTTGCATATTGCCATAATATCAGCCATCAACCAGAGATTACCGTTCCTAATAATAGAGAAGCCATTTCCTCCACATCATATATAAGTCCCGCCTCTCTTGCCAGTTCGAACACCACTATACCAAAGCAAGAAAAGCTTAAGATGAAAATAGCAGAGGAAGGTCCTGGGGAATACAACTTGAGTCAACTCTTTTGTGTGGGACAAATGCCCACTTCTCCTAGAACACATGGTAAACCACAGCAGTTACTCCAGCAACCACTAATCACACTAGCATGTGCTTTGACGCCTTTCATCCTTGGAAAGAGTCAAGAAGAAGAAACCCAAGATGAGGACTTAGCAGAATGGATCTATAAAGATCCCATCACCACTGATATACCGCAAGTTAAGCTTCCTATGGATCAATATGGAAAAGGTCTCCTCATTATGCAAAGAATGGGGTATGATGGTCAGAGTGCTTTGGGATATTGCAAACAAGGACAACATGAACCTCTACTACCGGAATTCAAGCCCAAAGGTAATATAGGCCTAGGCTTTGGAAAAGAGATCTTTCCTAAACTCAAATTCAAAGGAAAACCCAGCAAACCATTATGTCAGTCTACTACAAAAAGGACACCTTTCATTATCAAAGCAACATCGAGCACCATCACAACTACCCCATCGAGGCTCAGAATCCCAACACAACCATCACCAATGCCACTCATCCCACCAAACAAACCAGTAATCCCATCAGTAGCACCATTAGTGGTAGCAACTGTATCAGAACCCGTAGCAGCATCTATGGCACCAACAGTTCTAGCGGAAGCCACTGAGTCAATGCTACCGATACTCCTTGTACCAAATTCTTTAATCCCCATCGACATTCCTGCAACACCGATCACTGCAAAGATACATCAACCAATCACACCTGCAGTATTTAACTCAAAAGACATCCCAGTATGGTATAGTAATCGGATGCTGGAAAGTGACTCAGATACCGACTCACATGAGTGGGAATTTGATTCTGTACAGCTTAACACTTCAGATGAGGAAGACACATCACTACCTCCACCACACAAAGACATCCCTGTTTACGGAGAAGCACAGATCAAGACTTCTTGGATTCCTGAGCTGGAAACATCTTCCACAGACCCTACGTCTCATCCTACGCCTGATTCTTATAGGGAGAGTACCATCAATGACCTTCACCATAACATCTTAACCCTCACTGTAACCTCTAATGAACTTAACCTAATCGATGAAGTAATGCCCATTATCCACCCTGAACTCATTGAATGGAACCAACCAAATCCCCCATGTCTTGACTTCTTCCAAAACGATGAGGCCATCATTGAATTTTTGGAATTAAGGGATAACCTACCAAGCGGGGATCACAAAGCTGGATTCACCATTGAACTTAATAGCGCAGCATACTTTGGGGCGGATGCCAAACCTTTCAGCTGCAAAAATATAACAATAAAACATGGATCTTCTAGTGAAAACTACACTGTGGCACTGTTTGATCCGACAAAAGTAAAAAGAAAGAGCGCATCCAACGGTGAAAACCTCTCTAAGGTGCCTAAGGATGAAGGGTTTGACATTCTCCCTGCTAGTACACAACAGGAACGATCAACAATTCTCATTGAGGAAACCAAAGAATACAATGTGGGGACTCCTGAAAATCTTCATCTCATACATCTAGCATCTCTTCTCACTCCAGAGGAACAACTTAAATTTATAGAGTTCTTCCAGAAGCGTCAGATCAACTTTGCATGGTCATATGTAGACATGCCTGGGCTTGATCCTGATTTAGTCATGCATCACCTCACCATAGCAGAAGGAGCCAAACCTATCAAGCAGAAGCTTTGTAAGATGCATCCTCAAATTGCAGTGCTAGTCAAAACAGAACTCAAGAAACTCCTAGATGTTGGATTCATTAGACCAATTGATTATGCAGAATGGATCTCCAACATTGTGCCTGTCGACAAACCAAAAGGGGGCATCCGTATTTGTACTGACTTCAGAGATCTGAATAAGGCATGTCCTAAGGATGACTTCCCCCTACCAAATATCAACATCATAGTGGATCTGACAGCAGGACATGCCATGCTTTCACTCATGGATGGCTTTTCCGGATACAATCAGATAAAGATCTCACCAGAAGATCAACATAAGACAACCTTCACATGTCCATGGGGCACATATTGTTGGAATGTAATGCCTTTTGGTCTAAAGAATGCAGGAGCGACCTATCAACGAGCAATGACCACCATCTTCCATGACATGATGCATACTATGATGGAAGATTATGTTGATGACTTACCAGCAAAATCACTCACCAGAGAAGGGCATCTCCACATCTTAGATAAAATATTTGATAGACTGGAACAATACCATGTTCAACTCAACCCAAAGAAATGTGTCTTTGGAGTGACCTTCGGGAAGCTTCTAGGATACATTGTCTCAAGCAAAGGTATTGAGGTCGACCTAGTAAAGGTAAAAGCAATCATGGACATGCCACCTCCAAAGAATATCAGTCAGCTAAGGACATTACAAGGACGACTTCAATCCATCTGAAGATTCATTGCACAATTGGCTGATAAGTGTCACCCATTCACACACCTGCTACACAAGAACATCCACTTTCAGTGGAATGCCCGATGCCAACAAGTATTTTAGACGCTTAAAGACTATCTCATGAATCCACCATTGCTGATGCCATCAGATCCAAGTAGACCATTATTACTCTATATCTCAGCAACAAGTACAACATTGGGTGTACTACTGGCACAACATAATACAGAAGGAAAAGAGTGTGTTGTTTACTACATCTCTCGCACACTAGTGGGCTATGAACTCAATTACACACCTATTGAGCGAGCTTGCCTAGCAATAATCTTAGCAGCCACTAAACTAGGGCACTATCTGTTAACACATAAGGTACAACTCATTGCAAAGATTGATCCACTCAAGTATTTACTCAGCAAAGTAGCTCTGATAGGCCGCTTGGCCAAATGGGTGATGTTTCTTATTGAATTTGACATCGAGTACGTGGACTGTAAAGCTATCAAAGGTCAAGTTATTGCAGATCAGTTGGCCGATGCACCCCTCACAGGCAATCATCCTCTCATTTCCAATTTTCCAGATGAAGAGATATTCATGATCACAACAACACAAACATGGAAGCTATACTTTGATGGTTCATACACTAGACATGGCTCGGGGGCAGGCATCCTATTTATCACACCTCAAGGTGACAGCATCCTGAAGTCTTACAGGCTCACATTTCAATGCACCAACAACATCGCAGAGTATGAGGCCTTGATCATAGGACTCAAGCTAGTCGTACAATGGAAATTACAAGAACTGCAAGTATATGGCGACTCACAACTGGTCATTCGACAAGCAACAAATAAATATCAGACCAAGGATGATAAACTCATGCCATATAAGCAAATGGTGGACAATCTAAAGACATCATTTACTACTATCACTTTTGAGCAAATACCAAGAGATTAGAATCGAGCTGCTGATGCTATGGCTACCATCGCATCTCTCCTCGACCTTCCACAGAATTCAACACGCTACGAGTTCTTGGTAGAACAGCTTTGGATTCCCGCTTATGATCTCCCCAAATCTGAAATGATATGTCGCCTTGTCGGTTCTGAATCCCCATGGTACGGTGAATTCTACACCTATCTCCATGATCACACCCTTCCTCCCAACCAATCGAATAACCAACGTAAAACCTTCATTCGCCAAACTGCTCGATATACCATTATTGCTGAAACCCTATGCCGCTGCGGTCTTGATGGTACTCTCCTTCGATGTCTGGAACAAGGTGAGATAACAAAGGCTTTGGAAGAAGTCCATGAAGGAATTTGCAGGACTCACTCAAGTGGTCCGTCACTAGCCAAGAAACTCCTGCGCAATGGATACTATTGGCCATCTATGGAAAAAGATTCCTACTACTTTGTCAGAAAATGCAAGAAATGTCAAGTTCATGGCGACCTGATACATGCACCAGCCCAAGAATTGCAACCAATCACAACACCATGGCCTTTTTGTCAATGGGGCCTTGACCTTGTGGGTAAGATTCATCCATCTTCATCCAATGGCCATAAATTCATTATTACCGCCACCGAATATTTCACAAAGTGGATCGAAGCTGTTCCACTTACCCAAGTCACTAGCAAGTAGATCGCCTCATTCATCCTCAACTACATCATCTGCCGGTATGGTGTGCCCATGTCCATCATCACAGATAACAGTCTTCCTTTCAAAAATCATGATGTCCATGAACTTTGTGAGAAATTTCATATCCAACACCGCTTTTCCACTCCCTATTACCCACAAGGCAATGGTTAGGCCAAAGCATCTAATAAAAACATATTGAGGATCCTAAAGAAGACAGTCAATGATGCCGGTCGTGATTGGCAACTGAATCCAACACTATGGGCATATCAAACTAGCATTCGAACCCCTACAGGCGCAACTCCCTACTCATTGGTCTATGGCGCCGAAGCTATCTTACCTATTGAGGTTGAGCAACCATCACTACGGGTTTCCTTGCATAATCTAATAGATGATGAAGCGTATAGAGTCTCATGCCTCCAAGACTTAGAAGCTACAATCACCGAGTTAGACCTCGTACATTTGAGGTAGGTGATCTTGTTCTTCGAGAGAATCCTCGCAACCAACCAAACAGAGAACATCAGGGCAAGTTTGAATCAAACTGGCTAGGCCCATATGTTGTCACTGCTGTATTCGAGTCCAGGGCATATCAGTTGGTTACATTAGAAGGAGAACCACTCATAGATCCAATCAACAGCATGCACCTCAAACGGTTTTATACCTAAGCTATACAAAGCATCAGGCTCCCATATATACTAGCAAAAATACCAAAAACATCCAGATAAATGACCTAAAGAAAATACAAAACATCAAAAGAGTAAAAAAAATTAAAAAAAAAAAAAATCATGCATCCAAACGGTGAACAACCACTCCGGTGGCACCTTGGGTAAGTGCGATGGTGAAAACCTGGCAAACAGGCGCCACTCGTAAAAGGCTATGGCTCCATTATCTTTCAAACTTGTTGCGATCACATCTACTTCATACATACATCCATCCATACATCAACCATGGCTTGTTATAAATCTACAAATCCAAGAGAGTACTACATGCATCCTGCATCCCACATTTTTATAGTCATGTCTAAACTGGGGGCAATTCCCTTAAACTATTGATGGAAGTGGATTCTACATTGTCTTGTGATTCTTAAAGTTCTTCATTTAAAACTATCTCACAAAATCCACAAACATTCAAAACAATTCAAAATCCAAAAACATCCAAAACACTTCAAAATCCACAAACATCCAAAACACTTCAAAATCCAAAAACATTCAAAACAATTCAAAATCCAAAAACATCAAAAAAAAAAAAAAAAGACGTCGAAAATCACACAAAAACATGGCAACACATTGTACATACTCATCCGTGCAGATACCAAACAAACATTGTGATATACTCCACAAAATGACTAGTTATCAATCGACCACACAATCAACATCAACACTCAAAACTATCTTCAACAAGGATGCATCCTTCCTTAACAAAACAAAGACAAGATGACATTTTCTTTGACAAGAAAATTCTGTTTATGCTATCAAATACTTGGTTGATTTATGGGCTAGTTATTTATATTAGGTTCCTACAACATTATTTGTGCATCTTCGGTGCAATATTCCGATGAAGTTCTGGGGCATGTACTAATGGTGTCTACGTGGGAAGTTCACTAAGCTATGTGATCATAGGCAAAACTACAGTCATAGATCACTACGACTTGCTGACTATAGCGTATACCTCGACCATATGAGCATGAACCATTACCAAGGATCCATATTCTTTATTCTTTATGTATATACTGTTTGTTTGCAGGTACAATGCTCTTTCTTTGGTTCCTCCTACCTCATCCAAACTGGATAAAGGTTTTATCTCTTATTACGGTATGCACTTGTCTCAGGATATGATCAGCCTAAGATCAAGGAGGACGATCCAAGTCATGCATGAAAGGAGATAATCCTTGTCTGTTCCGCAAGCAATACTCAGGTCAACTTGATCCATTATATCAAGTTGCTTGTATTAACTTGCTATATCAAATCCATGTAAGAAATACTCTGGTCATCTTGAATCTTTATGTCAAGTTGCTTGTATTTTCTTACAACATTTTAAAGCTCAATGATGAAAATAGAGCACTATGGATCATCATCTCATCTCATCTGTATATATTGCATTTCGTTGCATTCCACCCATCCATACATTCATAATAGTTGCATATCATGCATACATAGTCATAATAATGCATACTCTATTTTACTCCTCTTCTTCCATAGGACTCGGTCCTAGTCCTCCATATCTTCTATCTAACATCGAATCCCCCCTCACCCTCCCTATCTTGATCATCAACATCATCCTAATCCCTTCATCACTTCCCATCCTCACTCATCCACAAAATTAAGCCAGTTACTCTGTCTACACAGATACATCGACTCGCACACACCTAGACTATCAACAGATACTCTGATCAAGTATCTTCGGGTCTCAACAGGTAATCGATCATGGTAATCCTAGACTACATCAGGCATTTGTCATAATGCCTAGTCTCAATGGGGTTGCCATGATTCCCCACAACCATCCATCACACGCACACACTATCAATTGATCAACCAATCAAACACAATCCAACGGACAATTACATCAATTGTCTATGTCTCAACAAGTATTTTGCTTCATATACCTTGACTTCATCGGGCAATTACATCAATTGTCTAAGTCACATCTGGTCACTTTGATTCACTTACTCATGCTTTATCCTGCCCAAGCGACCAACTGACATCAACTGTCACGCTTTGACTTGACCGGGGCAATTAAACCAATTGCACCAAATTGTCCAACCAATTTTGATCAATTGTATAGCATCAATCCAAACCACACACTACATCTATTCTGTATCTCTTGCATGACCTCAGGGTACTTGCTGTCTTGTCGTTTCTTCGTATTCACTCCATTTTCTCCCATTCTTTCATCATTAGTTCTAATTTATTCTATTCTACCTGCCCTCCACTTTTCATTCTTTTTCGAGAGATCATCCGATTTTTCAAAAAAAAAAAAAAATTCGACCCATCTCTCGAGGGGGCATACCACCCATTAAATTAACATTTTATGCGGCATTTCTTCACACCTATTTTTCTTTCTTTGAAACGATGCGATAAACCGCACCGTCTCAAAGAGGGGCAAATGTAGTCACATAAATATGTCCATTTTAATTAAATAAATATTTGCTATTTTTTTGATTAAAAATCCATTAAGCCATCAGTTAATTAAATTAATATTTAATTAATTCATCTTCAAACATTCTCCTATTAATTAAATAAATTATTTAATTTATTTTAATTAATTCATTCAACCAAATTCACACCCAATTAAATGAATAAATCTTATTTATTCAATTTAATCCTCTTTCCTCTTTTAAATAAATTAAATAAAGCATTTATTTAAATCATAAATCCCCCCCCCCCCCACTTGCATTTTCCTACATCTCCCACTTGCATTCTAAAACCTATTTCTAATCCCTTCTAGACTCTTCTAATCGCTTCTAATTAGCCTAACCCATCTTCTAAACTTTGTCACATCCCTAAGCAAAGGGAAGTCACTTCTCAAACCCTTAAAAGTCTTTGATAACCATTAAAGGCTTCAAAACTTCAACCACTTAATATCCCCAAAGTCTCCCAAACCATTAATGGTTAATTCAACCCTCTTACATGGTTAGAGACTTTTTGCCTAACTTAACCTTCATCCAACCCAAGGGTCTCATCAAGCCTTTAATGCTTTGACCATGATTATCTCTTAATCATTTGCACAAGAGTTTATCCTTAGATTAACTCTTAATCCAATGGGTAAGCCTAACTTAGGCTTGACTCTTACCCTCTAGATAACCATGAGGTCTTCTCAGGCATTTAATGTCTCCAACCCCTTTTCTCAACTAGTCTTATGTTGACACTTGTCACCATTTCATTGGTGCAAATTGCAAACATGGATCTCAAATCATTCAATCCTGACCCTTGTTGAGATTGCTCAATCTCAACCATCCATTGCTCCATTTTTCTTATAAATAGAGCCCATTTCTTCATAATCCAGATCCTGAAAACTTGCATGCATCTAGCTTATAGTAAAATCTAGAGAGTATTTAGCATAATTCACTTTGGTCTAGAATTAATCTTAGTTAGTTACATAATATCTCATTTCTTAGCTTGTTCATGTTTGCATTTTCATGAGCATTTACTTCATACTCTTGAATCTCCATAAGACATCCAGAAATAGTGCAAAAAGCTACTGAGAGCTACACTCATTTGGGAACTTGGAGAGGAGAGGAACAAGGGAGAGCTAATGGCGTAGGGAGCATCATGAGTGAAGTCTTAATCTTTATTCGTTTTTATCTCTAATATGCTTCTATGCGTAATCTTTCTTGATAATGTTTTTTAATGGTTTAGTTTTATGTTGATTTGACTAACCCCTGGACTAGCCGTTTTATGGTGTTACAGTAACCACTTTGAATCCTAGAAGCCCCTTTTCTCCAACTTCAAATAAATGATCAAAGTCATCTTTATAACTCACTTTGAGTTATTTGGGGAAGGAAATGTCATCAAGAGCTAGCCCGATCACCTTTGTGATCTCTGCAGAAACCATGAAGGTAACTCTTTTTTTTCAATGTAATTATTTTATGTTCATATTTAAAATGTTTGAATCAACTTATTCTTTTATTTTTAATAAATAACGATTTAGATTATTATCATCTTAATATAAACTTGATGATATTTAGTTTAAAAATAAATATTAATAATAGCTGTAATTTTATTGTAACAAAATTTGTATCTAATTTTTAATTTTGATTTAATTATATTTTATAATAAACATTTTATAGTTTTACATGATTTGTTGTTATATGTAATAATATTATTAAATTAAAAAATTATTCAAAAAATTAATCTTAAAAAATAAATAAATGATTTAAAATTATTTTGTAATTAAAATTAATTAAAAATAATAATAAAATTATTATAATATGTAGATTAATATATTTTATGAACTACGTTACAATTCTTAATCTAATGTAAATATTACATAATATATACCAATATTAGATAATATATATTATCTCTAAATTATACTTAAAGTTAGGATTAAGGTTAGGTTAAGGTTTGGATTAGGGGTTGGTTAAAATTAAGATTCTTATTCTAAGATAAAGCTTCGGTTAGGGTTAAGTTTAGTATCAATTAGGGTTAGAGTTAATTTTATTTGAATTTTGATTAATTATTATAATAAAAATATTTTTTAAGCTTGAAAGTATTAAAAATCTATTTTAACAATTTTTATTTAAAATAAACATAAGTAATATACAACTATTTTAAATTTTGAAAATACATAATATTCCACTCTTTGTTTTTCAATTTTCAATCTAATATAAATATTAAATATTATATATCAAAAATAAGTAATATGTACCATCTTTGAATTGTAGGTAGGGTTAGGATTAGGGTTAGCTTAAGGTAAGGGTTAAAGTTAGTATTAGCGATAAATTAGGGTTATAATTAGTGTTAATATTCAAGTACAAGGTTACCTTTAAATATTCAAGTACAAAATTACTATTCTAGGATAAAAGCTTGGGGTTAGGGTTACAACTGAATTAGAGTTAGGGTTAGCATTAAGGTCCAATTAGTATTAGAATTAGAATTCAATTTAAGATTAGTATTATGATTAGAGTTAATATGTGTTATATTAGAGTTAGGATGTAATTAATGTTATGGTTGTATTTGCAATACTAACAATGATCATAATCTCAACACCAACCCAGACCCAATCCCCAATCCCCAACCCTCAAATCTAATTCTAAGCCTAAACCTAACAATATTCTTGAATCAGAGGATTCTATTGATTTGGATGGAGAGCGGGAGCGAGAGGGGTTTCCTGTGTAGGAGTTGCAGAAGATGGGGAAGACGATGCTGCGGATGAGGATGATCTCATCCCTCTCCTCCTTTCACCTTCTAAGCCATCTGATGGGGCTCTTCGTGGCTCTTCTTTGTTGGAATGGTGGGTGGAGGAGTTTGGCACTGAGGAAGGAGTGGAGGCTGCATCTGCAATGGAGGCATTTTGGCAAGGGTTTTTTGTGGCCTCTATTTCTCATCAGGGGCGTGCGGTGGTTCCTGTCATTGGCCTTTTTTCTGCTCTTTCTTTGGTGGGGGGTATTATCCTGATGGTGTTTGGGCGGATCTGGGACCCTAGTGGATCTCTTGTGGAGAGGCTCTATGTGTTCTCTCCTCTCCTTTGTGTTGAGGATTTGTTGTTGTTCTGGCCTTTGGCGCTCTGGTTCTTCAAAGGAGCTTCCTTTTTCGATTCTTCTCTATTAGGCTACCCTCCTATGGATGTGGAGAGTTGGCTTTGGTGTCAACCTTTGAGAGAGGTTTCTTGGCTCTTGCTCTCTTCCCCTCCTTGTCTGTTAGAGGTGACCATATTTCCTATGGAGGTGGATATTTGGTGGAGGGGAAAGGGCTAGTTTTTGCTTGCTACTGGAGAGTGCTGGTTGTTGTTTTTCTACTTCATTCTTCATCCTGTAGAGGTGGAGCTCTTTCCTATTGAGGTGGAGAGATGGAATGTTGGGGATTTTCAACTTTTGGTGCTCCTCTTGTAGAGTTGTCTTTGGTGTGAACCTTTAAGAGGGGTTTCTTGGCTCTTGCTCTCTTCCCCTCCTTGTCTGTTAGAGGTGACCATATTTCCTATGGAGGTGGATATTTGGTGGAGGGGAAAGGGCTGGTTTTTGCTTGCTACTGGAGAGTGTTGGTTGTTGTCTTTCTGCTTCATTCTTCATCCTGTAGAGGTGGAGCTCTTTCCTATTGAGGTGGAGAGATGGAATGTTGGGGATCTTCAACTTTTGGTGCTCCTCTTGCTGCTGGCTATGGATGCTGGTTTCTTCTCTCTTGGGAGTCTCCTTGGGTGGGGCTAGAAGTTCTTTTTTCTAGACTCCCAGCTTGTCTCTTGGACTGGTTCCTTTTTGTTGTTTCTTGGTTTGGCCTCCTTCCTTCTAGTTTTTGGGGTCTTTGTTCCCCCTTTTTCTAGTTGTGGGTTCCTGGTTTATCCTATAGGCAGGACGGTTGCTAATAGTTTTAAAGGGCATAGTCTGTCTTTCTGTTGTCTTTGGTTTGGGGAAAATCATGTGTTTGGAGTTATGAGCTCATCATTTAAGGTTGAGGGTGCCTGGAAAAACCCCTGGTTGCTGGTTTTGGGTTCCATTTTAAAACCCAGTTTGAAGGTTGAGGGAGCCTTTCAAAACCCCTTCTAGCCAGATTCAAATTGTATGAATATCTGTTGTAATCTGGTGTTGTTATTGAAGGTTAGGGGTACCTTTCAAAACCCTAATAGTTGGCTGAGGGTGCTTGGTATACCCTCGATTATTACTGTTTCATGCTATAGTTTGGAGCTGTAGCTTTGTTGGGTGTGGCGTGACTATGCTGGTTGTTGCTGGTTTTAGTCATCTTTACTAGATTTTGGCTGCGGTTTTTCATAGTTTATTTCTTTTAGCAGCCTACATTGTTGGGTTCTAGATCCTGGTAAAATCTATTGGGTTTCGGGTCCCTCCAAAACCCGTTGTATGGGGTTTCGGGTCCCCTCAAAACCCGTTTTTCCCCTAATCAAAAACAATATTCTTGAATCAATTTCCAACCATAACCTTGAAATTAATCCTAACCAAACTCTAACTCTAACCCTACTTGCAACTTTAACCCTAACATTGACATTGACCTTAACACTAATAAGATAACCCTAAATTTTCATCTAGCCATATCCATAACAAAGAAGACATATCAATGATCAAGATCAAATATATTCATTATAATCTATTTCATAAGTTAATCATTTCCTTATATTTTTAAAAAACTATAGTGTACAATGAAGGATCCTAGGGGGTTTATGATGAGGATCTCAACTATTGATTTATGTTTACTGACATACTATAAATTATTATCACTATTTATTTGATTTGTACCTTCCTATATATATATTATTTAATGTATATCTTACTATCAACATAACCATTGCACCTCCTTTTGGTGCAAGTTTTAGCTAAGTAGATTTTTTAGAATCATAAATATTAATAATACTAAAACAATGATTATCAAGAGTTAGGTGGGTCCATAAAGCCTTATTGGTGGGGTCGCATTTAAAGACCACTAAATGTGACAATCATTTAGGATAAAGAAACATAACAGCTCTACGATATCTATCTTATAATTATTGCACAAATGAAAATTAACTAGCCATATGATATAATAAATTAGAGGAAGTAAACATCCTAGAATTTTAACCTCTTATAAAATAAATGTCTCACTAATCTCTAGATGTTAAATTAACTATTTTACATTCATATTAGAAAATCATTTTCTCAAATTTTTTTCTTCTCTATATGCACATTAATTCATTATTATGTCAATAAGCCCTTGGTTTGCTGGTGAAGTTGGAAGCTTCTTAATGAGCCCACTAGAGATTAATTTTTGTTGAGTGCAACATTGGATACCCCTCAGTTGAATGGTTACCCCTCATCCTTAGCTCTTAAATGAAGAGGATGAATATCTTCCATTAAATAATTTATTTTGAAAATTTCTTTTCCTTTTTATGAATATAAATCTAAGCCTTGTTAAAATCTAAATAACAAATACCATAGTAATATCCTTAACTCTTAATTGAAGAGGATGAATAATCTTCCATCAAATTTTTTTTCTTTTTTTCAAAGATAAATCTAAGCCTTATTAAAATCAGAATAACAATACCATAATAATATCCTTGTGAGTTTTTTTTTTTTTGACTAAAAAGAGGTAAAAATTTATTCATTCACAAAAAGAGATACGAAGCATTACACCATCTTGTTAGTCTCCACTAAATTATCTAACATATGAGACAAAACTGGAGGCAACTATCCCCAATCCACAATATTCAAATTCTACATTTGATTAGAACTCCATTTGGCTAGACAATCTTACAACTCTATTCCACTCCCTAGGAATATGACTAAATGTAATGGATTCCGAAGAGCCACACAACCGAAGAATCTATTTAATAACCACAACGAAGTGCCAACTAACACCATCAAGTCGTTGACCATTCAGCAAAGTCACCACCAGCTGAGAATCAGATTCACAAATAATCCTACACCAACCAAGACTACAACCATGCTCCACAGCATACAAGATGGCAAGAACCTCCATTAAATTATTAGTATGAATACCCTTATAAATAGAAAATATAAACTAAACATCATCAGAACTATCACAATCAAACCCACCAATACCATCAGTGTCAGAATTTGATAGAAAATCATTGTACAATGTAAAACCAAGGTTCTAACTGATTGAATCGGACCAGACCAAAAAAGTTTCAAACCCCATAGGTTGCGACTACTTTTCACACTGATATATAAATTATTATTTATACAGAACTGTTTAATTCGGAAAGTAGTTTAGTGCGCAAACTTTAACGTTAAAAATTGTTCAAATACTTGTGAATAGTTTCTCGCACAGCTTTTTAGAATCAAATCTTGCTATTACTGCTTTCGCTCGATTTCATTCCGGCACTCCACTTGTTAATTAATGTTACTGGTCTCCATTTTTAAAGATGAAATTCATAAATGCTTTCTGTTTTTAAATGTTCAGTGAAAAAACTACACACGACTCTTCGGACAATATAAAGTTTTGGATATCTTAGCGTTATAGTGGAAGACAAAATCATTTCCGATACCTACCATTATTAGTATTATTTTACATTATATAAGCATAGAAATTGACTATTCAGAAATTCTGATGTTCCTTAGTTTGACTCCTTTACAACGGCAACATTAATTTTGATAGAAAGATGTTTAAGAGACTATGCTAAAAGATGAGAAGCATTTAACATTGTCAAAGACGATAAAGGAGGATGCTTAAACAGTATATCTCTAAAAGCAACAAGGAATATTTAGTTGGGAACTGAATAAAACACGAGAAGAAAACCTTTGTTTGGAAAGGCAAAGAATAAGCTCAGACCAATATGTAAAAGCTAAAAAGCTTATATTTATTTGGGTTTGACGACTGTAACACCATAGCCCTAGTTTTGACTGTTTTTAATATTTTTAGATGTAGATGAGGCATAAAATTCTTATTGATAATTTGATTATATGATAAATCATATGATATTAAAAAAGAGACGGATGTGATATGGAGAAAAAAATAATTGATTTATTGTTTTGACCTAAAGATTTTTGTAAGGAAGAGGTACGCTGCATTTAATACTGTTTGAGGATCACAGGGCAGCTTGATTTTTTTCCTTTTAAAAAGATTTAATTTCAATGCATTATTTTTAATAATAATATAGAATAATCATTTGAATTTTTAGGATAATCTAATCAAATGAAATACATTCAATTTATTATCAGTTAACTTAGATACTAATGATAATTTATAATTAAATGTTAGGTTGAGAAATTAAATGAAAAAGGATAGAAATACTTAATTCTATAATCAATGTGATGTGTTAGGTATGATGTGGTGCATACACTAATGACCTAGTAAGGTGTACTCTATTTGAAGCTCTATGTTATACCATAATTGCTTCTTTATTGAATATGTGGATATAGAACATTTTATATAGGCCCTAATCTACTTTATATGTTTTGTATCTCATTTTATTGGTAATGTGCCTCTTCTTTTTGATTGAACTGATTCTTTCCACTTCAATGAATGCTAATTACTAATAATGTTTATAAACATGTAGAGGAGATTACTAGATTGCAAGTATCATGTTATCCTATTTAAAACTCTTGATCTGGTTGACTGTTATGATCACGATAAAGGTTGGAAATCAATATAAAAGGGGCCAAGAATCTTAAAATGATTGTGTATATTTTCATTATTTTTAATGCATCAATTCATAGTTTGCTTGGGGTGTTGTGTCCTTTGATAAGAATGATAGTAAATAATATTTGTGGATGTCGTTGATATCTAAAATGAACATAATTACATTTATCTAAATAAAAGTATAAAAAAATAATCACACAAAGCATGTACTAGATACGCTCAAGGTGGGAATAAAAATAGGTAGAAATTGACAAAATTTGAATTCTAAATTTTAAATAAATATAGAGATAAGATTTGTGAGTGTGAGATTGATCTCACACTTGTAAAAATGGTCAATTCAAGACATAAGAGAAATAATACATTTGTAGGCAAATAATACCTAGGCATTCTTAAGGATAAAATAAATGCATGATAATATTCTTTTGAAACAATAATGTATGTTTTTATATATGTTAATGTATATCTAATTGAGGATCTATAGGATGAAGGACATAGATGTAACATCATTTGTAAATATATAAAATCATATTAAAGGACTCTCTCAAAATGGGCCCAAAAATTTATTAATATCTACTATTCCATTTGCCTCAATTTGAAGAGCATAAAAATTTAAACATAACATATGTTAAAGAATGTAATAATACATAAATATATATTTAATATAAAGATTCAAACAAGGAAAACATGTGATTTTCATTTCATATAATAGACCCCGCTAGGTGTTTATTTCTATTCATCCTTCACATATGTTTTCCATGGGAATTTATTAAAAAGAGAAATAATGCAAATAATACTAGCATTTTTCTTGCAAATAAAATAGACATAAATAAAAAACTTATTTAGCCATCTAGAAAATTGAAATTTAGGAAATGAAAGAAATTTAGGATTAGGAAATTTTGTCTTTATAAAATTTTATGTGGCTCTGTGTAACATATTTGATAATGCCTATGTTATATGCTAATCATCTATTTGGACATGATAATATATTCTTATGGAGACTTTATGAGTAGTTAAAGGGTAGATCATAAGAATGCTAGTAAAATATATCAATTTATTATTTTAAAACTATAGGATTCAATGAATTGGAAGAGTGAAAAAATAATATATTAAATATAAATTTTATGCACTCATGTACTTATTTAAATTAGCGACTATGATGCTTTAACTCAATCATGTAATAGTCAAGTAAAGAATAATGAGAGATAAGGAATAAAAATCCCATCAACTAGAGATGAGTTTAAATGAAATAAGGTTTCCCACACACAGATAGTTGAAATATTCTTTCACAAATGTTAATATAAACAAAATATATGCATGTATATAATGAAATAGGATGGACATTTTTTATGAATAAGAAAAAATTAGTTGAGATAAGGAAAATATACTTCAAAGAGTATTGTAAATCTATGATTATAATCATAATGTAATGAAGGGGGATGCACAAAGTCACAGAAGGTAAGAAGTTAAGAAAATAAAAAATAAGGGAAAAAATCGGAAGTATAAGTTGTTTCCAAATATAAAGATGTATATGTTGAATAATTTTAAGATATTTTAGCCATAATGATAGGGGGAAAGGTATGATTCTTGTTGAAGTGTATAAATATTTGGAAATATAAGCTCCATATAAAATGGGGGACATATGTTGGCATATATATTGTAATGGCTCCATAATATTAAAATAAAAAAATACATAAAATACACATAATTAAACACAAATTTAATGGACTTGTTAAAAATATTAGAATAGAGATATCATATTAGATTTCAAGAAAATATCTAAGTATGTAAGCCCAATGACTAGGCATACATAAGGAAACTATTTCCTTTACATGAATACCATAAGGTTGAGTACAAAAAATACATAAATTGTAAAAATGAAACATTCTTGATAGATAGTCTTGACATGCGACCTTTGCAAGAGAAAAACATGAGGGAGAACATCATTGGAGTGATTTTACCATCCAACAATGAAGAATATGATACCTCACAATCCTTTGAATGAAGAGTACCTAATCCTATAAAAGGATGCTTATCATTAAAGGAAATACGTTGGATTACATAGATGTTGGCATCTTTAAATTAATACAATAAACTATAACAATTTGAATAAGCATACATCTAGAAAGTCACCTTTGGCTAAGTCATTATGTGTAGGGGATCCAATTTGTCAAAGTTACGGGCATGGATTGAATCTAGCCCAAATATGTCTCTGGGAGTTTGTACTTTTGTGGATGGCTTTTATAGCCATTAATTATTTTTTAATGTAAAATACTTCTCTTTAAAATAATTTTTTTTTTTGACTTTTTGAATGAAGGATTGCATACAATCCATGAGTTTTTTTTTCTATATAATATAGAAATATGCAATTTTTATTTGAGTGACTACTTTGACAGGATTATCAAATATGGTATTTTTAGGGGGATTAGAGTCAATGAATGTGGGTGTAAAAATAAGATTACAACATTTGGATAGTGTTGGACAAATGATAAAAGATGCCACATGGTCAAATAAGTTGGCAAAAGGATTTCACTTAGAAAAATGAGGATTTGGATGAGGGTGTGTGGTTTGGTGAAAGGAACCTATGGCAAAAGATGGGCTCACTAAAATTAGTATGCATAGGAGCATGGAAAACATGGCTAAGGGTGGATGAAAGACTTAAAATAGGATTATTAATTCTAAGATGATAAAAATAGAAATGAAGGTCAACAACAATAGTATGAAGATAAGAAATGGAGTCTACAAATGATAGTAATAATACTATCAAAAGACAAGTGCAGATACAATACAAAATTATCATGGATTATAATATCTATCAATGAAATTTTTGAACTCTTGATATAGATGAACTAGTATGATCAACTAGGTTCATCAAATGAAAGTATAGATAAAGAGATTTTTCTCTAAACTTGTATATAAATGGTTGTTAGAAGTGGAAGTGAAAATGAAGTAGATTCACCAAAGGAAAAATATGAAAATATATAACTATTCTTTCTTAAGTTTCAAATTTCTACGTACAACTATGTGTAAACTATGATGTAAATCAAGGTTATTTGAATGCTATCTAAATGTAAATGCCAATTATGATAACCTGAGATAATCTCCAACCAACAAAAGCTCTATTAATAACTAGTGATGTGTTGGGATTGATAATATAATCGATTGCTAAATGCAACTATTCTAATCAAATGTAATGAGGACTTGAAAACTTGAAATGATCATGCTAAAATATTATAAAATAGAAACTAGATGACTTAGATGCACCAAGATTAACATGGTCTTTAAGAGATTTGTTGGAAATCTAATTCTATATTTGCTTATATAATTTGGAAGTTTTCTGAGCAAAGGACATGCAATGATGCATTAAGATGGCTATTAAATGATGATGTGATAATTAGATAAAAGTTCTGCTAGATTAGGTTGATTGATTAAATGAATTATGGTTTGTCCTTTCATAAAATAAAGTAGCATAGAAACCACATATTTAATGTTCAAGCTAACAACTAATTTGCTAATAGGGAGTAAGTTGACTTAATCTTTTAGTTGGGAATTGATTTAAAATTTTTAAATATAGGGTCAACTCCATGTTGTAGACCTCAATTAAGTTCAAGTCCATACTTATGGATTCCACACAAGTTAGAGATATGGGGAGAGTTGTCCCCTATCCTCAATAGACCAACCCTCCCTAAAATTAGAAGCCCATTTGGCTAGACAGTCAGCGACCCCATTCCATTCCCCAGGAATATGATTGACTCAAAAAACTCACAGAGTGAACGAATCTGACGGATAATCTTTTGAAGCTGCCAACTAACACCATCTCAGCTCTGCTGGTTCAATAAAGTCACCACAATCTGGAAATCAGATTCAAACACTATGCATTGCCAACCAAGAGAACAACAACGCTCTAACACAACCAAAATATATAAATAGTTCCTACTTAATTATGCATTTACTTAACAAACAACCTAAACTATGCATTTACTTAACAAACAACCTAAACTATGTAAACTAGTCACATATTAAATTGTTTCTCGTATGCAAACTATTTAACTGAGAGGTTTGTTGATAGTTTTTTTCATGGAGATATGAGAAAAGAAAACATTTACATAGAATAAAATAAACTATCTATATTCACCTCTATAGGAGACTTTGTAGATCTGGTGAGAACATAGATACAATAACTATAAATTTATTCACAGCTAAGCTGCTAATATCCCAATTCTGTCAGAAGATGTGCACCCTCTCAATTCCTTATAAATATAGTCAGCGTAACAAACATACCTTACAAAGCCAAATTTATATTTTCTATATCATTCTTTTATTACTGACTAATGCAAGCCTACTATTAATAGTAGCATGAACAGATCAGCACACACAAGAGAATGGATTTTCTATATGATAGATTGAGTCTGGAGCTCCTCTTCTTCATCTTGGTTGGTGAAGGCAAAGTTATTATGTGAGGGATTTGGTGTTTGGGAAATCAGTAAGCATATGGACAACCTCCCTCATGCTTGGCCTTTGTTCACTGCGCTCTTGTAAACATAGCATTGCAATATTAAAAACATGCATCACCTCTTGCAAAGGGACACTGGACAATCTCCTGTCTGTGACTTCCATAACTCTTTCTTTTAAAGAACCAGTCAGTTTTCTTACCCACTGAACAATATCCAGTTCCTCCCCAAAGTCACCAACTGCCTTTCTCCCACATATTAACTCTAGCAGGACAACTCCAAAGCTGTAGACATCACTTTTCTCATCGACTTGAAGGGTGCAGGCCTCTTCTGATATCAAAATAGGATGCCAATGGACACATTCAAAGATGATTTACATAAAGAAAACAAATGCATAAAAGAATTATATCAATGCTTGAAAATGTTGTTATTCAGTGGTGACCAAGAGTGAAGCTATGTTAAGACAGAAAAACTGTTAAATAAAAGGATTAAGGAGGGAAGAAAGAAATTAATTTTATGATCTCAAATGATTGAAGTATGTCAATCAATCGACTGTACATTGTAGAGCAAATAAATCTAGAAAAGGAGGGAACAGGAAGAAATAAATTCATGTTAGTAAATTTCTATAATTCATGAGACTGTCTGTTGTTTCTGGATTCAATCGTGTGAGTGGTTTTGCATCAACGTTTCAGATCATATACTATGATTCATTTTCAGAATGACAGTGAGTGTTTTAATCTTCTTATGCTCTCTTCCATCCTGATGATGAATCACAGAATGTGATCCGAAACATTGGTACAAAAATACTCATTTTTTCAAATTCAGAAGCAACAACAGAAAAATAAATTCTACTTAAACCCACGAGCTGACTTATGTGACTTATGTTAGTAGAGTACAAGAGAAAAGCATACCTATTTTGATCTTCCTCTAAATCTTTATGAGTGTCAAAAAACGCATATATAAATCTATTTGAAAATCTGAGAAAAGTTAGTAGACTGCAAGAGAAAAGCTTACCTATGTGAATGTCATTATAAATCAAATTTGAACTTCCTAAAATAAGGCATACTTGGAGCAATAGACCCATAAGAGCCTGTTATAGAAGACATGCAATTTGAGGCAGCAGAATCTTGAAGGAATTTTGTCAGTCCAAACCCTGCTATACGGGCTTCAAAATTGGAGGCGAGGAGAATATTATTGGACTTGACATCATGGTGCACTATAGGTGTAGAACAGTCATGATGAAGGTAGGAAAGGCCCTTTGCAGTCTCTATGGCAATCTTGTACCTTATCTCCAACTGCAGGTACTCGCCTTCTCTGCCATGGAGTAGCTCTTCTAGGCTTCCATTGGGCATGTATTCATAGACAAGTAGATTTGTCTCCCGGTTCGAACAAAACCCGAACAATTTCACTATATTCCGATGCCGAACATTCCCTAAAGTCAAAATGTATGTGTTAAATTCATGATCATAATCAGGAGAAAAGCCTCTGCCTCTGCCCATCTTTCTGGCTATATCAACAGCTAGCAATTTCTTTACAGCAACTTGTTCTCCGTTTGGCATTAAACCCTTAAAGAAAATGACAGAACCATCATTCCCAATGATATTGTCTTCCTTGAGGCAGCCTAGCACATCCTTAGAGGACAAATGGAATCTTTAGAAAGCTGTTAGTCTCCAGGTCCTTGAGGAATTTGACTTCCACAGGGTTCTTAGTATAAAAATGGCAGGAATAACGAAGGCCAAAGAGCAAATCAACAACCCAGTCACCAGAAGCAATTTAGCAGTAGTAGACATAAATGCACTATTTTTCCTATAGGATTGAGAAGATTGGTTGTAAGCTGGAGCTAAATAAGGTTCAAACAAACCTGGATTTCCTACAAAGGAAGATGCATTGAAGAAACCGTATTACCTACTCTGAGGTACCAAACCAGACAGATTGTTGTAGGACAAATCTACATACAACAAGCTCTGCATACCTTCGATTTTTTTTGGAATGTTCCCAACTAAATTGTTTCTAGAGATATTGAGATAGTTGAGATTCTGCATATCAGTGATTTGTGGAGGAATATTCCCACTCAGATGATTTATGCTCAAATCTATTTCAGACAGCTTCTTAAGTCTACTTATCTCGCTTGGAATACTCCCATTAAACATGTTGCCATTTAGCAGAAGGGATTGCAAGTGAACCAAATTACCTATTGCTGGGGGAAGAGGGCCACTCAGTCTATTATTGGATAAACTGACATGTTCTAATTTCAGAGAAATAGAAATGGATGTGGGTATGCCTCCTGCTAGATGGTTATCATTAAGTTCAATCATCTCCAACAAGGGAAGATTGAGAAAGCCATCTGGGATTGAACCATTGAAGAGATTTTCTCCCATACGCGTCTTCCTTAATGATTTGCAGTTGCCTAGAGCTTTGGGAATGGGGCCAAACAAAACATTTTGTAGCATAATAAGAGATTCAAGTTCATCGTTCTTACAGAGATAAGGGGGTAGCAGACCAGTCAACATGTTGATGGAGAAGTCGAGGTGCTTGAGTCTGCTATTCTTACCTAGATTCCGCGGAATCTGGCCAGTGAAGTTATTCTTCCATAGCCCAAGCTGTTCAAGGTTAGGGAGCTCTGCTACGAAAGAGGGAATAGTTCCATGTAGTCTGTTCTTAAACAGATTCAACAGCTTCAAGTTGTGCAGCCTTTCAAATTCTTCAGGGATATGGCCTGTAAGATCATTGTCAGCCAAGTCCAGATATCTGATGCTTGACAGATCTCCCAAACTACAAGGAATTAGGCCAGAGAAGGTATTTACTTGCAGGTACAAGGTTTCCAGTAGCCTTAGTTTTCCTAGCTCAGGAGATATAGGCCCTGAAAGAATACAATTTGCCATATCCAATACAAGAAGATTTGTGAGTTTGCCAAGCTCAGGAGGAATCCCTCCTTGGTAAGAATTATAGTAGCCAAGGTAGAGCTGTTCCAACATAACAATTTGGCCAAACTCACTTGGGATTGTCCCAGTAAGGTCATTTGCACCCAGTGCCAGGTATCTCAAGTTTCCCAGCCTTGAATATTCAAGTAGGATCTTGCCAGAAAAATAGTTGCTTCCCAAGTGCACATGTTGCAGCTTGCTTAGGTCAATCAATTCAACAGGCAATGGCCCTGCAAAACTGTTGTCGTAAACATCTAGGACTTGCAAGTCCTTACAATGGGAAATGCTGGAGGGGAAGCTCCCAGTAAAGAGATTATTGGAGAGATTCAAGGTTCTCAGTGTGGGAATATGGAAGAGTTCAGTAGGTAAAGGACCAGTGAAATTATTGGAAGCAAGTGTGAGATTCACAAGATTGCGTAGCTTCCCAATTTCAGGTGAAACTGAGCCGTTCAAATTCATATGGGAGATGTTAAGTCCAACAACTTGATAAGACTTATCACATTCGACCCCCTTCCACCAACAATGGGAAGTTAAATTCGATTTAGACTCATCATTCCAGTCTCTCAAAACATCTGGCGAGCCTTCTGCAACAGCAATTGTTTTCTTCAGGGAAAGCAGGACATGGGCCTCGCCAGATAGCCTTGAAAAACCATCTACTGCCCCTGCCCCTGCCCCTGCTTCATCGGTAACTAGCAACACCAGCAAGATGAAAGTAAAGGGAAATCTATGATATTTTGACATGGTGGGAAGGAGATACTCGCCACTAGTATGAAAAGAAACTTATAAAAGAGGTTAATGGGGAAGCTTGAGGAGGCATAACCTTGGCTAGCTTATAATTGGCTTCAGGTGAAGCAACCTAGCCATTTCCCTCTTTAAAAAATGTTTTCATGGGCTTACGTGGACAATAGACCCTTATTCTGATACTGTTGACCTAGTAATGCAGTCAATTCTATTCATACGAAACAAAGGTCTATAGTACAATCTTCCTGTCATGCTATTTTATGCAAAAAGTTAGAAATTACAGTCTTCCACCAGTCACGTGTGGATGCCAAATTCCATAGCCATTATCGTATTTTGCAACCTAACATCTTCTTCATGTTTAGAATTTAAATAATTTTGTTTACTGTAAAAGGGAGACAGCAGAATACACTAACAATAAGATCTGAAAAAACTTCCTTTTACGTAGATTGCTTCTACCTTAAGATGAGATAATAAAATGATAAAATTGGTTTGTGGGATCGGAATAATACAACAGAAAATAAGGAATAAGAGTTACTCTAGTAAATCTAAATAGGAATTAAAATGAGTATTCAACGGAAAGTGTGTCATCATTTTACGTCTCAATAACGGCATCAATAAGTACTTTAAAGGACTTGGAAAATGTAATGTCTAAACCTCCAGCAATGGACATATATGGGCAATCACATATTATCTTACTTAATGCATGACTCCGTATCTCTTAGAATGAGCATTCAAGGAAATGTGAATCATTTTATGTCTCATGAGTCTTCTAATATCTAAGTTTATCATATGTCTCATGGGTCTTAAAATATCTAGAAGTCCACTAATTTACATCATACTCATTCATCCTCCAAGTGTATAGTATTATAGAAGCATTATCTTTTAAAGATTTTGAATGATGTAATTAAGGATTGGATATCCTTTTAAGAGCAGTCAATTGAAATAGTCAACATAGAATAGAATATATGAATATATATACATCATCAAATTTTGATAAGATTTTACTGAACAAGTACCAATTACATATTATCTTACATAATGCATAACTCTATATCTCATAATATGGCAAAATGATTGACCTAAAATTTCACATACATATTCAACTCCACGTAGATAGAACATTCTACAAGTTTCACATTTTACACAAAATAACACTCAAAATTCCTCCATATTATAGTTAAGAAATGGTACACATGTTTACACATAGTTGTAATAAAGACATCCCATTGTATCCTTCAACATTCCTAATGAACTCACAAATAAGACTCTACTATGATTTTTTTATAGTGCCAAAGTCTCTCTGTAAATTCTCTACCTAGAATTACACAACTTTAAATTCTACTCGTCCTACTAAATATTGAATGACTTTGTCTTTCCATATATGCAACTCTCTACATATTCCTTGTTTCACCTCACATAAACTTCTTGATACATGGTGGTTTTTAGGTCCATACTCATAGCACCATTTTCCCTCCTCTAAAAACCTATCACATTACTACGAGTAAGAATGTGTACTTGCAAAAAGAAAGAACATCTAATTTTAGATCCATGTAGGGTGAAAATGCCAAGAATACAAGCAATAAAACATCCCTTGCCATTTCAATGAGTTTACCAATCTTAATTCACTATTATTGAAATAAAGGAAGCTTCCAATATTGATGTAGATGTTTTTTAAGAAGAAACTATTGCAAGGAATACACCTTTTTTTTTAACATTGCCAAAGACATGAACAATGTAATAGGCACCAAAATGGTGATGCAAAAAATGGATAATCTACCACCAAACATGATAACCATACTAGCAAGATTTAGAACCATCACCACCATCTAAAATAGAAATTGTTAGTCAAAAAGATAAGAATCAACTAAAATTCTACAATTCATAAAGGGTGCTAGATGCTCCTACATCAAAATCACTTTGTAAATAATTTTTAATCATAGTTTTGTGATGACTTTGCACATTCTACAATAAGTTCCATAATTGAACTTATGGATTAGGGAGATTATGAACAATCAAAATAGGAAATTTAATGAAACCTAATTCACAATCAATCAAATCACACAATAAAGTTGTATGATCAAAGCATAAAATAATATATAATAACACATTCAGAAAGAGCTTAATATTACTATTCTATCTAATATTACTATAATAAATTAAATATTTAGAGCAATGAAATTTATTTATCTATCTATATATTAGATATTGATTTTTTTATTTAACATATGGCTTAGTCAGCCAACTCATAATATCTTGTTCTTAAAAATTGATTGGAAAACAATAAATAGGTTAATGAACTAGGTATGGGTACCATAGAAGAAAAGGGTCACCTACCTTGTCTTGAAGGGGGTATGGTGCCCGTTTTTTGCAATAAAAATTAGAGAAAATACTTTTACATGGTATCCAAAAATTAAAGATTACAAATAAATAATTAGTGGGAACACAAAAATAGAGAAGAAATAGTAGCACGAGGAGGGGGAGATAAATAGTACATAGGTAAGGTCATGTGATTTGAATTCCAAAGAAGTAAAGGGTAGGGATGACAAGGTAAGAATCCTTATTTTATTTAAATATGCCAGCCTATGCATGAGAACCTTGTGTTTTGGGAAATTTTTTTCTTCTTTTTTAATGTTTAAGCTCTAAACTTGGTAATCAAAATTAAAGTTTTTTGGAAACTATTTTCCAATTACATCATCCTTGCAATTTTAAATTTTTTTGAGCAATGCAGATCTCTACTCAACCCCATATCTGAATAGCATAGCTTGAGAATTTTCTCATTGTAACCCAACTCTATCCATGTTTATAAATTCCTTATAAACCCAAAGATTAAAGTTTAAAATAGAATCTACGTTGATATATCTGCATGCACATAATGAGGAATATTTTACATTAGTTATTTGATAACCTCCATTAATTTTTTATTATCATTCCCTTTCATGGCTAAAAATGTACAACTTAGAGTCAAATGAAATAATTTTTAGATTATATTTATTATAATCCTTTCTATCCTTCTTTCATCCATATGCCATGGAAACGTAAAGTCTATAAAATGATGCCATGAATGTGAATTTTAGCACAACTCAAATGTGAGTAGCTATCTTAGAATATTTTCCAATGTTTGTTCTAATGTTCAAATATTGCCATGATTTTTACATATTCTAGCACACCAAATAACTTTCATGTTTTTTATATAATACATATATGTGAAATACTTGCCATGTATTTGGCATAATTCCCAATAAGGCAATAATTGAAATTCTTTGTCATAATATTGAGTCCTAGAGACCTTGCTAATTATTTACATGATGACAATGTAGAAATATATTACATTATTTGTTGAATCTCCTTTCTCTTAGAACTGAGAAAATATCTTCTTTAAATAGATAATAGGGTAAATGCATGAAACAGTGTTACACTTTGTGCCAACTATGGGTAGTCTGGTTGGACTACTCCCAGGCTGTGTGGTACTGAAATGGCGCCAGGAGTCCAACTGGACTATCGGTTTGACTATCAGTTGTATGAACCGATATTTTCCCCACTGACCCCCATTTGCACCCTAAGGAGCTTTGGGAGTTTGGCCAGACTCACAAGGAGCTTATTTCAAGCCCCATTTATCTAAGTAGGTTCATTTTTTTTTGTTTTTTGTTTTGTTTTGTATTTGTAATTTAAAAAATTAATATATTTATTGCTATAATTATTTTTATTGAATATTTTATGAATTTTTTGAAATTTTTTACAACGAGAACATTTGAAAAATGTTAAAAAAAATTAAACCTAGCAAAATGTGAAAACCGACACCATGAAACTATTGAAAAAAATGCACATATACCTATTAAATAATTAAAAGAAAATTTATTTTCTCATTACCCTTACATACAAACTATAAAAATTTAAAATCAATACACTACACATAAAAAATAAATCCCCGTACTCATACAAAGACATAGACACATACACCTACACCCACACCTACACTCATGTGCACAAACATACAAATACACATACACACATACACATGCATACATAGTGTACAGGTGTGTGCATGTGTATGTGTGTGTATGTATGTGTGTATATGTGTGTATGTACGTATTCATGCATGTGTATGTGTGTATGGGTGTATGTGTGTATGTGGGTGTATGTGTGTGTACATGTATGTATGTATGTATGTATGTATGTATGTATGTACATATGTATGTATGTATTATGTATGTATGTATGTAAGTATGTATGTATGCATGTATGTGCGTGTGTTTATGTGTATATACACAGACAAATACATACAAATACACACACATACATACATATATATACACATGCACACATAAACATACATACATACATACATACATGTACATACATACATACATACATACATACATACATACAATGAAATGCATATATACAGACATAAATACATTCATACATACATGTACACACACATACATGTACATACACATACACACATGCATACATAAACATGCACATATGCTTACATACATACATATATACACACATGAACACATAAACACACATAGATATACATATACACATACACACACACACACACACACATACACCCACATACACACATACACATACGCATGCATGCATCCATACATGCACATACACACATGTACGTGCACATGTACACATGCATAGACACATATGTACGCACACACATACAGGCGTACATGTACGCATGTACACGCGTATGTATGTGTGTATGCATGTGTATGTGTATGTATGCATGCATGCATGCACACATGTGTATGTGTGTGTGTGTACATGTATATGTATATACATATGTGTGTTTATGTGTGCATGTGTGTATGTATGTATGTAGGTATAGTATGTGTGTGTATGTACATGTATGTGTGTATGTGTATGTGTATGTGTATGTGTATGTGTACATACATATATTTAATTTTAATGTTTCTTTAAAGTAATTTGTATCAAATGTGTAAAGCGGAAAAATCAAACCCCAGTCGTTCTCCCCTCCCCAACTCTGAGGAGAGAGAAGGGAGAGTCACTAGGGTTGATGGTTTTCACTTAGGAGGGACTTTACATTCAAAAGAGGGGTTGAAATCCACAAGATCCAATCCCACGCAATGCAAGATTGGATTCTAAATGAGTTTCAAGGGTTAAGACATCAAGGATACCCTCTTTTGTAAAGAAATGTAGATAGAAAGATTGAACTAGGAATGCATGTGAAGTAGGAAAGATTCGCTTATAAACAGAGATAGGGATATGGGATGAAGTTGCGGACCTGGAATTAGCAGTAAAATGTCGAGACGGTGCTGTTCTGCAAATTTGAGCGAAAGTTGACGGGACAATGGCGCCCGGCGTGCACACAGTCCTCCGAAAAATCCGTGAAACGAAGGGGGATCTGTTCGTCTCTGCACAAGGATTCCAGATCTCCAATTACAGCCGCGTACCTGCAACCTACACACAGAAAAGAGAGGATGATTGGGGGGTTAGGGATGAGGGGTTTGCCTTCAGGTCAAACCCCGGTTTTGGAATTAACCAAGAAATGAGAATGCTGTAAATGTAAATGTTTGTAATGTAAACAAGTACTGATACCTTGTTGTAAGAATGTTTGTATTCTTACATGCGAAGGTGTAATGTATGTAGCATGTAATGTGTTGTAAGTGATCTCCTCTTCAATGGTTGAATCCTTGTCTTGAATGCAACACTTAGCCTTGAATGGAGACTTAGAATGATCAATTGCTTGAAGGAATGCTTGAATGCTTGAATGCTTGAATGTTTGAATATCGTTTCTGCCTTTTTTCCATCTATATCCTCTTCTTTCATCTCCACCAAAATGGGAGAGGAAATGTAGTTTATATACTTGTCAATTAGGGCTGATAGACTAATTTTCCCGACCTTAGGCCGACCAGGAAATGTTATTTTCCAATTTGCAAACATAAAGACCCGAGACCCAAAAGAGACCGGGCCCAAAAATAGGGCCAGGGACCAGGGTGCTGGGCGCCATGGTCCTGGGGGACCAGGGCACTGGGTGCCCTCGTCCTGAAGGACCAGGGCGCTGGGCGCCATGGTCCCACCTCCAGGGACAGCGGGGTGCAAGGAGGATCAGGCCAAGGTGCTGAGAAATGCAATTTTTGATGTCATGAACAAGTTTCGGGGTCTCCATTCAGGTTCCGTGTTGCATCGCCATTGTGAAGACCCAAATGCAGTCGAAATTGCAAGTTTCACAATTTTAGGACGCTACATTAGCCCCCACTTTAGCGGGAGTATAAGCGTACGCCAATACTTCCGGTAAAGTACAAGGAAACAACATTGAAAAGCTCTCACCACGTCAAGGAGGCAAGATACACCAAGCCCCCAGTGGACTAAGGATCTTACGACTTCGATTGACAAAGTAAAAGGGAAGATAACGAGGGAGAACCATGACTGTCAGTAGTAAGGTTCCCTCACTATGAGTCATGCAAGAAAGATATCAAAAATTTTCAAGGCAAAGCTAAATTTGTCAAGAAATTTTCAAGTATCTTGAAAAGATATGGACAGGATGTATGCCCCCCTACGTTAAAGCGATCGCACACGCCTCACCGGGGGTGATTGCTTTAAGGTAGTGATACATATAAGAAATGAGAAAGGAGCATGTTATCACAAGGATTTAGCCCCCAAGTGTGAGATAAGCCCAAGGATAATAGACACAAAACACAAAGCACAAGGTAACTTCGCTTTCCTCGGGGTCATTATGCTGTATGATAATTCATGTATATCATATGTATGTATGCATAATTGTTCTTCATTCCCCAATCAAGGAAGGTCACCTAGAAGAAGGGAACACATGTGTCTTTTGAGTCAACATGAGAGAGACCAAGAGATATCAATGCTTTGCATCGTCCCCAAGTAGACAACACTAAGGACACCAAATAGAAGAATGAGAATAACACATAGAAGAAGTAACAAAAGAGAGGAGGAGAGAATCTGCTATGCTAATGAAACTAGTCTAGCACGTCATCTACCCCCCGATCTTGCTGATCAATATTTCGGGAAGGCAGGAAACACGCTAGAGGAGGAACATCCAACACAACAGATGGAGCTATCACAAGATCCAAACAAGGGCTATGTTCATATCCCAAGCCACGGTGTTCTTGTCTAGGAGCTAGGATAAGTGCTTTAGAAAATTCATTGGATAGATGGTTATCAACATCAACATATTCATATTCACTATCAGAATGAATAGGAGTAACATTTTCATCATGAATAACATTTTCATCTATATCATCATCAAGACTTATAAAAATAGGATCTTTAACTCGCACAGGATCAAGACCATCATGCATCTTATGTTTAGGAGATTTTGGCTCAATTTTCGACTGATGAGAAAATGGAATAATACTGGCTGAAGGTGTTTTTGGGGATTGCAAAGTTTGAGAAGCAGCTGCCTGAGCTCTAAGACGACACTTTCATCGGCATTCACGTGCAGAACGATTTCATCTAGTCTTAGTAGGAAGTTGCGAAGATTGAGGAGGAGGAATGTTCTCATCCTTATCACTTGGGTGTTTAGGTTGTGGTCTCTTAGGTTGAACAATAGGAGAAGAGGAAGGTCTCTTCTCTCCATAAGAGGAAGGAGGAGGAACTGCTCCATATAAGGGAGGAATATTTGGTTTAGGAAGGAGACCAAGTCCATCATGATGAGGAGGGATAGGTCTACTTTTAGGAAGTTTATTAATCATAGGCCTAGTC
Organism: Cryptomeria japonica; assembly: GCF_030272615.1. Lineage (NCBI taxonomy): Eukaryota > Viridiplantae > Streptophyta > Pinopsida > Cupressales > Cupressaceae > Cryptomeria > Cryptomeria japonica. Next base: position 262,458,895 of record NC_081411.1, read on the forward strand.
ACATCCATAGGAATGGGTTGGGAATCTTCTTGAGGAAAGACATTAGTTTTATCTTTCAAAGGAAGAACTTCCTTCTCAAGAACGATAGGAATGTCAAGTTTGGGTGTTCTAGGTTCACTTAGAGATAGGATCATATCTTTTTTCCACTTTTGATAAGATTTGAAAAGATGATCACTTCGCGGTGGAAGGGATTGAAATTGTTTAGGCCAAAAGTAATCAATAGGAACACTAGAAGTTCTTTCAGCTGGTTTAAAGAGACTATGATTGATAGTAACAACTTCACCATTATGGGGAAATTTCAAACACTTGTGAATAGGAGAAGCAATAGCTTTCATGGAAGATAGCCAAGGATAGCCTAGCTTCACACGAAATTGTTCAAATGATGGAATAATAGCAAAGTCCACATCAAGGGATTTGTTATGGACCTCAATAGGTAATTTAATAGAACCAATTGCAGGAGAAGAAAATGCATAAAATAATTTCACAACCATGTTTGTTTCATCATAGATCACTTGATTCAATTGCAAAGTAAAAAGAAATTCTTCAGTAATGACATTAACCATACAAGAAGGATCAATAAGCACTCCACGACAAGGTGTATTCTTGACTTTTGCAACTATATATAAAGGACCATCAGGTGCCCTGATAGTTTCACTAGAATCAAAGGTGATGGAAGGTTCTTTAGGGACTTTCTGCTGCTCTACAAAGTTAATCACATTCGGAGTCATGGACACAAGATCATCAGGTGAGACAGAGGAATCAGTAGTATCAATCGCATTAGAGGTATGAGAAGGCAATGGATCAGTAAAAATATGAAGATTTTGGTTAGGAGGAGCTACAGATGTGTTGCCTTTATCATTCACACCAGAAACAGAGATAGTATTATTATTAATCAAATCTTGAATTTTCCCCTTTAAAGAAAAACATTTTTCAGTATCATGCCTAGGATGACGATGAAATTGACAAATAGATTTGTTATCAAAATAGGGTGAATTAATCTTTGTAGGATCTATTTGCCTTATAGGAGGGAGAGTAAGCACATTTTGTTCCAATAACTTATTCATAATACTATGCAATGATTCATTCAAAGGAGTAAACTTTCTTTCTTTCTTGAAAAATTTAGAAATAGGAGGCACACCTGATGCTGCATTCACATTGTTGTTGATGATGTTTTCATTGAATTTAATGGACTCTCTGTTCGGTTTAAACTTCCCAAATGGTTGTTGACTACTATCACCCTTATCACCCAGAGCCATAGGATTTGCTTGTTCCATTTGACTCACAGTCAGTTGATAATTGTGAAGAGTTGCGCACAACTGTTGGAAAGAAGTAAACTCAGAAAATAGGAGTTTTTCTCTAATGTCTTTTTGTAAATTAGAAATAAAGATTCTTTGAATATCATTGTCAGGCACTAGAAAAGAAATTTGAGCATACAAATGCTTATATCTACCAATGAAATCAATCACTTTTTCTTTAACACCTTGTTTACAGTGCATTAAATCAATCAAAGTAACTTTAGGACTTATATTGTTTTAAAATTGTTGAATAAAAGCATTTGCAAGTTGTTCGAAAGAAGAAATAGAATAGGAAGGTAACGAGCAATACCATTGTAGGGCTTTATCTCTTAATGTTCTAGTAAACAGTTTTGCAAGCAACCTTTGGTCATAAGCAAAATCGGTACATATTGTTTGAAAGGTCTTAACATGTGTTAGAGGATCACCCTTACCATTATAAAGCTCCAAATGTGGAATTTCAACATGTTTAGGGGGGATAGCTCGAACAATGTCAAGAGAAAGTGGGCTCGCAACATCAAATGTGGGCACACTAAACTTAGATTGATTCATAGAGGCAATTTGTTGCTGTAAATAAGAGATAGTTTGTGCAAGATTGTTAATGGTCGCTTCAGTCAAAGAGTTCATATTAGACGTGTTAGATTGTGATGGATGTGTTATGTTATTGAAAGAAGGTAGAGAGTAAGGTGGTGGGACACTATGATAGTTAGTCATAGGAGATGATTGGAAAGGAGGAACACTACAAGGAGGAATGGAATGGTTAAATGAATTGCCCCCTTGCATCATGTTCATTTGTGGAGATATAATAGGAACACTCATTGAAGGAATAAATGAAGAAGCTGGATTGAATGAAGGAAGAGGGTTAATTGAAGAAGAAGGATTGCCCCCATGACTAGTGATCATAGGAGGAATGTCTTGTATTGAAGTAGTCATTATGTTTGATGTAAAAGTAGGTATACTAGCAATAGAAGTCGTCAAAGGAATAGAATGATTGACTTGAGTAGGAGGTTGTGTATAACCTAAGGTTTCGGCACAACTCTTCATAGGCATCACATTCAAATCCACAATGTGTGCAATACCACGCAAAATATCAATTCCATTCTTATCACTTTGAACCATACGTTTTAAACCCTTAATTAATGAAAGAGTTTGACTATCGGGGTATTCTTGAGACATCCATTGTTGAAAATCATCAAATTGGTTATCCAATTTTGAAAGTTGTTCTACAGAAACCTCATGGAGAGCTTCTTCATCATTAAGAGGATTAGAGGAACTACCCATGTCCTTGTTAAAAAGGCCATTCAAATTAGGTTCCATCTCCTCGGTAATTACACCTTGGAAAGACTCAATTCTAAGGCTTCGTCTAACGGGAATAGTGTAAGTAGGGCTTATTGTCGTAAAACTCATGCACTAAAGAGAGAGAGAGAAGATTTTGAATTTTAGAGGTAGCAAATTTCAATAAAATCAGCCAATCTCATAGATTTAAGCTGTTAAATACAATTAGAACAATCTCCCAAAATTTCGAAAAAAATGTCCGGGACCGTGGCGAACGGAGTGCACACGGTCCTCGCAACTTTTTTCAAAATTTGTAGGGATGAAAGTTATGATGATTTTAAAGCTAACCTGACAAAATTGAGTGATTTTACGATCTGTAGATAGGCCAAATTAAAGTTGCAATCTCAAAATTGAACCCTACCAAGATTGTTGAAAAATGTAAAATTTGAATTTTGAAAGAGATGGGCAAACTGAAATTTTGAATTTTATGATTTTAGAGGAAATGCTGAAAGCAATGCAAGCTTTGAAATTTAAACCTTGACTCGATTTCATGCAAAATTCAAATTTGAAAGTGGAAATCAAGGTTGTTGCAATTAAACACTTAATTTCAAAAGTCACAAACTGCAAAAATTTGAATAAAGCACTGAAATTTCGAATGAATGCTAACACACTTTTCAGATTTAGGACTGTAAGAAACACAATTTTGACACAAATTTCAATTTCAACAATTTTTGAATGATTAGAAGCCTTAATCCAAGCAATCACTAGACCAACTTTGACTTTAATTTTGAAAGTGTTAGAATTGATAAAATCAGCCAAAATTCTGGATTTTAGCAGAAAAATACAGTAAGATCTAGCTCCCGAAATTTCAGAAAAAATGTCGGAGACGATGGCACTCGGGGTGCACACGGTCCTCGCAACTTTTTTCCAAATTTTCAGGGATGAAAGATATTGTGATTTTATTGCGGAATCCAAAGTTACAGCCGATTTGGAAGTGTTTTGATTAGTGAAATTATCAGTCAAAGGTTGAATCAAGAGGGTTTTAAAAATTAGGGTTTTGACATTTAACCACTTAATTTTCAGAATTAAAGCACAAATATGAATTCATAATTTGCAATAGAAGGGTAGATCTGAAACAAGCATTAACAATTAAACGTTTCACAGGTTTAATTACTAAAAGAAAATTTTAGGGTTTTTATGCAATTATCCTCTAAAATTTGCAAAAGATCAAACATGGAAATGTAATTAAGGGCACAAAATTTTCAGATCTAAACATGAATAATCAGAATGAGGATGTTCACGTCGGGTTCACCAAAATGTAAAGCGGAAAAATCAAACCCTAGTCATTCTCCCCTCCCCAACTCCGAGGAGAGAGAAGGGAGAGTCACTAGGGTTGATGGTTTTCACTTAGGAGGGACTTTACATTCAAAAGAGGGGTTGAAACCCACAAGATCCAATCCCATGCAATGCAAGATTGGATCCTAAATGAGTTTCAAGGGTTAAGACATCAAGGAGACCCTCTTTTGTAAAGAAATGTAGATAGAAAGATTGAACTAGGAATGCATGTAAAGTAAGAAAGATTCGCTTATAAACAGAGATAGGGATATGGGATGAAGCTGCGGACCTGGAATTAGTAGTAAAATGTTGAGACGGTGTTGTTCTGCAAAGTTGAGCGAAAGTTGACGGGACGATGGCGCCCGACGTGCACACGGTCCTCCGAAAAATCCGCGAAACGAAGGGGGATCTGTTCGTCTCTACACAAGGATTCCAGATCTCCAATTATAGCCACGTACCTGCAACCTACACATAGAAAAAAGAGGACGATTGGGGGGTTAGGGATGAGGGGTTTGCCTTTAGGTCAAACCCCGGTTTTGGAATTAACCAAGAAATGAGAATGCTGTAAATGTAAATGTTTGTAATGTAAACAAGTACTGATACCTTGTTGTAAGAATGTTTGTATTCTTACATGCGAAGGTGTAATGTATTTAGCATGTAATGTGTTGTAGGTGATCTCCTATTCAATGGTTGAATCCTTGTCTTGAATGCAACACTTAGCCTTGAATGGAGACTTAGAATGATCAATTTCTTGAAGGAATACTTGAATGCTTGAATGCTTGAATGTTTGAATATCGTTTCTGCCTTTTTTCCATCTATATCCTCTTCTTTCATCTCCACCAAAATGGGAGAGGAAATGTAGTTTATATACTTGTCAATTTGGGCTGATAGACTAATTTTCCTGACCTTAGGCCGACCAGGAAATGTTATTTTCCAATTTTCAAACATAAAGACCCGAGACCCAAAAGAGACCGGGCCCAAAAATAGGGCCAGGGACCAGGGCGCTAGGCGCCATGGTCCTAGGGGACTAGGGCGCTGGGCGCCCTAGTCCTGAAGGACCAGGGTGCTGGGCGCCATGGTCCCACCTCCAGGGATAGTGGGGTGCAAGGAGGATCAGGCCAGGGTGCTGAGAAATGCAGTTTTTGATGTCATGAATAAGTTTCGGGGTCTCCATTCAGGTTCCATGTTGCATCGCCATCGTGAAGACCCAAATGTAGTCGAAATTGCAAGTGTCGCAATTTTAGGACGCTACAAAATGTTTCATTTACTTTGAATTGTACTTTAAATTACAATTGTATATCATTTTGAAATATGTTTGAATTAGTTTAAAATAGTTTTTAGAATTAGTTTGAATTGTTTAAAATAGTTTTGAATAATTATTTCTTAAATTCTTTTCTTTTATAATTATGTACATACAAATATTTTCCAAATGGCCGATCAGGCATCAGATGATAGTGTTCATTGTGAGGTCACTCACTAGACATCTAGACAGTCTGGTTGAATTCCTTCTATTGATAGTGATGTCACGGCTCAAATTTTTGTTGAAACCACTCAGGCCCTACAACGTGCACTAGATCATATTGTGTCCACATTAGATTCTGCCACTACCCGACCTAATAAGGAAAGGGTGGAGACTATTAGGGACGAGTTTCTACATATGATATTCACTATTCGGACATATAATCCTTATGATGATATGTCCATCGATTCTTTCTATATCTCCCTTTCTCGTAGTGTCACTGGCATGGTGAAAGGGGAAACTGTGAGAAGAGATGCATCTTCTACACATGACCATACTATGTTCCCCCATTATCAGGGTCCCAGACAACGTAAGAGTAGAGGATATTTAGTTACCAGGTGCACTGATCCAGTTGTGGCACCATTCATATATCCTAGATGGTTGGAAGCTCATCATATTAAAGTTACACACCTGTAGATATGATTTAGTTGCTTTCTCAGATTAAAGTTACACACTTGTAGATATGATTTAGTTGCTTTCTCAGATTAAAGTTAAATTTGCTTTGCAAGAAATGTTAAGAATTGAAGAGCATAGGGAGAAAGCCATGGCTTGAGTCAAGGGTGTTTCTCATTCTGTTGAAAGTAAAAATGAGAATGTATCTCATAATGTAAAGGAATGAATAATTAAAAAATGAGAGAAAGGATAAAGTGTTAGAGGGAATGGTTTCTCAGATTCCACAAATTTATCTTGAAGATATAGTAGGTGAGAGCCCTGACAATGTAGACCCTTTCTTTCAAAGTGCTATTATAAATGGAGGAATCCTGAAGAATTGTATGATTGATTCAGGGGACTCAAATAATGTCATGCCAGTAAGGATAGTGCATTCCATGAGTTTAAAAGTAGATACTCCTCAGGGAAGATGTTGTACTATGGATTCATGAGAAGTGCCTGTGGTAGGTACTATAAAGGGACTACCTTATAAACTTGTGGCTTTCCGTGAGAAAGAATTAACTATGAGTGTCCTAGTTTTAGATATTCCACTAGATTATGGGATGTTATTGTCAAGAAAGTGGAGTGCTTCTATGGGTGGAAGTTTGCAATGTGACCTGTCTTAGTCTACCTTTTACATTGATGGTAAAAATGTAAAGGTTAAAAGAGAATCTAGGGTACCATATATGATGGTGCATATAGTACAATCTGATGAAGACATGACTTGTTTTGTAGACACAGGGATAAATGCATTTAGAGTTGAAGATTCTCCACAGAAAAAAAAAGGGAACAACCAACATTATTGGATGAAGAAGTAGAAAAATCGCTAGGAGATGATAATTTATGGACTATGTATTTCGATGGAGCCTGTTCTAAGAAGGGCTCGAGAGCAGGTGTGATATTCATATGACCTCGTGGAGAAACTTTTAAATTTTCCTTTACTATGGCCTTTGCATGTACAGATAATGTGGCATAATATGAAGCATTGCTGCTTGGGTTGAGACTATCTGAAAAACATGGGATAAAGAATCTCAAGGTTGTTGGAGATTATGAGTTAGTCATATCCCAAATTAGATCTAAATATGCATCAAAAAATAAAAGGTTGAAGCAGTATAAAAATGTTGTATGGGACCAAATTGAGAGTTTTGATGCATTTGGTATTGAATGGAAAGAATGGAGCCATAACAGAATGGTTGATCTCCTGGAAAATATATCTCTTAGGCCAGAGGATATTACTTTTGCTGGAATCTCAAAGATTGAGATTCAAACGAGCCCTTCAGTTCCTGAAAAAATTGAAAGTTGGCAAGTTTTTAATGATGATGATGATATTTTAAGGTTTCCACATTGTGTAGATAAATATGAAAATTAGGAGATTGATTTTAGTGCCTCTGTACAAACGGAGGATGACAAAGAAACAATCTTTGGGAAGGAAGTGTATCAATTGAAGACAAATAAAATTCCTAGAGGTCTAGTTGTTTTAGAGAGGGTGTTTGATAGTAAAGACAAGGCTAAGGTTGTTACTTTTGCCGCACACCTTGAAGATTTAGAAGAAGTTAACCTTGGGATAGAAGGAGCCCCAAGGAAGGTATATATTGGGAAGAAAATGCCACCTAGGGTTAGGAAAATACTAATTGATTTGTTGAGAAAATGTAACCATGCTTTTTCTTGGTCATATGATGACGTGAAGGCTTACAGGGAAGATTTGTTTCAACATGAGATTCCTTTGAAAGAAAATGCCAAGCTTTTAAGACAAAACCAGAGGCCTATTAATCCAACATTAGCACCTAAAATGCAAGAGGAGCTAGTTAAGTTAAGAGATGTTGGGATTATAAAACCTATCAGACATTCATTATGGGTGTCCAACATGGTACCTGTAAGAAAAAATAATGGAGATATCAGATTGTGTGTTGATTTCAGAAATCTGAATATATCTTCTTTAAAAGACAATTATCCATTGCCCAATATGGAAGCAATGTTACAAAGGGTAATAGGGTGTGAGCTCGTCTATGATGGATGGATTTTCGGGTTACAACCAAGTAATGGATAAAGAATCAAAACAATACAAAACAACATTCACTACACCTTGGGGAACCTATGTTTATATAAGAATGACTTTTGGTTTAACAAATGCAGGAGCAACATTTCAAAGAGCCATGGATGTCGCATTTTTTGACATTATAAATGTGTTCTTAGTGGTATATTGAGATGATTTAAAAACAAAATCCAAGAAGGAAAGTGATCATCGTGGGTACCTTGAAATTTTTTTGATAAAGTTGTTGAATAGAGGATATCTTTAAACCCCAAAAAGTGTGGTTTTGGGGTAACTGAAAGTAAGTTGCTGGGTCACATCATTTCAAAAGATGGTGTAAGAATTGACCCGGAGAGGGTAGTAGCATTTCACAAAGTCCCTTAGCCTAGAACAGTGAAAGGTATCCAATCTTTCTTTGGGCACATTAATTTTCTAAGAAGGTTTGTCACTAATTTCGCTGAAATTAGTAGACCTATATCCAAGATGTTGAAGAAAGGTGCAAAGATAGAATGGAATGAGCAGCCAGTCAAGGCATTCCAGGAGATCAAGCAGGCTATTAAAAATGCACCTGTTCTAAAAACACCTGATTATAGCAAACCTATGTAGATGTTTTCATTTGCATATTTTCATACCATTGTTGTTGTATTGTTGCAAAAGAATTCTGAAGGTTTTGAACAACCTATAGCATTTTTTAGGAAATCTTTGCAAGCTACAGAGTTGAAATATGATTTAAATGAAAAGAAAGCTTATGCGCTAGTGAAGGTAGTTAAAGATTTTAGGAGTTACTTGATGGGAACATCAATGGTTACATATGTGCCTAGTGCTGTAATTAAAGATATTTTCACACAACAGGAAGTATCTGGAAGAAGATGCCGATGGATCAATAGGATCCAAGAATTTAATATTGATATCCAAATCACTAAGTTAGTGAGAGGACAAGGATTGGTAAAGTTGATGGCCTAGAGTAATTTGGATGCCAATCAAATAAATATTGTGGATGAAGAGCACAAATATTGTATTTGAGATATGGATGGCTACAAATCGTATGATGATATCTTATATTATTTGTAGAGGATGAAATGTCCGAAAGACATGAGTGATAATAAAAGAAGGACATTAAAAGTATATGATATCAAATATTGCATTGTTAATGGGAAACTTTGGTGGAGGAACAATGATGCTGTCATGTTAAAGTGTGTTGACTAGGATCAAGCTCATAAGTTGTTGTCTGGATTGTATAGTGGAGTTTGTGGAGGACATTAAATGGCTAAGACAACTGCACACAAAGTATTAAGGGATGGGTTTTGGTGGCCAACAATTTTCAAGGATGCACATCAACTAGTCAAGAAATGTGATCCATGCCAAATATTTTTAGGAAAATTAAAATTTTTAGGAAATCTGTTGTTAAGACCTGTGAATGTGCAAGCTCCATTCTAGCAATGGGGTATAGATTTCATTAGAGAGATAGCATGAAAATATAGTAGTGGTCATTCTTGGATTCTAGTGGCCAATGATTATTTCACTAAGTGGGTTGAAGCCATACCCACTAGAAAAGCAACAAGTAAGGTGGTAATTGATTTCCTTACAGATAATATATTGACTAGATTTGGATGTCCAGAGAGGATAGTCTCTAATAATGCCATGAGTTTTAGGTCAGAGGAATATGAAAACTTCTGCAACAAATATGGTATCCAAATCTCCTATTCATCACCTTACCATCCACCAGGAAATGAGCAAGCTGAATCAAGCAACAAAATTTTGATGAAGATCATTAAAAGAATCCTAGAAAAAAATAAGAAGGCTTGGGATTCAAAGCTAAGAATAGCAGTTTGGGTAGACAGGGTAACAATTAAGAAGGCAGTTGAATGTGCACCTTTTGATTTGGTGTATGGTATGCGTGCAAGGTTACCCTAAAATAACCTAATGGAGATGTATAAGTCGGTCCAAACTTATGACAGTGATATAGATGATGATATGCAGTTGAGGATTGAGGCTTTAATGAAACTAGATAAAGCTAGAAGAGAAGCGGGTACTAGAAATACAAAGTTACACATCCAGGTTAAAAACCTGTATGACAAAAGAGCAACTGTAAGGATTTTTCAAGTTGATGATTTGGTTCTGATGTGGAATGCCATAATAGAGGACAAGGGAAAACATGGAAATTTTGATGCCATTTGGTTGGGCCCATATTTGATCCAAAGAAAATGGGGAGAGATTCATACATTCTCCAAGATATACATAGTGACACTCTTGAATTGCCTGTTCATGGACGATTCTTGAAGCTCTACTTTTCTTGAAAGTAGTTATTTTCCATGAGCATTAGTTAGGTTTTGTACATATTAGTGTAGTTTCCTTTATGTTGAAGTTACCTTGTCTAGGTAACTTCTTTTTGGTCTGCTTTGCAATTGGTCTACTTAACCAAAAAATTCTTGTTTCTCGTCTCATTACTTTGAAATGGACGTCCCCAACTAGAGCCACTAATAGGACCTAAAATTATATCTTGCAAAATTTTGGTCATTTTGGTTTTTTTATGCCCTCTGTCAAGTTTTCAGGGTTGAGGGTTTTAGGGGTTGTGACTTTCTAGTTAAGTCTTGGTATAAAAGAAAATCTTTGGATCTTTTTATATTATGTCGTTACCCTTTTCTCATTTAAGGTCGAGGGTTGTATTTCATTGGTAGGGCCATTTTATTCCCTAATTGTTCAGTTGTGTTACACCGGTTTATGAATTGAATTTACTAAGTCACATAAATTTTTCCCTATAGTTGGTGTCCTTCTAATATTTGTGCCCGCGCCCATAATTTTCCTAAGTTTGAAATTCCTAAATATTTTTCTGGTTGCTAAAGACTGGATAGATTTGATGGTCTGCGCTTCCCCGTGGTTGAAAGTGAAAGGATGATAAAGACCATGACATCATGAGATGATTCCACGTATGCTTGATGGGGAAAGGTGAGCCGATGGTTTGACTTTTCAAAATGTTTGATGTTACCGGTTCCCAGCTGTTAAAATATGAGTGACTAGAAATGAATAGTTTTGCATATGCTTATATCAAGCGGTAACATTTTAATTGCGGTCTGAGAAATGATCGGGAGTTAGCGGACTTTGTCAAGTGACAGGTTCAGTTAAAAGGTAAATAGAGAGCAGATCTGATGGTTTTCGTGGTCCCGTGATCAAAAGATACGAGGAAATTATGGACCGCGACATCACGAGATGATGCCACGTGTCCAAGGCAAGCCAGGAAAAGACGATGGTAGGGTCACTAAAGGTGATGAAATAGGCAATGATTTGGATGTGCCACGTCATGTCAAGGATGGACCCACTTGCGATATTGGATAATAACTGTCAGATTGAATGGTTTGGTCCGTAAGATTTGCCAACTGGGAGGATGATCGATGGTCAAGTTTTAAAATTTTCAAATGCAAGTTAAGAGACATTGTTTCACTTGCGCAGGTAGTAATGGATGATAAGACATTTGTATTTCAGTCCAAGTAGTAATTAAAGTACTTCTAAAAGATGGTCTTCGTTCATAAAAGATTTGATAACGATCCAAGAAGATATTCATTTTGCTGAAGAAGGTTGAAATGACTCTTTGCAACACATAATTGCAATCTCTCTGGTGAAATTGAAACAGTAAGTTTATCTAAGCTCCTTCATTTATTCTTGAAACAAAATGATTTTATAAGTTGTGCATGAAGTTGTAAGAAAAGAATTTCAACTTTTCTAGGATTAAGAGCTAGACAAAGAAGAGTGAAATCTATTTGAATTACTATTGTAATTTAAATATGGTGTTAGCGCTAGTCTTTTCTTTCTCAATTTGAAGTTATAGTGGAAAACCCTAGTTTCAAAAATTGGCTCCCACACGAAAACATGAAGGATAAATTGTTTATATGAAAATATATCTATATGATGATTTCTTGGATCAATTGAAGCCCTCAACAAATGATAGACAACAGGGGGCAGAGATTTGTGAGTGAAAAAACCCTAGGGGAAGGTTAAACCGATAAAGCATTCTGCTTGGCAGATTTTAGTATACCGATGTTTGGACTATAAATGTTCAAACTGTGGTATGGACAAAGGAACTTGCATTCCCCATTATCCAGTCCCTAGCAGTATGATTTGGGTAAGTTGGTAGTGTCGGGTGTCTTCCATGGACGTTAACCTACTCAAAGTTGTTGCAAACACATATGACCCTATCTCGAGGGTTATAATTAGGGGAAATGAAGGAGATATTTTATTGACTATCAGAAAGGAAGAATTCCAAGAGATTTTTGACCTATATGAACCATCTACGAGCCTACTGCAGATAGATTTGAATGAGAAAATGGCAGAGTACAATAAGATGAGGGAATTCAATAGAAATAATTTCTTTCCTATGCATTTGGCTAGAGCATGGAGCACAACATGCCATATTGGCCCTAGCTCAGAGGAGCCATTCCCAATTGGTGCTTTTACTCCCTACTTTAAGGATACCTTCTTCTCTCTATGTCAGATATTGGGTTTTAATCCAATTACAATGATGCCACCTGATTTTATGTACATGGCCATGCAAATACAACATCCATATTATATAGTGATTTTTGACTTCGCCCCTTACCTTGAAGAAAAGATTCATGAGGGGTTATAGGATATTAAGAATGAAGTAGTTGGTGCTAAATTATTTTGGTATTCCTTACTCATGTATATGTTCCTATTTAGGAATGCAAATTACTTTGAGGGTACCATGAACCTCAAAAGGACAATTGATAACCAAGAGATTCCAGTGCAGTTTCGGAGCACGGTTTCGCCATACAGCCACATGTACTGCCTTTCAACGTTCCTCTAAGAATGGGTTTTGGTTAGGTAATGTGGCAAATAGGATGCATTCAAAACAAGGATTTAAATGGAAGGGGAAATGGAACAATTTTCCTAGATTACACTATCATCCCTTATTTTGTAATTTAGAACGGAGGATATGAACATTTTGATAAATTCTTTGCACCATATCATTTGGGGGTGAGTATAGCTAGACAAAGTAATCTTGAGGGGATCTACAATATTTTCAAAGCAAGAATAAAAGGAAGTTTGTTGCCCCATGAGAATAACTTTGCAGAGGATATAATCATAAATGAATTTGATTTCATGACATAGGAATTGAGGAAAGAAAAGTGGATAATCCTCAGAAAATTATGGGATGCAATCCAACAGATGGATCCAAAAAATGACCCATTGAAGGATTTTTCCCCATTTTGTGTCAACGTCGACTTTATTATGAACAATTTCAGTGAATTAAAGCTGATTTTAAAGGAGAAGATAGCCACAAGTGAAGAAGTTCATGGTCGAAAATAGTCAAGCTCACAACCTCTTTTGTCTCAAAGAGTAGGTGGCATGGTAGGAAGGAGGCCTATTCATGAATCTTCTCAGAAAAGAGCAAGAGAAAAAATGAGTGATGAAGAGGATAGTAGCAATGACAATGGGAGGTTAATAAGGAGAAAGGGTAAAAAGATGATGAGTGCAGAGCCTTCCCCTAAAATACAAACCAAGCCTTTTCAAGGAATCGGGATCATTGATCTTGAACACTCAGACAAAATTCCTTCGCCATCACCTGTATCCTTTTGATCTGTAAGGCAGGATTAAGAACATATGGAGGAAGATATGTTCATAGCAACAAGTGCAAAAATGTAGCTTGGTATTCCTCCTTTGCCTCCTAATCTAGAGCTGGATCTCACTCCTTTGGATATCCAGGGTAAAGCTTTTAAAGATGCAAGAAAGAAGGTGTGTGATAAGTTCCTTGAATATGATACTTTTGTGGGGAGCCTAGTCTTTCTGTAACTAGTATGGAAGATGAAGATTGAGGAGTACAAAGGAAGAATTACTAAGAAGAAGACCCAAAGGCCAGATAGATCGTATCAAGAGAACCAAGAAGAAGTAAAGAATGATATGATGGAAGAATTTAATGAAATGACTGCTGATGAAGGCAGGAAGATTATAAGTCAGGCTAGAGTCCTGATCTTACCAGAATGGGACATAGCAGATGTAGTGGCTTTTGATACAATCAGGAAGTCAAAAGGTCAACATTTCAATTAAGAAGAAGAAGCAAGGTTGGCATTAAAAGGACCAGATTTCGTGGATGATTATGCAACCTTTGCAATATGGGCACTAGAGGAAGGACCTAGAAAGCCTAACATTAGTGACTTGAACCCCAATTTGAGGGGAAACCTTATTATAAAAAGAGCAACCGACACATCAAGTGTAGAGGCTACAAAGTTAAATGTTGATGTTGCTAAATTGGTGCACGAGAGTGCAAAAAGTGAAGCTTTAGAAAAGGTGGAGCTGATAAGAAAGTTTGATAAAATTTTCAATGATTACAATGCATCTAAGAAGATGTGTGTGAGGTTGCAAACGAGAGTGCAACTCTTTGACCATGGACAAATAAAGGTTTCCTTTTCTGCACTTATAGGGTCATCCAAGCCATCAACGTCTTGGTCATCACCTTTCGTCCAGGGAGGAGAAGCAGTTCAAATTGATACAAGTGCTGGTATCCCTGGTATATCATTAGTCCCATATGATGATGATGAGCTTGAAGCTACAAGATCAACTGAACCAAATCAATCTTAGCTTCTAGAAAAGATTATTGAATTAGAAAATAAGTTGAAAGAGTTATAAGATGAATCAGCCGGGTAGCAAAAGGATATAGTTAGCTCAGTGCTAACTCATTTGAATGAGAATGTTGATAACAGGCTCAATAGTTTCCATGCCTTATATTCTTTTCTATTTAATGCTATTCAAAAATTTGATGATGATAAAGAAGTGGCAATTCCTCTATTTACAAAATGGTTGCAAAGAGGAAATGAGCTCAGAATAATGTCCATGACCTCTAAGCATTATGCCGAGAGACCACACACACTCCAGCCAACATATTTGTTGGTAAAATCAATGCAGGAGGCCCAAATTTTGTCAGAGAATATAGAAAGAAAGGTAAGGGAATTGATGAAAAGTTTCAGTGAATTGAAACAAACTCTTTTGCCAGATATTGAAGATGAAGAAGGGGCAGTCAAGCCTTTACAATCTTGGAAGGAAGAGGCAGAAAGAGTCATCAGTATTCAGGTAGAGCTAATATCTGAAGGGATAAACATGAATATGTTGGAGGATTGCATGGATAAAATAATTGCCACATGATCATTTTTTGAAACTTTTGAAAGAGAGGAAAACCAAGTAGCCGTTAAATATATTCCATACAGGGAAAAAGCTAATGAAGTCATGAGTTTTGATTGGCCATCTGATGAAGACTATAGTGGAGTAGTATATATTTGAATGATGAATAAAGGTTGTAAACAATTTGCATAACCATTTTTGTCTTTTAGTGGTAGATT
This sequence comes from Cryptomeria japonica, assembly GCF_030272615.1. NCBI lineage: Eukaryota > Viridiplantae > Streptophyta > Pinopsida > Cupressales > Cupressaceae > Cryptomeria > Cryptomeria japonica. The sequence continues at coordinate 262,474,120 of NC_081411.1, forward strand.
TTTTTGAACCTGTATAACAAAAAAGGTGGTAATATTCATCATGATTTTTAAAGAAGGCGACCACAAACTTTGATCCTGGATAAGCGAAATCAAGGATGAATGTTTGTGTAACAGAATGCAGTTGTGTTTAATCATTTTGAGATGACAGGTGTCTCCTCTAGCTTGAATCTTGTTTGCCCCCTTGTTTTTTATAAAAGGGAATTCAGGGCTATGAGATGGGATTCAGATTTTTGGTCCCTTGAGTGTTTTGAATTTCGGTTTCCAATAAGCAAATTTTAGGTGAAACAAAAAATTGTAAAAGGTCATTTTGTAGAGAAAATTAGAAAGAGTCTTATGTTTGAAATTCTGTAGGTTCTTGAAGGAGTTATGTATGAATTGTATTCTTATAGAGATAGCCGAATTATTCAATAGAAATATAACTCAAACCTACTTCTGTCTAGTGTATTGTTCTATCATGTTTTGAATGCATATTATCATGGATTTTATCATTCTTTGCACTATTGTGGTGTATGCAGTTTTTGTTCATGCTTTGGTCTAAGGGGCTAATTAAATTCTTGAGTAAAATTACAGAATGGTAGGGATATTTGCAGGGATTTTGATAAGTAGTTCTGGGTTGGGATTGCAAATATGAAGTATTGCAAGGCAATATTATCTTAGGTTCATATGTTGTTAGATAAATCCTATCGGAAGTGCGTTTTATGCAGTATGAATTCATGTACCCAATAGAATAAGGCACTGATCATAGCTAAGTGGATGACTTGTAGTTGATTGTCTGTTCAGAATCACCACCTGTTTACTATAACCTGTTGAATATCATAATATTTTCATTTACTTGAATTTTGTTATGTGTTTTAATCATCTCATGCTCCAAACTGGTTGAGGATCACTGAGGAATTTTCCATTCTTGAGAATTCTCTCTTTTTGTTGAGTCTTTATATGAGATTATCTACTTGGTTTCATGTATAATTTGGGAGTGTGGCGTAGAAATTAAAATTTGCATGGAGATCACCCTCCTTGGTTTTGCAAAGCCTAAAGTTTAGAAGGATCTTGTATCCTTGTTATTGTTGGTCCAAGTCTGATGAATATTAATAGTTAGAAGTGGTTGTCCATAGATATTTTAGAAGAAAACAACTTGGTCTTCTTAATGATGTAGCAATTAAATAACACATAAAAGACACATTCACACTTGAAGAACACTAGATATACATGAAAACCCAATATGGGAGAAAAATACAGTGAGAATAGCGTCTTGGATCTACTGCCCAAACCTAGCCTCACCAAATTGGTGAATCACTTACAATATGATGTAGGCACCAACCTACTGAAGACACCACATGGCTATATTTTAATATTACAATAAATATGGTGGGTATTTGAGGATCTCTATAAAATAAAAAAAGGTTACATCTATGTGATAAATGAATAAGCTATCAGATTAGCTCATTTTCCTTTGTAACATCACTTTTTAGAAATGATAAGGCATGTATGTGTGCTATTTCTAGATTTTATTGTGTGAGCATTTTTTGCATCAACATTTTAGGTCCAACTTTGTGGTCCATCACTTTATTCTCCTTATGATCTTTATCTCATCTTGATGATGGGTGATAGAGTGTGATTTGAAATGTTGATGCAAAATGCACTCACAGAATCAAATCTAAAAGAAAAAACACACATACAATCTCATGGATTGTAGAAATCTACTAGCATTTATGATAAGGTTTTCTACATAAACTAAGACTATAGTTAAAAAAACATATTGTTGTTACTATCACTAGTCACATACAATCTTTGGAAATAACATAATCCTAGAAAAGATAATCTTATTGAGTTAGTCATGGATTTAATGATTTCTCAAGATTAAATCATCAAGGAAAATACAAATAGTCATTTGAAATACCATTTTTTACGAAAAAACCAATGCAAACATGAGAAAATCCTTACTTATCACCACTAAGAGAAAGCCTTATATTCATGAATCCTTTACAAAAAAGGAAGCACTAGTAATAATTGTGTGTTCCAATCATTCCATTGGAGCAAAACCATCCTTTCCCTTAAAAAATCCATATTATTGTTTCATTATACAACCCAAATAAGAATTTTGATGCCATAGTTTTTATGTTAGTCTAGTAAGATGAGAGATCATAAAATAAAACATTTAGTAATTGTATATGGTGAAAATGGATAAGAATAATAACGATATTGAAAGGCTAAATGAATTCAACCACAAAAACCCTAGCCTAACAACAACAAAGATCCACCATAACATATGAAGATTACCTAAGACAATGCAAATCAAACAAAATCACAAAGATTATACCATCACATGTCCAATAGGGTTTTGATCTCCATTGATCTTGCTTGATACATTTGCTCTCAGATTTTATGTGCACAAGAGCTCAACAAAGAACGGAATGTGGTTGCAAGTAGGATCGTAGTGTAGCCATGTCCTTAAGATCATTCATTAGGGTGATTCATTAGGGTCTGATAATGAAGGAAGTATCTCCTTATATAGAAGACACTATATGAAATGGAGGGATAAGATTGAGAGGTGTAAAAGGAGGTCGGCTATGATTAGAGGGTAGGTGAAGGAAATAATAAAATAATGAAAGGGGTAGGTAGTGTAGGAATTAAGAGATGAATGACATGTGTCATGGGTAGAAAAGGTTAATGACTTAATTAAATAAATAAAAATTTATTTAATTAATAGAAGAAGTGGGATAATTAAATAAATAAAATATTTATTTAATTTAGGAAAAGGATAATTTAAATAAATAAATGTTTTTATTTAAATGAGAAATAAGGCTAGAAGAGGATAAATGAATTAATTAAATAAATAAAGATTTATTTAATTAATAGAAGAATTAGGCTAAAGTAATTAAATAAATAAAAATATTTATTTAATTAGACATGACAATTTTAGGTGTCTACAGTAATTAGTATATTTATATTTAAAATCAATGGGATGATATACATAACAAAACAAAGTAGCTTCTATAAGCCTTAATATATATTATCTTATGTATAAACACATGATAATATATCTAACTACTATAAACATATACTAAACGCTAACATATTTTAACTTATGAACCCTAGTTTAAATCCTACTACAAACAAATACAATACAGTTCAACGTAAGACACACTAAAGTCTCTAAATAATAAGAACCACAAAATAAAACACTATTAAAACTAAATATTTTTAAAATACTATGAAATTAGAGACAAATTTAGGCCTATTAGCCTAATTATTTGCTCAAGGTTCTAAGCATGGAAATGAAGTTCCTCATATTCCTTTCAGTAACTTCGAAATTATTGCTTGTTAACATGCTACTTATCTTTGTGACATTAGATTTGATTTGGGACCCTTCTTCTTCTATCATTAAGACTCTAATTGCTTTACTAATATCCTCCTTAGTAAAAGAGCCATCCTCTTCATTTCTTCTCACTTCCACTCCCACCTTAAGCTCTTGTACAAGCTTTGCATTTAACCCTTGCTCATATTGCATTGGGAGAGTTATGAGTGGCACCCCAAACCTTAATCCTTCTGTCATTGAATTCCACCTGCAATGAGTGACAAAGGCACATGTAGAAGGGTGATTCAAAATATGTAATTGTGGAGCCCACTTTGTCACTACCAATCCCTTGTCCTGTAAAATAATTGAAGGAATCAGAAGTGGTTTTCAAGTACAACATGTTATTATTTATTGAATTAAAAGTGATCATCATGTTTTGAATGTAATAAAATAGAATAAGAATATCAAAGACTTGTGATTGGTATATTTCGTTCACTTAAAGATTCCTAAAAAGGTCCACAAAAGTTTCATAAAATGTATTAAAGGTGTAGATTTTAAAAAATGGAGTTTTGAGACTTCCATATTTCATATTAATTAGAACCTTAGAAATGTATGTAAAAATTTCATACTGTTTATGAATTCATTTGAAAACATAGAATATGTAGTAGAGGTTTTGATAAATGAATATGCAAAATAATAGATATAGTGTCAAGTGCAACAAGGAATCCTTTTAAAATAATTTTACCCATTCCTTATAGTGTTTAGCACCACTAAACATTATGTTTGTACCTAAAAGTGAATAAATTATCCATTTTCACAAGACACTACAAGACAATAATTAATAAAGTGCTGACAACTTATAAGACAATAAATAATATGTACCTTAATACACATGTTTTACTCTTTTTTTTAAAAAATATATATTATTTCCAAACAACTTAACAAATATGTAGTTGATGTGACTGTGATGTCAAAAACCATAAGTAATAGCCTCAAACTTATTACTAGCCCTTAAAAAAAGAACAATCTACCATTTAAAATCCTAAAGAATACAAAATTAAAATGCACAACTATAAATCCTCTCTCCAACCAAAATAATTAAATTTTGTAGGATCTAGAAAGCTAAAATTTTAACTCCTAATTTAAAAATATATCCATTTTCTTATAAAAGTTTTCATATGAGTTTTTTTTACTACTAGTAATAATTAGAAAATTAGAACATTTAAAATTATTGTTCTAGATATGTATTACTACAACATAATAATTTTATGTTTCTTTCCATAAATTCATTAATCCAATTGCATCCAATTTCAAATGTTTTTATATTAATTTATATAAATAATTTAATAAGTATTCTTTTATTTTACCTAAAATTAAAAAAATGACTTTTTAAAGTGAATTATTTCTGGATTTGATATTTCAAGATTTTTCTTCAATATTTTACAACAAACTCTATAATCCATCATCAAAAAGAAGAAAATAAGATAACATTAATGATAAAACATGGAGTTTGATCCTAACATTGAGATAACAAAATCACATAATCAAATCCAAAAAATAATTCATACTAATTTGATAGATTGAAAAATTTATTGACTTAAGCTTTTCCCCTAATTTGATAGTTAGTTTAGTGATTGATCAGAGACCTATATAACTTTGAGAGGATCTTAATATTAGTTGATATGAGCCTTCCATACTATGTTTCCAATGTTGTTTATAATTCTATGTATATTTTTTAATTGACGTTTCATAACACACTTAATGATCCATCATCAATGTAATTGAACTCTACTTGATGATGGATAACTGAATATGTTTTGAAATGTCCAATATACATAACTTAACATTGTTATTCCATTATTCCATTATTACTATCTCCTTTGCACTAAACTAAATTAGAAGTGAAATCTGAGAGGCTCAACATTTCTAGTGGATTTTGTCAATGGTTAGTGTGGTTGAATGTATTAAGAAAACTATCACTCGTATATAAAACCATGGACAAGAAGAATGTGGAGGAAATTCCAATGGCAACATCTTCCCATCCAAACAAACCACCGCAACTGCAACTATCCAAAGAGCCCTTCTTCCCAAAAAACCAAACAAGAAAAGCTCCCAACAAAAATGAACAACCCCAATCTACTACAGACAGGGGAACCCACAAACCTATCATAGCAATAGCGAGGAGAACGCAAAAACCAGAAAAGCACCACTGACATCGCAAGAGCAAGGCATCACAACCCCAGGAGGCTCGAAACACACCCAAAAAGCATGGATGCAACCCACAAGAAGCCCTTGAAACAATGGCCACACAATGGACCATGCACCAAAAGGCCCCTAAACATAGGCCAAAAACAGAAGAACTGGCCCCAACTGATCCACTAGGGCAGAGGCAAACCAGAAAGGAAAGTGATCCTCCACCCAGAAACCACTGCCATGGACGAAACAAAGGATGGGGCCATGAAAACAGAACCCCCTCTTCATCATTTATCTCACCAATTGCTCCGCTCCTGCTCACCATATTACATATTACTTCGTGATGCACACTTATTAGAACTTAGAGTGCATTGTTTAAGCCAAAATCTAGAGTTTAAGTTTGTCAAACTTAAGTGGCTATGTCAAATCACACTATAGATGACCCTACTCAAAAAATCAATATCATTTACAATGAACCCTCTAAACAAATCAAATGTTAAAATATACTGTTTAATAACAATTTTTTTTGAAGAGGAGGATGCCTATCTGATCTTGGAAGCCTTGCAGCAAATCGTTTCCGGCAGGCAGAACCCAGAGGAAAGACACGCTGCTCTCCAGCATACCCATTGCAATTGCGGTGAGATCTTGGTGGGTTAGAACGTACTCGCTGCCAAAAGACAAGACCACCACTGAAGCAGCTGGCTGCCTGTCGAGCCACTTCAAGCAAATATCATCAGCGGGGAGTGAGGGGAGTTTAGGCATGAGTAATCCAACAGGGATAACTGGCTGCTTCATGAGCCTCTGCAAATACTCCACGTACACGCCTTCCAACTCCAAACACGTATTGAATGCGATCGCCCAACTCTCCCTTAAGCAGATTTTGGTGCGGTCGGAAATGCTAAGCCCATCTGCGAGCTCCTGATATAGGTTCAGGAACCTCTCAGCTTCAAATAACCGGCGCTGAATAATCTGTGAAGGGAATCCGGGTGGCGAGACGATCAGATCCTGGGCAGTTGGGTTTCTCGGTAATATCTCCAGCTGGCCTACCCCAAAGCTGAAGCTGGTTATACTCATTATGAAGAAGAAAATGGCGGGAATGGGATTGGCCACAGGAGGAACCCAGTGTTGTGCAAAATCGTGGATCACCACGTTTGGAGAGAGCTGTCGTAACAGCGCTTCGAAGGGCTTCTCCAAAAGGTCCATGGCGGCTCTCAGTAGAGGTATTAGGAGTGGAGCTTCTCCTGTCTTGGCAGCATCTGCGGTGGATTCTACACCTGGTGGTAGCCCTTCCACGGAGGGCATGGCCAATTCGACCAGCTCTATCCCCGGTGCGTCGCATATTTGCGGCTTAATTCGTCTAATATTTAGCGGGGTTGAGACGAAGAAGATTTTAAGACCATTACTGGCCAGGCTTTTGGCAAGCTCAACGAAGGGCGTTATGTGACCGTGGACAAGCCACGGAATCATGACCACACGAAGCTCTCTCTGCTTTTCCTCCGCCATTGTTGATGCGTTGAAGAAGAGCTTATCCTAATAAATTATAATATATGGAGGACATTCGTTCTAGAGCTCATCTTACAGAACAATAATGGAGAGCTTATCCCAATAAATTATAATATAAGGTGAACATTCCTTCTAGAGCTCATCTCATAGAACAATAATTGCCAGTATTTGTGTATTTAGTATTGCAATTATACATTTTATTTGTTTTGTCTGCAGGCTGCATAGATTGGCGTCCAGACTAAACGCATGGCTGTAAAATAGCCAGCGTGAATGAATTGGACGTGTTGTTGAAGAAGATTATGTGGAGAATGGTTCACAGAGGAGAATGGTCACTTGCCCTCTACACGCGCCGTGCTATAATATCCATCGTTCACATAGGAGAATGGTCCCCTGATATTTGGAGGTAGCGCCGTACTCTAATCTCCATCGTTCACACACGAGAATGGTCCCCTGATAGGGGAAAGGACCCAGTAGTTGAGCATGTTCCAATTGTTGTGAGGGTTGTTGATACCTTTTGTTCCAAAAATTGAACAAATAAAACCTATTGTTTGAAACAAAAAATATCAATTTTTGTTATGAAATGTACCAACAGTTGTTAGGAAATGTACCAATAGTTGTTAAGAAATGTACTAATATTGTAAAAAGTAACCAATCAGGTGATGCCACATCGGCTGCACAACTATTGGGGTCTTTAATGCACACCTATTGGTCTCACTTTTTTTTGGGGCTGTTTTGGACACCTTGGCAAAAAGCATGCTGATGTGGCATCATATTTGATGATGTGGCCCTGAAACCTTAGTTATAAGCAGGGGACTTGCCAAGTAAGCTGCTGTAAAAAAATCGGAGTGATTCGAAATTTCCAAGTAAGATTTTGAGAAGCGTGAAGTTAGGGTGCACGACTACTGGGTCCTTTCCCCTATTTGGAGTACAGACTACATAAAATGATTTCAATTTGAAGGGTGCCGTCTATGAGGAGATTATTCGGGTACTGGTTATGGAGGTGAAAATTTGTATGGTCTTCATTTTCATGCTGCGTCACATCTATCTGCAAACTCGTACTCCTGCACAGCTTTCACTTGTCCTTTCCTACCACAAACTAATAATTTATTTTAATATATTTTTATAGTTTTTTATTTACTAGCAATTGCACTTTTGTGTGCAATGGGTACATTAAAGAGGTTTGGAAAGTCGATTAAGGGAAATTTTGGTCTTTTCGTTTGTATACAAGTGTAGAAATGAGGTCAATTGGTAGGGAGATATATAGGGGTAAAAAGAGATGGATAAACAGTGAGCTAGAGTTAGAAGGAGATATGGACAAACAAATATGGAGAGATAAAGATGGAGAGGGAAATAGATAGATATAGATGTCTAGGAAGAGGGAGAGGGAGGGATAAAGATGGATGGCTAGAGAGAGGGAGACATGTCCAAAGGTAGAGAGGGAGAGAGAGAGGAAGATAGAGGTAGAGATGAATATATAGTGAGAGGGGAAGATGGAGATGAATATATAGAGAGATAGAGAGACTCAGAGGGAGAGATAAAGATAGAGAGAGATAGGAAGTTCGAGAGGGAGACAAAGAGATATATAGAGGAAGAGGGAGAGATATAAAGAGATATAGATGGTCAGACACTTGTGATAGAGATAGATGAAGACATAGAGAGGAGGAAGATGGATATAGATGGATAAGTAGAGAGACAAATAGAGAGTAGACATAGAGATATGAAGGGGATGATAAAGAGGGAGAGAAAAAGATACATGAAAAGAGAGGGAGATATTGGTAGCAATAGAGAGATAAGGGGAGAAGAGGGATTGAGAGAGGGATAAATAGAGAGATAAGGGGAGAAGAGGAATGTGGAGAAAGATGGAGAGATAGGTAGAAAGGGAGAGAGGGAGGGGTAGAGAAGAGAGTGTGTGTCAACTTGCAAGTATAAGACAATATTACAGTCATATATTTGTGCCTCAATAAATGTCTTAGTCTTATATTAATAATTTCTAATCTTCAAACGTAATATATTTAGATATTTTTTTCATTTTTCATAAATCAATGATTATCAATTGTTTTTAAATTCTCTTATTACCAATCATTATTATCTACTAGTTATTTATTTACCTGAAATAATTTAGAATTTTTATATATGCATTTTATTTGATTTAATTGATAAAAAGAACAAAAACAGATGTCAACTCGAATCAAATCCAATGCATCACCTATTTAATTTTTGTTTAAAGAAAACAAAACCCAGTAAAATAACTTCAATTTTTGAGATGATTTGATCAATTTTAAATCAATTCAGGAGACAAGGTATGGTGATAAGGCAGAGCACTTTGTTATTATTTTACTACAAAACATTTTTTGTGAGATCCCCTTGTAAAAAACTCTTAGATAACCCAAATTGTCATCATATTTAGCAGTGACCTAAAGAACTACACCTTTATTTTCTATTGACCAGTAAGGACTCCAAAGTATGACCTTTATTTCTGGCGGCGCCCTTCCATGACCTGGATTAAGCCGCGTCGGGCATGTTCCCCATGGACAACATGGCTTCTAAGCAGAAAGGTTTTCTACATCTGACGAATGAATGTTAAACTTCACCTAATAGACAACAAATAGTGTAAAATTAAATACCCAACTTTAAAATTCAGCATGTCATCAATTCAAATTCCAAAGAACCGATGCCCAATTGGACCATTGGCAATATGACAGTGATAGTCAACTAAAATTTGAGAAAAAATATAACAAAAAGTGGGGTAAATAAAATACATGCCTGGAGTTTGGAGATTTATTATGGAGAGAATGCTGATAACACCATCTCATTAAAGAACCTGTGGGAGTAGTTATAAGAAGAAGAGCAAATACTATACACAAAACCAACAGTATTTTTAGCTCAAGAATGATCGAATGTTTGTTAACGCCACCCTGATCTGTTTGATGACGGAATGTTTGCTGCCTCCTCTCATCACACCTTTCTCCCTTGAAGCCGAGTAAACACTAACACTGGTATTTAGTCCCATTCTACGTTTGAAATTAATAGTGAAGTTAACACACTGTCCACGCTAATTCCTTATCTTGCCATTAACTTACAAAAAACGAGTGACACAATAGACTGGTAATACCAGTCAGCCAACAAACCAGAAGAATAGTGTACTTATAAAGATCCTCTAAATTCCAAGACAGTATGTGATAAGCTTTGTTGCTGAGCAATTCGAGCTATGCTTTGAATCAGCTTCTTTGCTATTGTATTTGTACTTTATTCTTTCGAGGCTTAAATAGCAGTACCTCTAAATTTGAAGTTAATTCCCTGGGATTTGGAGAGATTGGAGCTAAAATTGGAGTAGGGCATAGCAGAATGCAGCGGAGTGCTTTGAAATGGACCTTAAAGGAGTTTGTGAAGTAGCACGATGAGGGAAAGAAGCAACTGGTGGCGCCCCCGGTGCCTTAGGAGGATGTAGACGAAGAAGCATCAAGTGGGGGAGGAGTCAGATGTGTTCTGTCCTTTAACACTACTACATAGAGGGGTGTTTTAAGACAATATTTAAGACATTTTTTGAGCAAATTGTCTCAACTTGAGACAAAATAAATGTTTAGTATTGTCTTGAAAAATGTCTTTAACCAAGTGTCTTAAATTATCGTCTTTAAAATTGTCTCTATAAAGACAATTTAAAACAATAGTTTTTTTTGTCTTTGTAGAGACAATAGTTGGGATTAAAATCATATTGTCTCTCGAGAGACAATACGTCTTTAGATCTCAACTATTGTCTATAAAAAATTGTACTAAAAAAATAAACAATTTCTTATAAATGTTTTTTTGTGTAGGTTTCAACCTTCAATGTTTCCAAATAGCAACAGAAGATTAAATGTAATTATTTTCAATATTTAATTTCTTACAAAACAATGAACAAAATACCATAACAAACTTATTTACAAAAAATACAATAATAATTATATTTATTTTCAATGTTTTCATGTTTGGGATAGGCATCTCCTACTTCATTATCAGTTAAATCAACATCTCTCACATACTTCTTCCACAACCAATGTTGTCTTCAATTGGCACATTCTTTGTCTTAGGAAAGAGAAATAGTACAAATATGGTCATAACTGAAACCCAAGAAGCCACATTTTTTGACAAATATGGATAGGGGCTTCCACATTTTTTACAATAATATTTCCACCCCATCTTGCTACAGGACCTGGACCTGAGATAGTATTAAAACTACATGAGTAAAAAAATATTCTAAACAGATTCATTAAAAGGATAAAGCAACATAAAATAAAGTAAGCCCTCAAATGAAAGACCAAGAAAGTTACGTTAAACACAAATTCTCAAAAATAAAGACTTACCTGAATGGGAGACATATCCAAAGAAGCAGCACAGTTTCTTGTAAAATTTATTTCCATGCTTACGGTGTAATTGGATAACTGAACAATTAATAATTTGATAACAGCAAGTAGAGGTCTAACAAAACTACAATGACCATCATCAAGTATCAATGCGTCCAACACTTGGCCAGCAACACATGATGGGCAATCTACACACCAGCAATGAATAAATGAAATAAGTAATAGAATTTCCATTTTCTACACCTAAAAACACACCCACTTTTATGTTGAATACGACAGGCTATGTAATTTACAACCTCTCTCAAAATTTACACATATGCTCACCATCACTGTGTAGTGGCTATGCACCAACAGTGGCACACTATGTATGTTCAAATTTTACAAGAATGACTAGACACAACTTAATAGTACAAACCAATGAGAAGATCTGAATAAGATCCTAGCTATGCAACTTAAACCTGCCTAAATTTTTTCAATCACATATCAAACAGTAACAACCAAACTTTCAAATAACTTACTGCAATGACTTTGTACCTTGCAGGGATAACCGATAAAACCAATAGAACAATCACATCCTATTTTCAGTCGTCGTTTGCTAACAAATAAAAAAATAATGCTTGTGATCTAGTTTAGAGACTTACATTTAAACACATAAGAGATATGCAATTTCCAGGATGTGACCCATTTTCAATGTGTGCTACTTCTTGCACCAGGTTTTCGGTGGACAAAGTATCCCACTTAGCCATTACAAGAAATCTGAATTCAGTGGAGAAAACAAAAATATCATGAACAAAAGACAATGTAGCATCTCGAATGTATTTAATACATACTTGTGATCTAGTTTTCTCATCCCTGAGAAAGTCGAATACTCGGTGTGGAAGAACAGGAAGTCGGAACGAAGTTGCCGCATAGATAATTATGTAGCTTGGTCCATTAGCCCATCCAAATCTCAACTGCTTTATTCCATGTCTGCAACATAAACAAAAACCCTTACTTTTCAAACACACGTTGGACCCAATTTTTTTGTTTTCAATAAAAAATATGAATCCTGATGCAGCTGCATCCAATCTACTACTAAATCTTCTTTCACAAAATAAAAGAGAATTAAAGGCATTTGGATGTTTTGAAAACAATTAATCTTGTATAATTTGATCTCCTAGGACTTGGACATGAACATGTTATATACCAGTGGATTGTAATATTGTAAGCAACCTGGTTTATCACTTGAACCACATGGTTGTGACCATTATTTACATAAATGGCGGGACCTGGGAGTTGCCCACTAACAGTCACAATTTGTTGTTGCTTGCACAGCCTGGTCACGTTCACAGTCTTAATTTGCAAGCCATGAAAATAAACCAAACTCATACCCACCTAATATCATTGAACTTTTGCTTATTAGAAAGTTGAACATGACTGAAACTTATAGTAAAATTGTATCAGACAAGCCCCCCATGCTGCTCCTGGTGTCATGAAAATCACACAGACAAAAAATAGAGCACTACCTGATGTTTCCCAGAGGTATTAACTGTGTGAGTTTGGGAATTAACTTTTTTCATGGATGATGACTACAATAAATCTACATGCCTATAACTACAAATTTCATGACTAGACCAATCATGAACACTCACAACTTTAGAATCCCCTGTGCCCTATATTTTACATAAATCAAACTATTCATATACATCTCTGGATCAACGAGAGATTGATCACTTTTATTTTCTCACCTTTCAAATATGATTTTTTTTTCATAAAGTAATAATTGACCAAGGACACTACAAACAAGAAAGTGAATGCCAATGAGTTATTGACATAACTTGAATCACTCTCTTGGACTGGTGGTTAATTGATTAAATCATTTAACCTATAATCCACAGAGTTTAGTCGCACATACTAAGGAAACCCAGATACTGTTGTTGTTTGATCATGGCAATTGTTGTTTCTATTCCAATGACACCTGCAATGAAAAAATATTACACGTAATAAAAAAATTGAATACAAAATGTTACTTATGTGCAATATGCTCTGCCTAAAATTTTATTTCAAATATTAATGTACTGTAGATATGGTGTCAATTTTCTTACCCATAGTCAATGCACTAGCAAAAATTATACCAGAAAGGATGAAGACAATAATTGAAGCCCTTCGTAGAAATGTCACTAGCTTCCGCACCATATATTGGCCCCAGAATCTGGATAAAACAGAAATGCCTATAAGATACAATGCTAAAAAGATGCATATGAATCAGTATCTTAGTAAACTTTGTCAAAGAAAAATTAAAAAGAGTTCATATCTTTGAAATGATTAAGCTTTACACATACCATAACCAATTGGAAACCTATCAAGAAAATAGAATTCTATCACAGAAAATGAGGAAGAAAACATTATCACAAAGGTTGCAGTGGCACTTGCTACCTATGTATTATCACAATACAAATCATTTATAGATGAATTTATATGTAGCTATATTAAGAAACTAAAGGAAAATGGAGAATTCTTTGAATTACCTATGAAATTACACCAAGTTCAAGAAGTAAAGGTCCTAATAAGAACCCACCACCAGAACCAAGCAAACCCCCCACCATGCCACCAAGGATACCACAAAATGCACAAAAAATTAATTGGATATTAAAAGCGACTTCAACATAATCAAGCATATAAACTTCAAAAAAACTCCCATAGATTCTACAGCCTTCAATTTTGTCCTCTTGATTCCAATTTGATGTCATTCAACAAAAAGTAGTATGCTACTAGATTAAACAATTAGTTGGCATTACTTGGATTCTTTAAGTGAGATTGCTTGCCTTTCAAACTCTTATAAAGAGCCTAACTTTTGTAGCAGTAACCATCATGTCCAGAATAGACTAGTTTATTTTTCCAAACAATAGATAGACAGTGTATGTTCAGGATGGAAACAATTATAAGAATTGTTGTTGTTAGAACGTAAGTCCTAGAAAATGAACTATGGAAACCATTACACAACAGAATGGACTATGGAAATTTAAAGGCCTTAATTAGGTGCCAAAGATATTAAATTTATGGATCCTCGACCATGCAAGATTATCCCATTTGACTTTTCATGCTCAAAATTTTAAATGTAGGGCCTAAATACTAAAAGAACTCAAATAATTTATTACATAGATTGAAAAACCGTACCAGGCTTGCATAACCTTAGAGAGCATGTAGGGAACCGATTATTGTAGATAGAAGCAAGTGGTTGGATTACTTTGTTTAGGATGGGATGTTATTTAGAGGAGTTCAGTTATGCATACCTAAGATTTATATGACGGAGAATCTGATAAAAGAGAAACATAGTGGAGGATTAGCCGGACATTTTAGCATTGACAAAATAGTAGCATTCGTGAGTGAGCATTACTTTTGGCCCCAGATTCATATGGATGTTAGGAAATATGTGCAAAGTTGTAGAGTTTGTAAAGTTACAAAGGGTAGTATTCAGAATATGGGATTGTATAAACATTTGATAGTACCGGTAAGACCTTGGGAGGATATACATAAATTTGGGGCAAAAAATTCAACGAGCGAGATGATTTTCATCGTCTTGCAATTTGCATTGTTAATGTTTCAAGTGGGCCGCTGCACTTATATAGAATTATATTTTTAGTTTTTGAAATTACAATCTATAAAATAATAAATATAATAAACTATATATTTAAACTTATTTAATAATATTATTATATTAATTTTTTGAAGTTTTATATTATTTATTTTAATAAAAATTATATTCTAATTTATAATATATAATTAAATGATTTTAACATATATTTTAAAATTATTTATTTATATATTAGGCAACTAAATAAATCATATATTATTATATACAATTATTAAAAATTAAATATACAATTTATAAATTAAACTATTATTTACTTATATATGTATTTAAAAGGTAAAAATTTTTTTATTAAAATTATATATCACTTAATTATAATATATATCACTTAATTATATATTATATATTATAATAATTTTTTTATTAAAAAGAATAAAAACAATTTTTAAAT
This sequence comes from Cryptomeria japonica, assembly GCF_030272615.1. NCBI lineage: Eukaryota > Viridiplantae > Streptophyta > Pinopsida > Cupressales > Cupressaceae > Cryptomeria > Cryptomeria japonica. Next base: position 262,489,473 of record NC_081411.1, read on the forward strand.
TTTTTTTTAACTTTTAAATATTATTAAATTTTTTAAATATATAATTCATTATTAATTAATTATATTTATTATTTCACTAATTGTAACTTTAAAAAGAAAAATATAATAAATAAAAAACTATTAAAATATATTACAATAAATTATTAGTTTGTGGTAGGACAGTGCAAGTGAAGGTTGCAGTAGGAGTACGCATTTGCAGGCAGATGTGACGCAACATGGGGATATGGGTGGTGCAAATTTTTGCCCCCATAGCCAATGCTGATTATTTGAACCTGCATCAAATAATCCCCTCATAGCATGAACAAATTAAAGTAAGGCAAAAGGGGTAGATAACTAAATAATAGTTATACCAAAGGCTATTGTATTACATCTAACATGGATAGTCCAACTGCTAGAAATGGATTAACAATCTTATTTTAAACATTGCCTAAAGTTTCTCATTAGAATAAATTAGCACATTACTTTTAATAGGGTTGATTAGAGAGGGAAACTTCTATGCAGCCAATTAAATAGCATGAAAAATAACACAATCAACATTTAACTCTTAATTTAAGAAGCTTTTGTTCAATATTAAGTACTTTTTATGTATGAAGCTATAAATACAAAAACATACATATATGCAATCATAAATGTAAATGTTTCTATACATACATACATATACATATATGTGTGTGTCTCTATATGTATATATGTATATTTATATGTGTATATGTGTGTGTGTGTATATGTACACACACGCCCACACACACACATATACATATACATATACATATACATATACATATACATATACATATACATACATACATACATACATACATACATACATACATACATACATACACACACACACATACATAAATACATACATACAAACATATATATACATATATACATATACAGATACATACATATATACATACATACATATACATACATACATACATACATGTACATACATGCATACATACATACATGCATACATACATGTACATACATACACACACACACACACACACACACACACACACACACACACACACACACACACACACACACACACACACACACACATACACACACACACACACACACACACACACACACACACACACACACACACACACACACACACACACACACACACAAAAATACAAACACATCTATATATGTTGAAATCATAAAAAGTTACATAGTTCTTGACCCAACACGACATATAGAACAATACAAAAAATTGTAGAGTATTCGTAGTATAGGCTATGTTGGAGCCTTTTAACAAAAATGGCTCCTTAAGCATTACCATTGAGGTCTATATTGTAGATTGATACATAAACATTATAGACCATTATACAAAATTTACCTATTTATTTACTAATAGTGATGTTTGTTAAACAAAGGAAAAAGGGACTACTGAGTGAACTAGAACCACTACACATCTCAGGAACCCATTGTAATATCTTCATCATTTAATTCTTAGATCAATGCAAAAGAGCTATCTGAAAAATAGATAACCCTAGCAACTTCTCTTTCAAATGCTAAGAATTTCCATCTACTCTAGAGGCATGAATTATGAACAATATCCAAGGCCCATCATAGTCCATGGTAAGATAATATGAACCTCTACTTAGGTGCAAGACAAAACCTACCATAACTTTATCTAAATAGCTCAAGTCAAGCCCTCGTTTCATTTCAACTTAACCAAATTCCTCATCACCAATTTCACACATTCCTTATCCTCCCCATAGTCAAGAAGTGCAACAAGGAATATTAAGGCCATATAAGAATTATATTCAAGGGTGTTGTTTACATATAGGTTACCCAAGAGCATTTTTATGGCAAGTAGTACAATAGATGGTCAAATTCTAAAAATCCTTTTCAATTTATCCTTATTGATACTACAATTGAAATCCATTTGTCATGTCTTTTTTGAGAATTGGATTATTATATCTATTGTTGTAAATAGAGAGAATAAACTGCACATCTCTTTCCATGAGCTATAAAATAAAGGGTGTAAGCATTACTTGCCATGTTTGTAGAAGCAAACATTTTGTCATATCTCCTTAGAGTCTAGAGCAAGGGATTATGTTATAATCACTATTTATTATTAACCTAATTTTTCTTGATTTGATTGCACATGCAAATTTTTATCATCGACGTTTCGAATCACACTCTATGATTCATCACTAGGATGAATAAGAATTCTAATGAGATAAGAAATAGTGAGTTGTAGATGAATAAAAAGAGATCTACAGTGTAGGGAAGGGGCACAAAAATCAAGGAAGAAAAATAATAGAAAAATAAATAAATAAATAAATGAAAAACATAACCAATAAACAAATAAAAATACCTAAAGCTAAAAGATAAGGAAGACAAGGAAAAGAGGAAGAAAAATAAAAACCAAAATATAACACACACTAAAAAAGAATAAAAAGAACAAAAAAATAAAAATAAAAAATAAAATAAACAATACAAAATATATATATATGCGCGCATGCAGACATACAATGTTGTAGTACATTTGTCTATTGTGAAGAAGGGTTCATCTCTATGTCTATCATATCACATAACATATCATTGCAACATAGTAGATTTCTGAGTTGACTAGTTGATTGACCACTTTGTTGGCCTTATGATTTGTGTAATGCTATACAAAATTTAGCATCAAAAGAAACTAAATTTAATAAAAATTTATTAAATTTAATGATAATTTAAATAAATTATTGAAAATACTTATAGAAGACCAACTAGAATTTCTTGTTGACTACATTGATAATGACATATGATTCAACTTCAAGAAGCCCATTTATGCCTAATGCTATATTACCACTAATTCATTCGAAATTGCTCTGAGTTACTTCCTAAAGCAGGGTACTCCCTCTCTGAAAGACATGCATATCTATCAAAAAAATTCTTTGAAGACATAAATTACAAGTCTATAAATTTGTTGACTCTAAACATAACATCACTATCTTTGGCTATTACCCAGATAGAATCATAAGCATAGGCTCTAACTATGCCAATATCTTTAGAGTGGGTTACATTTGGATACAACCTCATGAATTCATGCTCCCATCTCTTGCTGATACTCTTGTACTGTGGAGTATGCCTAACTTTTGTGCGAACCCCAAATATTTCTTGCATTGAATCCATAGTCGTATCATCTGGAATATCCAAATAATTTGCTACCCACTCCAATCTAAGCCTAGCCTCGATTTTCCATAATGCCTGAATGTTTGACCTCCAAAAATATTTTCTGGGCCAATCTATAACTAGTATGTATAACAAATGCACGACTCCTAATCTTGTTGTCTTTTAGTTTCTTCTGAATACGTTTCCATGATGAGTTACTGAAAGACTCGATAGATACTTCAAACTTTTGGACTATTCTGGCAGAGAATTCTTTAAGGCTAGAAAAACCCAATTCATCTTCTTGATATATGACCACTATTGCCTTCATTTGCACTGCAACCCTGCCAATCATTTGAATTGAATATACAGATTGTTTTAAGGAAATGGAAGGATCATTGCCAGCAAATGCAATGAGTGGTATTTGCACAGAATCAACAAGGACATAAAACAAAGTTGGAGACTTTTGCTCCCATGGGTGTGACAACAGATGCCATGTTTTCTCTGAACATTTTCAGAACTAAAAAAACGTCTTCAATTAGTTTTAACAATACACTCATGTTTGTGAGCTAGAATTTAAATTACACACAAAAAGAGAAGTGTTTCTCACCATTCTCCTCGTCGAGAGAAGTGCTTCTTATCTTTGTAGACTCGAATTGAAGAATGGTCCCATTAACAATGTTGGGATTGTTATCGATATCTTGAATGGCCAGTGGTATGGGTAGATTTGATTGTTTACCTTGATAGATTTCCAAATCAAAGACTCCCCCAATGCTCACATCTGGAGGCCTGTGTTATACAATTCCACAAAGAGGAGGAACAAAATCAGAGGTCTGATAGCATTGTTCTAGACATCACAACTACTACAAGCATGAGACCTTGTAGACAAGAAGAGAATCGTTGGCACCTTTGGATACGAATTAAATGAATTCACACTAGAAAAGAGAAGAAAGGAATGCCTATATAAAAAGTTTGATATAGTAGCTTTCCATATGGGTTCATTTCGTTTTGGCTGCCATTTTACCCAGTACAGGTTGTGGGTTCGATCTTGATTTATAAGTGGCGAAGGGTTGTTACACACTGTCCAAGAGCTTATAGCAAGGGTTTCTGCTGTCAAACCCTTGCTATAAGAGAATTGCTGGCAACTTTCGATATGAATTGAATGAATTCACACTATAGAAGATAAGAAAGGAATGCCTTTATAAAAAGTTAGATATAATAGTTCTCTATGTGAGTTCAGTTGATATTGATATTGGTTGTTATTTTAGAGAGTTCGTTTGTTTGAAAGAAAATCTCTTTCAGCGAATAAACACGATTTGCCTTGTAAGTTATGTGTTTCTTCTCCACTGCCTTTCGAGAAATTTACTCAGGACGGTGGATAACATTTCAAAATTTGAAAATCCAACTTCCAAATCAAATTCAAAGAAAAGTCAAACAAAAATTCTCCATAAAGCTGAGACTTGGAAGCGGTTGGCCACAAATTCGATGCAGCACTATGGATAGATTTTCTGTGCCTAGTTTAAAGGCAAACCAACCGATAGAATGTCACTTCCATGGTTATAGGGAAAGTTCGTCACCAACCTCACATTAAATTAAAGAAAGGGTACATAAATATATCCTTTATTAGTCTAGAGTTTAACTAAATTGAGATGTAATTAAATAAATAACTTTAGAAGACTGATAAATGATGTGTTTTTAGTTTTATTTTTAATTTTTACAGAATTAATAATTAAGTTTATGATGTGAATTGTGATTATAACGGGTAACCATTCTTTTTACAAGTGAAGCGATATAAAAGCTAGAGTTTCTTAGACCACGAGACATGGTTGAGGCATAGGTCTACCTCCATTGGGGTTTGGGGTTCCTAACCATTGGTGGTTCTTTTGCATTGAATTTTTCCTTATGCTTGTCATGGTACAAGATTGTTTTTGTATTTGTTTATGGTTCTTTATTTAATTCTACTTTCTGTCCTACAAGAATTTGCTATAGGTTGTACTCTATATTTATGATCTTGTTTTAAATTTTTGTACCCTTGATGGATGGTAATCCATCCAATTGTCCATAAAGGCACCTGATAATAAAGGAGACAATAAATATTAATGTGATGTGATAGAAGAAGAAACTATGAAATTCTCGATCTCTACCTATTTTGTCTCCAACTTTTGTTGTGAAGATGGAGAGGATGGCATTGAGGGAGGACAAAAAGTTAAGTGTCCTCCCTTTGGCCCTAAGAAACTAAGGATTTCCTTGAATTTTTAGATGTTTGTTGCTTTGAATAACAATAACCCTAGGATAAAAGGCATCATCATTTTTTAGCGGTGGTTGATTGTAACAAGTTACCTACTCAAAATTTTCTAGATTAATGGATTAAAAAATTCTAGGTTAAAAAGCTGGGCAATCAAGTCTCATTCAATAGAATGATAAAAAAGGTCTCTTACTTATATTTTTCAAAGACAAAAAAAAGAAAGAAACTATCACTTGCAAAGAAAAATAGAACATCATAAACTGTATGTTTCATGCCCTAAAATGGTCACTAAGTGCCCTAAATGAAGAAGCCTTGGCCTTATCATGCCCTCATTTTTTAACTATGAAAAGTGTTCCCCATCTATTGTGGGCGTTTTACACCAAATGCTTTACCCTTTAGGGAAGGTACTTAGAATTGACAAATCTAGAATATTTATCCCACATATGGATGCTAGGGCACTTGTGTCTCTTCTGCCTAGGGTTGAAATTCTTGAAGTTATTGATATTAATCTAGACTACTCCACCTCCTCTTGTAGTATTTAGATTGAGGGGGCCTAAATGCCTTCTATCTCTATAGGAGAGGAGGACATATCAGGAGAAATTGCCTGATAATTCTCAATAGCCCTAACAATGTGGGTGCCAAACAAAAACCTAAAATGCACCTTAGGGCAATTTGACTAGTAAAGATTCATCCATGCAATGTGGGATCTAACCCTATTCTTGAATCCCCTAATGTCCGAGTTAATGAATCTAATAATCATATAAATTGGAGGGGCTATGGTTATAAACTTGTAATAGGAAATAATGATCATTCTTGAGTTGAATACACAAAGCTCTGATGTAATTAAGATGCTAGTTTTATTTTTTGACCCCAAATGAGCATTTTCTATGCTCCAAATTTGGTGCTCACCAAATATGAAAATTGATTTAAAAAAAATAATTATCATTTTTGTTGTTAAAACTTGTTGTTACTTCTTGCAAACCACATGTTTTCTACTTTGCATCTTGTGCTCACTAAATACATTGCCATTTTTTAGCTTGAGGTTGTCAAATCTTCATCAAGATGCTGCCACGAGGCCAAGGAAAATAAAGAGGTAAATATTTATGTATTTTTAGTTTGAAATTTTGATTAAAATGTATATTGAATTAGGATTTTTAATTAAATGTTGTTTTAATTTTTAGGAAATGATGCAGACAGATCTCGAAAAAAAAAGAATCAGAATAGGTAGGGATTTAATAGAGATGAGAAATGGCCAAAACAAGACATCAGCAGCACAACAAACGAAACTATTTATTAATTCTAGAATAACCGTACATCTCTAACTCCTTCACTGTTAATTTTATATGTTCTTATATGCAGTGGAATAGAGACCTCAGACTTCTGAAACATAAACCACCCCCCTCTACTTAATTCTAATAACCTTTCTCTTTTCCTTATCTATATATATTCCATAACATTCATCAATGCTTTTGTTTTCTTTTTGAATAATAAAATTCAACATATTCATCTCATTCATCCTCTTCATCTTCTACAAGTTCTCTTTTAGATTTTATAGATTTACCCTTCATCACTACATTATAAATAAAATCTAATTCATTCTCTTTATCTTCAAACGTTATGAAACAAAAATTTCTTTCTTTCTTTCTTATAATACTTCTATCCCCTGGTCAATCCCAAAGTTTCTTCTTGCCTTTTTGAACACGACTTGTATTCACAAGGTGGATGTTTAGTTTTTTTAATCTTTCTCATCTTCTTACAACACTTAAAATCAGTCTTCTTTTTCTTTGTCTTTTCATTATTTTGTATTTGACTCCTTGCCTTTTAATTACATGTGTCATACTATTCCAACATACCCTATAACTCTCCGACTCAAAATTGAATTTTCACAATCTATTTCCCTTGTCTTTTGTTTATTGTTCTGATCATTTTGTCTTAGTTCTTTCTACTGATTTTCCTCTGTCACATCATGGAGTAATTCCACATTTGCATTCATAGTCATAGCCACAATGCTCATTTCAGCTATTTATTAATTCTCTTAAATAGTTGCCTCACAGTTCTCTACTCTCAAAATCTTTGACTTCTCTAATACTAAACTAATATATAGAAATTTCATTTTCAATACTTAAACTCAATATTCAAAAAAGAAAAACATACTAGAATAGAATAGATTTAACAGAGATGAAACACAACCAAAAGAAAAAGAAACCAACAATGAAACAAAGAAAAAGAAACCAACAACAAAACAAAAAAATAGAATAGTTTCTAGCTACTATTATATAATTAAACAATAAATTTTAATAAGTTGGTCTAGATTTAGACCTTGCAATATACCACAGGCACATAAAAATCTATAGGTTAATAGAAAACATTTTCAGCCTCACCCTGCAAGCAGCCCAATCCTCAATCCCACAACCATTTTCAAATGAATACCGTGGGGCCTGTCTCTGGGAATTTATAAGTAGAAGCACCTTCCATTAGATGGAATCATAAACAATAAGCACATATTCAGTTAGTTTGGGTTTTTCTCTTAATATAAATGTATATCTTTTTTTTTTCTCAAAGATCTGTTGTAATTGATGATTGCTGTCTAATCTCTGAATACTTATTCAAAGAGCATTTTTGTGGCCAGACATTTGATATAATTGTAGCTGATATCACAATACTCGCAAAGCGCTCTGCAAAGGTTGATTTTACACAGCCATATACTGATACAGGGCTGGTTATCATGGTGCGTACTAAGAAAAACCAGTCATATTCTGGCTGGGCCTTTCTACATCCTTTTACAATAACCATGTGGATTACTGCAGCAGCATTTGTTCTTCTCACTGCATTTCTTGTTTGGTTATTGGAACGAGATGAGAACGACGCTTTCACAGGACAGCCTACCAAGCAAATGGAAATTTCCCTCTGGTAACTGCTTTTCTAATACTTTAAGCTTTCTTTTTTTCTCTACTGTAATGTTGATAGATTAAAGCTAAGGAAAAACACCATACAAAAATAGTAGTTAAAATTGCCTAAAGGTTTCCAGTCTTTTGAGGGAATTATGTTATGCTGGTTTTTCTGAGAACAGGTATTTTTTGAATGTTATGAAATTCAGCGAGTAATCTCTGTATTTAACCAAAATTAATATAAATTTAGCTCTGCCTTTACCGATAAAAAAAATGCGTTAACCATCAAATATAAGGAATTCATAATGGTTTTTCTGATGACAAGAAAATCACTGCAAAATACCGAGGTCTTCATGATCATTAGTTCTTCCCATCAAATTGTCTCGAGGATTTCTTTCTTATGTGTAAAGTCTTTGGTTAGTCTTCCGTTCACACATATTTATGCTGAATCCATTAGTAAACTATTTCAATTTTAATTTGGTTTGCATAGATAATTTGGCTTACTAAATATATTCAGAAACATTGCAGTTTCTAGTCATGGATTAAGAGATCAATAGTTTAATGATAGAGCGTTCTAGCAATAAATGAATTTGACGGTTATAATATACACTCCATGTTACTGAGATTTGGGGATTTCATGTTTCTGAAAATCAAGGGAGACAGAGTAAAACAGAGTAAGAGAAGCATTAGATTACAAGTATATTAATGCATGATTTGGTGATCTGGAAGGGAAGGTAGGAGAAAATATGGAAAGAAGTAGAGTGATTTTGAAGATTTAGTGAAAAGAAGGGAAGCTTTTGATTCTACTGTAAAATCATGTGAGTTTAAAACAGAGCATGGGAATATAATAGGTCATTGTTTGGGGTGGATACCTTGTCTAAGCAATAATATTTTTTAAAGGAAGATAAAGGATAATTTAGTGGAGAGTTGAGACCCACTCTTACCTAGATTAAGAACATGAATTGGAGATAAATTTTGAAATGGAAAATATTGATGCAAATGTGACCCAAAAAGAGTATTAAGTCGTTGAAAGCGAAATTAAACATCTTTCAGAGAGACAGTATTAAGATTTTGAAGAGTATTAAGTCGTTGAAGGAAGAACTTCTGGATCCAAAGCAACCTATCAAACTGTTTCGAAAGACGAAACCATAATATCTGGAAAACAAAGGAGGTATAAAACGCGATATGAAGTGATGTAATGGGAGAATACGCTGCTACTTTTCCATGAGCTTTATTTGTTTATAATTAATTTATTGTCTTATGAAGTGTGTCTCTTTCTTCATTTTGTTTTAAAAAACAAAAAAATTATATTAATTAAAAGTTGAATATTTTATTAAGGTTTAGCCATAATTGTCTTTAAAGATCAGAGAATAAAAATTCATGGAAGTTTGTGTTAATTTCAATGGGCAGAGAAAAGCTTATAATCAACACAAACAGAGAAATAAAATAACACAACAAAGATACAGACACAAATTTATAGTGGTTCATCATAAAGATTACGTCCACTTTCAAGCAGGGAATAACTTCTATTAATCGTTGTCCAATAGTACACCATACATGGGCTGCACAGAGTCATTTATACAATCGTATTCAGCTATGAAACCAAAAGTTGGGAGAAAGCGAATGGTCATGTGACTGTTGGGCTTCACATTCCCAACAAAATTTCGTAAGAGAATAGAAAAACAAAATTAAGATGACTATAACACAAAAGAAGACTATCACTTCAAGTTATGATGGGGAGTGAAAAATATTGTTAAGAATGCACTGAAGAAAGAGATCCCCATTCCATAACATTTCAACTATGATCAACATCTGAAATCTATTTAGCCAAATAGTTAGCCACAACATTCCACTCAAAAAGAACATGAATTAAAAAAAAATTCAAATAGCTATTCTTGATAAGTTTTATAGCATATTTGATTCCAAGTAACACTCGGTTAGATCAATTAATCAGAACACTCGGTTAGATCAATAGATAATTTTTATAACTATTGATAAGAAGTAGAAACGATTAGACTATCATTCTACATAACAATATTTTCTGTTTTGAATTGCAGGTTTTCATTTTCAACAATTGTATTTGTTCATAGTGAGTGACCTCCTCATTGAATTTTTCTATTTTACGAACATTTTCTCTCATGCAAATACTTTTAACATGGGACAGACTTCTAATATTTGAAGATGGCAACTGATCGCTCCATTTGTGCAGGAGAGAAGGTTATGACATCTCTTGGCAAAGTTATTTTAATAATCTGGCTGTTTGTAGTGCTGGTCTTAAATTCAAGCTACATAGCTAGCCTCGCATCCATTCTCACTGTTCAGCAACTTTCCCCAACAATACGAGACATAGAGTCACTCAGAGCCAACAACGCCTCCATTGGGCATTTGAATGGTTCATTTGTCAGAGATTATCTGATCAATGAGCTAAAAATTGACAAGAAAAGATTGGTACCTCTTGTACATCCAGATGACTACCTCAATTCACTAAGGAATGAGCCAATTGGGTCTGTAGTTGATGAGACTCCATACATTAACATGCTGATGTCAAACCAATGTGGTGAATTTGAGATTGTGAGTCGGCCATTCTACAAAGGAGGATTTGGGTTTGTAAGTATTTTTCTCCAAGAGTTTGTGCATTTTCATTTCTCTTGGGTTGAAATGCACACTTCTTAACTCTCTCTACTCTATTTTTATGCTGTAGTTATTTGCCAAAGGGTTTCCAGTTGTTGGGGAAATGACATCTGCAGTGCTGAAAATTATTCAGAACAAAACAGAGCTAGACAAACTTCGCAGGCACTGGTTTGGGCGTTATTCTTCTGATCCATGCAATAATGACAACGGCGGGATATCCGAAGAAGACACGGTAGATGATGGTGGGAAGTTGAGTCCACGCAGGTTTTGGGGTTTGTTCGTCATCTCATCAGCGTTATATTGTGTAATCATGTCCGCCCACGTCGGACAAAAGTATTATAAGAAAAGACTAGTTAGCACAAGAGTGGAGAATGTTCCGTCCCCACCTCCCGATAGCCCTTTGCCTGCAACTGAATTCATACCTGCAAATTCAGATCCATCCCGTTCATCTGGTCAGTTCCATACAAATAATAACAATACAACTTCAAATGGTGTGCGTCATCGAAGATCTTTCTCAGCTTAATGTTATTGAACTTTGAAATAATGGCATTGAGTTGCCAATAGTGTTAGATTTCTTCTTTTGAACTATCCAAAAAAACGATGCTCTGTAGTAAATTGATATTTGTTAATTATGTATAGGCCTAAGAGGTTCAGTCTAAGACTCCTAGTTTTCATTCAATAGTCAAACAAATTTGGGTTTCATATACTAAAACTTTCATTAAAAAAATATTTGATCATTGATTGATTTATGTTTGGGAAAGTCTGATGGTCACGGACCTCCTCCTCATCTAGCATAGTCTATAGTCTTGATAGCTTAAGTATTTTTGTGGGCTTCAGCTATGTTATTTGATCGTTTTGATCTTCAAGTTTCTTTAAGTATTATACTACTTATCTTTTATTAATGTAGAATTTCATAAGAAGTATGCATAAATACATTTATGTTAATTTCACACACACATGTATATGTATATGTGCTAAATTTATCTTGAGATTTATCTTACTATTGATTAGGTTATATTGTGTGGCCTAGTCTCACATAGTCACATTATGCCTTGCTATAGGGATTAGTTCATGTGATGTAGTTAGAACCACTTTCACTTATGGATCCTTCTCAATCTACTTACATTAGCATTTTGATCTTATCTCTGAATAAGGGATTCAAAATATTAGTGAGTCATGCTTCAAGATGGTATGAGGTATTATTGGCTTGACTTGGTAATAGTCAAGTCCTTATATATAAAACAAGTTATGTGATGATTTATCAATATTTTACTATATGTAGTTTCTAGTCAATCCTCATCAACTAAATTTCTTCAATAGTGATTCACAATGATATATAGGAATGGTTCACTTAACACTCAAATTATTTAGGTGGTTCTCATAGGGTCAAGTTTCCCTACAACTTCATAATGATTACCCATTTAAATATGATTATATCTTAACTCCACTATACCACTTGGAGTTGTCTCTATAATTAACACATACATAGTAGCAAGGAAAAAAAGCTTGATTATGGAGGAAACATTATGGTTAAGCATATTTGACCTAGAGTATTATTTGGATGGGTATCTTTTGAAAAGTTTTGGTTCTTTACTCCTACAAACATTTAACCTAGAAGCAATGAGAGTTAAGTAAAATATTCATGATCATTTGGGATTTTTCCTTGTATGAACCACCACTCATGAATATCAGTCCATGAAGATTTATTTGAGATTACATTTGAATCCCAATAAATCATTAATAATAATTGATGAAGACATACCAAACATATAATGTAGATACAAACTTTAATGTGTTCATGGATCAATGTAGTGTCAAAATCTAGCTTTACATGCTTTTTAATTTATTATGTATCTATGTAATTTTATGATTTCTCATTCCCTAGATAATGTGATAATGACTAAAAAGACATCCTTACAAATTACAATTTAGGAGAGTATCAACTAGCTACTCCTAAGGTTTAAGAGCTTGATGAACATATACACTTTGTGCATATTAAGAATTTATGTACTTAATATGAGGCATATACCAATTGACAAAAATAAATATAGTAAAATCACAAAGATGGAAACCTAGTAAACAAGCATCATATATGACATCTAAAAAATTAGAAGAATTTGAAAGAATAAAGATAAAAATTGTTCTTTGGCGGCACATTAGAGAAGTATCTTGTTGAAACCTACTCACAAGTGCCATCTATGATAAATAATAATTTTTCATATTGTAATTCCTCATTTATTTCCTATCATATTTGATGTCATTAGCTCATTATTTCATCCTTTCCCTTTCATGTCTTGTTCACTTATAGTCTATTTTATGGGTTTGGTCTATAAATTGTATGCTTAGGGTGGAGAAAATTAGTACTTTTATTTAGAGGAGTTACACTACTAGCAAAATCAAACATCAACAAACTCAACTAAAACACAATTTGAATTCAATTTTCATGAAGATCAATTGAAAATTTATGGAAAATCAAACTCACTTAACTTAATTCTATGTCAATAGGTGCAATAATGATAAAAATATAAATGAGATTAAATCTTGAATAATATCTATAATATATGTAAAAAACCACATCCTACATTATAATAAATCTTGATTTATGTCTTTGCACCTACTTAGTAATTATGATACCTTCCATCATTAATAAATTTTCATTTTTTTTTCATAACTTCATCAATAAAATTTGCATAATCAATAAACATCAATGGATAGATTCAAATCTTCAAGTAATATAATCGAAACCTAAACTTTTAAAGTACAAAATCTAAAAATACTGTATCGACATTGACACCATATAGATTTCACAATATTTTTCATTTTATAATATCCCTATCATCCATCACTTGCTTAAATGAAATGTTTCTTTATCTAAAAAACCATGATCCAATCCACATTTTATTCTTTTGAACACCTTGGCAAGAGGTAACACTACTATGTGTCAATTGATTGTTTTATCTTTTAAATTTTATTTTGACTTATCTTTTGACCCATACTATTCCTACATAAAGGTCACCATTATCATTTTATATCATGGTATTATTTGAATAGTATACATTGGGGAAAGGAATATAACTTATGTGTGTTGTGTTTGATGTTTTTTATCTCACTAAACCCATTAAGTTCAAGTTATTTTTCCATGTATAAGGAAACCCTTATAATGTATATTTATTGTCTCGTGGTATATCCACCAAGAGTGTCAGATGCCTTGTGAGTGCTAGGGTATCTTTTTATTTATTGTTTTCTTGAGAGTCAATCCATGCATTAGATAGATTACCATTTTAATCTTATCTTGGTGCATAATATCCATTGATATAGTAAATAAAGGTTACTAAACTCAAAATTGATACAAGACATCATCATGTCACATTCATCATCATACTATCATCCATAATCATTTTCTTTCATATATATTTTTTATTTTCTATTTTTTCTTTGAGATTTATATAAATCATTCTTTTAAAATGTCACAAATGTATTTTTCATATTAATTTTTTCTATAGGGGACATCAACTTCATCAACTAGGTCTCACTTTTCTAAATTTACATTATGTCTCGTACCTAATTGGGGTATTTAGTCACTTTCTTCACCTCCTATAATATTTTACTTTTATATACTTTTATTTTATTTTAAATAATATCATTTCTAATAGTGACTTAGAGAGGGAAAAAATGTACAAACTAATATTACCTTCTAATTATTGATTATTAACTAACCCAAGTCATTGATATGTTAATACTATTTACAATATCATTACATGTATAAAAAATTAACCATTTATTTCCATTAATCATTATCTTGACATTTAATTATTTATCTAATTATTTTCATTTACCACATTGTTTGTCATTAATAGTTACTACTTTCTATTATTCATTTTACTATTATTTAAAAAATAATATTTTAATATTTAAGTACATGAGAGCTAATTATCAAATTTTAGTATCTATATAAAAATTCTAATTATCACCTCACTAGTTAATTCCATCTTCTAATACAATTTTTTTCTCATTTAAATATTTAATAAATTAGAAATATTTATTTAATAGAAGATATTACAATAAAATAATTAAATAAATAATAAATATTTATTTAATTAAAGGATAATTCTAGGTGTCTACAATAGAGATTAGTTCATGTGATGTAGTTAGAACCTCTTTTACTTATGGATCCTTCTCAATCTGCTTACATTAGCATTTTGGTCTTATCTTTGAATGAGAGATTCTTACAATATTAGTGAGGCATGCTTCAAGATGGTAGGAGTTACTATTGGCTTGATTTTGTAATATTCAAGTCCTTATATATAAAACAAGTTATGTGATGATTTATCAACATTTTACTATGTGCACAGTATCTAGTCAATCCTCATTGACTAAATTTCATGAATAGTGATTCACAATGACCCATGTCTCATAACCAGGAATGGTCCACTTAACACTCATTTTGTTTAGGTGGTTCTCATATGGTCAATTTTACCTAGATCTTTGGAATGACTGCCCATTTGAATAATGATTCTATCTTAAATACACTATACCACATGGAGTTGTATCTATAATCGATGCAAATAGAGTACAACAAGACAAACAAGCTTGATTATGGAGGAAGCATTATGGTTAAGCATATTTAAGCTAGAGTATTTATTGGGATGGGTATATGATGGAAATTTTTGGTTCTTTTCTCTTACGAACATTCAACCTAGATGCAATGAGTGTTAAGTATATTATTCATGATCATGTAAGAGATTTTTTTGTATGAACCACAACTCACAAATATCGATCCATGAAAGTTGATTTGAAATTACATTTGAATCCCAATAAATCATTAATACAATTTGTTGAAGACATACCAAACATATAATGTATATACAAATTTAATGTGTTCATGAATTTATATAGTGTAGAAATGTGTCTTTACATGTTGTTTAACCTATTATGTATCTATGTAATTTTATTATTTTTCATTTCCTAGATAATGTGATAATCACTCAAAAGACATTCTTACAAATTACAATTTATGAGAGTATCAGCTAGCTACTCCTAAGGTTTACTTAGAGATTGATGATCCTATACACATTGTGCATATTAATCACTTATGTACTTAATTTGAAGCATATAGCAATTGAAAAAAATAAATATAGTAAAATTGCAAGGATGAAAACCTAGTAAACAAGCATCATATATGACATCTAAAAGGTTAGAAAAAATTGAAAATTATACAAAAATTTCAAAAAAATAAGATTAAAGTTGTCCTTTGGTGGAACCTTAGAGAAGTATCATATTTTTTTTTCATATTGTAGGTCCTCATATTGTATGGTCTTGGACTATAAATTATATGCTTAGGGTAGAGATGATTAGTACTTTTATTTAGAGGGGTTATGGTACTAGAAAAATCAAACATCAACAAACTCAACTAAAACACAATTTGAATTCAATGTTCATGAAGCACAATTAAATTAAAAATCTACATCAACATTGAAAACGTATAGTTTTCACAATATTTTTGATTCTAAAATCGCCCTACCAACCATCACTTGCTTAAATGGAATGTTTATTTATCTTAAAAAATGTAATCCAAATCCTTCTTTTTAGTCTTTTCCACACTTTGGCAAGAGGTAACACTGCTATGTGTCTATTGATTACTGCTCATCTATTTTTCAATTTTTTTATGTGTTAAACTTAATTTTTGACCAATCTTTTGACCCATTGTATTCCTACAAAAAGTCACTATTATCAATTTATATCATGGTATGCTTTGAATGGTATACATTGGGGAAAGGCTTATAATTATGAGCGTTTTGTTTGACGGTTGTTATCTCACTAAACCTATTAAGGCCAAGTAATTTTTCATGAAGAAGGAAACCCTTATGTATATTGGTTGTCTCATGATATATCCATCAAGAGTTCCAAATTCCTTGTGAGTGCTTCGACATCCTCTTATTTATTGTTTTTTTGAGATTCAATCCATGCATTAGATAGATTGTCATTTTAACCTTATCCTTGTGCATAATATGCATTGATATACTAAATTAAAGTTACTAAACTCAAAATCCACCCAACACATCATCATAACCTCATCCATAATCATTTTTGTTACATATCTTTTTTTTTTTGAGATTTATTTATTTTTCTTCTTTCAAAATGTCACACGTATATTTTTCATATAAAAATTCTCTCGAGGAGACATCAATGTAATCTATGGGGTCTCACTTTTCTAAATTTCCATTATGTCTCCTACTTAATTGGGGCATACAACACTTTCTTCACATCCTATAATATTTTCCTTTCTAGATAATTTTATTTTCTCTGAAATATCATTTCTAATAGTGATTTCGAGAGGTAAAAAATGTAGAAACTAAAATAACCTTCTAATTATTGACCATTATGTAACCCAAGCCATTAATATGTCAGATACTATTTACAATATCATTATATGGATAAAAAATTAATCATATTTTCCATTAATCATTATCATGATATTTAAACTTATTTAATTAATTATTATGATTTATTGCATCATTTATCATTAATAATTACTGCTTTCTATTATTCATTTAACTGTTAAGTAAATAATATTTTAATATTTAATTAAATGAGAACTAATTATCAAATTTTATTAACTAAATAAAAATTCTAATTATCATCTCACTAGTTAACTCAAATAATACTCATTCCTAGTTACTTTATTTAATAAATAATAAATATTATGATTATCCTCCTAGGAACTTGAAATAAAAGAAATCATTATTGATTTAGCTATATTCTCCATTTTGTTTAGTTGACTTCACAATAAGTTCAAGCAACTCCAAGCATTTGAAATTATCCATCCATTTTTTTTAAATATTATAATAAATTATCCTCTAATCTTTAAGAAAATTTACTCTACCTAATTATATTCTTTAATTCCACAATGTTATGTTGTCAAATTGAATCCACATTCTTTTATGAGAAAACTAGTACAAACATCTCAATCTAAGTTGTTAACAAAGTTGGGGTATTGTGGCAATTCTTATGATTTTTAGTACTTTATTATCTTGTTTTGATTCCATTCTCTTAGGTTGCTTGTCCAATTCAATGATAGTGCAATAGATGCAAATGTTGCTAGCATTGCATAAGTAGTGGGAAATGTGAGAGAACTGACTGATATACTTTATATTATTTTTCCACTTTTAAATCCATTTAATTTGAATAGTAGTCCATTGGGCTCAAAATTCTGGATATATCAGATGTGGAAATGTTTGGTTGTTGATTCAAAAGGGATGTGTTAAGAAAGAATGACTACCCTTTGCCGTGGGATTCATAAACTACCATATAATATAAAATGTTATTGAAAAGTGATCAATAAGGACAACTTCCAATAAAGGATCAATAGAAAAGATAAATTAGTTGGAAAAAAAAAAAAAAGAGTGCGTTAAAAATATAGTTCATTCAAACCTTCTAAGAATCCTTTCATATCCATAAACATTATATAAAGTGATTAATACCATGATCAATATAAAGATTAAAAATATTTAATTTATTACATTTGTACCAACAAGCTTTCCTCTTGTCAATTGTCTAGCATATATGAAGATTACTGCACTTGTTTTATAACACTTGTACTATTTTAGTCTAATCAACAATGCATTACTAATAAAGTGATTATTACCATGACCAATGTAGGGATTAAAAAGGTTTAATTTATTGCATCTTTACCAACAAGATTTCTTCTTGTCAGTTGTATAGCACTTGTATTATCTTAGTCTAATCAACAATGTATTACTAATAAAGTGATTATTACCATGATCAATATAAGGATTAAAAAAGTTTAATTTATTATGTCTGTATCAACAAGCTTTCCTCTTGTCAATTGTCTAACATATATGAAGATTACTGCACTCGTTTTTTAGCACTTGTATTATCTTAGTCTAATCAACAATACATTACTAATAAAGTGATTATTACCATGGCAAATATAGAGATTAAAAACATCTGTTCCAACAAGCTTTACTCTTGTCAATTATCTAACATATATGAAGATTGAATGTCCACCAGAAAAGTAAGAGTCTCATGCCTGAAATATTTCTTGGCAAACAATACTTCCGTACAAATAAATTTCAAGGTTTTCCTCTATACTCATGTTTTTCTGAGAAGAAACGTTGTCGTGCATAAACTATGCCCATTTTTGCATGTTATTCTTTATATATATATTTCATTTCGTTAAAGTACATCGATGGAAAATCGAGTACCATTTTTGTCAATCTATCCTTTGCATTTTGCTCACCATAAATTGCTTTGAATATGATTTTTGGGTTTGAAATCATTTCCCAAGTGAATTAGTTTCTAGATTTGATTTTTCAAAGTTGTGTTTTCTAAGAATTGTAATTAATTTATTACAAAATGAGGTTCATTGGTTTTTGCAAATTCAATGTAAAACGTTTCCTTTTATTCTGATTCTTCCTCCATGTTAAGCTTACAATATTATTATTTTTCTTTGCACACAAAAGAATATTTTATAAATTAACATCCTTTTGACATAATTAAAACAAAGTAAAAAATTATACATTATAATATAATCATTATATATTTTATGTATTATAAATTGTTAAATGTAATTTTAAAATAAATTGAAATTATATATTTAATTTGTATTAAATCTATATTATAATCATTTTAATAACAAAATATTATTCTATTATGTTTAAGAAGAAATAATGAAATTCAAATATTAATAATAAATTTTTAAAATCGTAATCATTTCAAATATAATAGAATTGCAGTAGGAATAACTAATTTTGTTGGGAAAAAATGGTCTATAACCTGTGAGCATCGAACTCGAGGGCTATACGAGGAGGACAATTGCTTGTGTGTGGCTTGCCTCACATGGGCCTGAGGTCGATTGACTAGGACAACATTAATTGCTTGGTTGTGGTGAGAGTTTATGAGTGCACCCTCTCCTGAAAATGACACTTTACTGGGTAGTGTTTTGAGTGACTCTGGTTCCAAGACCTTCAAGAAGGCCATGGAGGGGAAGTCTTCTCTTCTAGAAGGCACCAGGTTTTTCACTAGAGAAGAGCAACAAGACTACGATAAATATGATAGAGGAGGAAGAGGTAAGGGGCTCTCTACCAATTCTTTGGTTGTTTTCCCTAAAGCCCAAATAACCGGTGCTATAGTTTCAGAAAAGAACAAGCATATAGACATTCTTTTTTTGGCGGCTTTGGACATTTCTAAGTTACCCTCTAGGAATTACTTGAATACTTGGTTGCACAATGTGTGGGTGAAGAAACTAGGCTTTTCTTTTTCTTTTTGTCGTATGATTTTTTTAATTTTATTTAATAACCCTATTAGTCAAATGGAAGTGGTGAAAAAGAAATACCAGGCTATAAGATCGAGTTGTTTGAGAGCCTTTTCTTGGGACTTTGATTCCAATTTTTATGAAATTCTGACTCTGTCAAGCCCCAGATGGATCACTATCAAGGATATTCCCCCTACTTGTGGAATGTTGTACCTAAAGCGATGGAACCCCTTGGGAGAGTGATTAGGGTGGATGAAATCTTTTGCTACTTCCACATATGGATTCTCGTATGTTGGTGGCCTTGAATCCCAGGCATGATCTTTCGAAAGACCTCAAGATTGATCTCATCAGTGATACTATTTCCTATCCTATTGAATTCTTAGGGGGCATTAATGCCTGTTTTATTTGCAAGAGGGAAGGGAACATTAGAAAGAGTTGTCCCCTTATTAAAAAGCATATTAAAGTTGACATTTCTAGTATTACATCGCTGAACTCCATTTTTCCTTCCTTTGTTCCCATTTCAAGTGGCTTGTCTCCTCTTTCAAGTCTACATTCCCCTTCTACATCTCCTTCTGGACCTAACCTCATTTCCTTGAAGTCCCCCTTGGTTGCTGAGTCTTTGATTCTCTCTAATCTGTTGCCTATCTCTAATGGTGGATACTGTGTTATTGAGAAACTTGATGCACTTAGTGCTAAGATTAGAAGAGCGACTCATTCTGAGAACTACTCTTTATTGCCTCCTACTCCTTGGGCTAGTGCCATAGCCACTCTAAATAAGGTGAAGCTTAATGCAAAACATATCATACTAGAAAAATTTAAGAAACTGAATGAAACTTGGAATAGGGTTCAACACAGATAGTAAATTTTGGAATGGTGATTAAGCGTGTTTGTTCTCCTACTATTTAGGAGACCCCTTATAATTTAAAGGACAATTCTCTAGAGAGTTGCTTTCTGATCCCCTACAAATCCCATACTACAACTAATAAGGAGGGGTTTGATGCACAACCCTTAGGGTGTGTCAAGGGAGCTTCTTCCAAAAAGAATAAGCTAGAAAAACAAGAGGGTGTTAAAAAGATTAAGGATGTTATTATGGATTCACCTCATTATGCATCTTGCACTGCCCCTTTTAGTTATGGCCTAAGAGTCACTAGTGGTGAGGAAGTGCCTTTTTTGAGCATTAGGCCTTCAATCGAGAAGGTTACTGGTGATAGTATGGAGGTGGACATGGGTAGTGTAGGTTTGAATGAGGAGGAGAAAGTTGTCAAGTGGGCCATTGTCCCCTTCAAGGGGAACCAGGGTGAAAGACTTGTTGAAGAGGTAATGAAAAAGTTTGGAATCAGGAAGGCTGCTAATAGAAAGAGATCTAAGAAATCTAACAAAGCCAAAAATCCTAAAGGAACCTCCCACCTGGGTGCTGACCAGCCCTTTGAATTCAAAAGGAAGAGGTAGAGGGATTCCTAGTAGATCTATTTCTCTACAAACATATAATAAAGCCCCACAAGGGTGACTACCCAAATGTTATAACAATTTTAAGTCCCATGTGAAAACTAATCCCTAAGTGCTCCTATGGAGCTAAACATTGCATCATGGAACGTATGGGGGTTGGAGACTTCAGATAAAAAGTGTGTGCGGGAAAAGGCCCTGATAGCAAAAGTTGAAGATAAGGATGAATGGGTAATTGATAGTGGATGCTCGCATCATATGACTGGAGATAAAAGAATTTTTTTGTCCCTACAAGAATATAATGGCGGTCAAGTCAGATTTGGAGATGACAAAGCATGTATGATCAAAGGTAGAGGTATTATTTCTCTGGATGGCAAGCATACTACTGATAATGTCTATTATGTAGAAGGTTTAAAGCATTATCTCTTAAGTGTTGGTCAATTGGTGGACAAGGGTTTCCAACTTCAATTTAAAGATAGAAAATGCAAAATCATTAACAAAACTAGTTTGGAGATTGCAACCAGTATTCAAACTGGAGGTAATATCTTTCACTTGAACATTGGTAATAAGACATGTTTGATTGCTCATATTGATGAGATTTGGTTATGTCATAAAAGTTTGTGTCATGTTAATATTGATTGTATTGTTAAGATCAGTTCAACAAAGGCAGTTGGAGATATACCTAATATTATGAAGCCCCATAATCCGTTATGTAAGTAATGTCAATTGGGAAAGCAGGTTAGAATTTCTTTTAAGAGCATACATGACAAATCTAAGGATGTGCTTGATTTGATTCACACTGACTTATGTGGTCCAACAAGGACTAGAAGCTTTCAAGGTGATAGTTATTTCATGTTGATAATTGATAATTATTCCAGAATGATGTGGGTGACTTTTCTTAGGGAGAAGTCTGAAGCCTTTGAGAAATTCAAGATCTTTAAAGCAAAGGTTGAAACAAAAACTGGATTGAAAATCAAATGTCTAAGATTAGATCAAGGCAGTGAGTTCACTTCTCATGAATTTAACAGTTACTGTGAGACATATGGAATTAGGACACAATTATATACACCTTGAACTCCTTAGCAGAATGGAGTAGTGGAAAGGAAGAACATAACTATTTTGGATGCAACAAGATCTATGATGATGGAAGTCAAATTGCCTCATATCTACTAGAGAGAAGCAGTGAGTACAATAGTCTACACATTCAATAGAGTTCACATCAAAGGTGAAACTGGTAAGACCACTTATGAATTATGGTTTGGACATACACCTACTGTTAAATATTTTAGAATTTTTGGAAGTAAATGTTATATCAAAAGGGATGATTCAATTGGGAATTTTGATCCTAGATGTGATGAAGGGATATTTCTTGGTTATTGAATTCAAAGAAAAGCATATAGATGTTATAACAAAAGATTGTAGAAAATTGTGGAGAGCACTAATGTGAAAGTGGATGAGAAATACAGAAATAAAACTATATCATATGATAGGGAACTGACAGTGGAAATGATCATAACTGAACCGACAATGCCTCAACCGATACAAGAAAATGAGACAGTTACACTGGTACAATCAAAAAATTCAATTGTCACTAATGATCAGAGCAGTGAACCTAAAGTTCAGAAGACACAAAGGTATGTAAGATTAAATCATTTTGAAGATCAAATCATTGGAGATAGGAACAAGGGAGTTATGACAAGAAGAAGACTGGCAAATGAAGAGGTATATCTTATTTCTCAAATTGAATCCACATCTATTATTGAAGCTTGTAAAGATAAACATTGGTTAAAGGCTATGGAAGATGAATTAGATCAGATAGAAAAAAATGAGACTTGGACTTTAGTTCCCCGACCTAAAAATAAGAATGTTATTGGAACTAAATGGGTTTTTAGGAATAAACTAAATGAGGATGGTCAAGTTGTAAGAAACAAGGCTAGATTGGTTTGTAAAGGATATTCTCAAATGGAAGGAATTGATTATGGTGAGACATTTGCACCTATAGTTAGAATTGAAGTTGTTACACTATTTCTTGTCTATGTAGCTTATAAGAACTATAAGGTCTATCAAATGGATGTTAAATGTGCATTTTTGAATGGTGAACTTGAGGAAGAGGTATACATTGAACAGCCTGATGGATTTCACTGATAGATGATAAAGATATGGTTTGCAGATTGAAGAAAGCTTTATATGGATTGAAACAAGCTCCTAGAGCTTGGTATGCAAGGTTGGATAAATACCTTTTGAAGCTTGGTTTTACTAAAGGCATTGCTGATAGTAATTTGTATTATAAGATCATTGATGATGATCTTTGATTATTGAAGTATTTGTTGATGATATCATTTTTTGAGGATAAGATAAAGTGTGCATGGAATTTTCTAATAATATGAAGAATGAATTTGAAATGTCCATGATTGGTGAGATGAGATTTTTCTTAGGTTTGTAGATTACCCAAACTGACAAAGGCATTTTTATCTGTCAAACTAAGTATCTAAGAGAATTATTGAAGAAGTTTGGTATGGATAATTCCAAACCGGTAAGTACTCCTATGGTGACAAGTGAGAAATTATCTATCAAAGATACATCTACACCAGTAAATTTGACAAGGTATAAGTCTATGATTGGTGGCTTGTTATATCTAACTTAGACTAGACCATATATTATCAATGCAGTAACTATTGTTTCAAGATATCAAAGTAATCCTAAAGAAAATCATGAATGTGCAGTAAAGAGGATATTCCAGTATTTGCAAGGAACAATAGAATATGGCTTATGGTATTCTGGAGACAATGTTTTCACTTTATGTGTATATACTGATTCAGATTGGGTAGGAGATACTGATGAAAGTAAGAGCACTTCTAGTGGAGCTTTCTTTCTTGGAAAGAAACTGGTTTCATGGATCAGCAAAAAACAATCATGTATTTCTTTATCTACTGCAGAAGCTGAATATGTTGCAACAACAACTAATTGCACTCAAGTCTTGTGGATGAAGCAAATGTTGAAGGATATCAAGGTAAATTGTAATGAATCTATAGTTATCTACTGTGATAACTCTGTAGCTATTGACATGTCTAAGAATTTGTTATTTCACTCTAAGACTAAGCATATATCAATAAAGTATAACTTTCTGAAGGACAAGATAGAAGGAAAAGAAGTCAAACTGGTTTATGTGAACACTAAAGAGCAGATTGCAGATATATTCACTAAACCGCTATCTAAGGAATCATTTGAGTATTTGAGAGACAGGTTAGGGGTTTTTGCCCCTCTGGTAGAGACTTGATTGATGCATTTTGTCATCAATCCGACATGATGAGTGGTGCTACTACTCAGGGGGAGTAGTTAGCTTTGAGATTCAAAGGTTTATATTCTTGCTTTGATATTTTTGTCAGATTTTTGGCATTGATGTCAAAGGGGGAGAGATAGTGATGTGAAAAATAAATTTAGAACTTTACAGAGATATTATTCACAGGGGGAGAGTTATTGATATTTAGGAGATTGTTGGTTGTTTTCCACAGGGGGAGACTTGTTTGGCATTTTTTGGTACTTTGATGTTTTTCACATCTAGTGTTGCCATCAATGCAAAAGGGGGAGATTGTTGGCAATATGAATGAATTGATTATGTGTTGAATTGATGTTTTATCATTGATGTCAACACTAGTTGTTATGGTTGGTTACTGACAAACAGGTTTTGGTTACTGGCGGATAGGTTTTGGTTATCGGTAGAAGATCTAGTGTTATCAGCAGAAAGGACTATCTGTTGGACACTTCCGACATGTTTGGATCAATGGAGTATGTTTGGATTTATGTGTTGCATGCTTTTGGAGCATGTTTTGGTTAGTTGGTATTGACTTGGTAATTGGATGCTATCGCACACTCTTGTAAAAGCTTACTTTTAAGGTTTAACCAACAGATCTTTCATTGAGAAATCTTGACAGGATGAATAAGTGGTGTTGGTGCAACTTCTAGATGGATTTCAAGCTGCTGAAGATGTTCTCTACACATTACCGGGATGTTTTATGGATTGGTTATTATTGTTTGGGCCTTAGGTTTGAATGAGGAGGAGAAAGTTGTCAAGTGGGCCATTGTCCCCTTAAACGGGAACTAGGGTGAAAGACTTGTTGAAGAGGTAATGAAAAAGTTTGGAATCGGGAAGGCTACTAATAGAAAGAGATCTAAGAAATCTAAGAAAGCCAAAAATCCTAAAGGAACCTCCCACCTGGGTGCTGACCAACCCTTTGAATTCAAAAGGAAGATCTAGAGGGATTCCTAGTAGATCTATTTCTCTACAAACATATAATAAAGCCCCACAAGGGTGACTACCCAAATGTTATAACAATTTTAAGTCCCATGTGAAAATTAATCCCTAAGTGCTCCTATGGAACTAAACATTGCATCATGGAATATAAGGGGGTTGGAGACCTCAGATAGAAGGTGTCTGCAGGAAAAGCGGGTCAATAGAACTTAAAATGCAAAAAATGAAGCCCAAGGAGACTTGTCCACACACCCATAGGACTTCTTGGTGCAAGCTATGGAGTCATGAAGGATGACTCAACTTCCCAAGGTTGGTTCCATGGTTCTCTATCTCACAAGGTCCCTCAAACTAATTTCTCTTCTCTCAGATCACTAAGCAAAGTGGTTTAGGGATGACAAATGCAAGAATGAGGGATGCTTTGGTTGATTTTAACATGAGAATGCAACCTATCTATGCATGATCCTACAAATGAAATGAACTAGATTATAAGATGATAAGATTAGTAGTGATACTATCCTAACATGATATACTAGTTATATAGTTAAGCTATTGATAAAAGAAGCAATCTAAAATGATTATTAGATTAATTCTTATTTGCAAAGAGAGAGACTAAATGCGATAAAATTGAGCATAAGTATGATACTAAGAGCTTGCATATATGAAAATGGAGGAATGAGAGCTCTATTTATAGCCAAAATAGGGCAATCGATGGCCAGGATTGAAAGAGTTAATCAAGGGTTGAGTTTGAAAGTTGCTCAATCCATGTTCACAATTTTCACCAATGAAATGGTGACAATTGGCAACATAGGGTTGGTTGAGAGAAGATGTAAGAAGCATTAAAGGCTTGAGAAGACGTAATGGTTACCTTAGGGGGTACGGGTTAAGGTTAGGTTAGGATTACCCATTGGATAAATCTTTTATCCAAAGGATAAACTCTTGTGCAAAGGATTAAGGAATAACCATGGTCAAAGCAATAAATGCTTGATGAGACCCTTGGGTTACATGCAGGTTGAGTTTAGAGAAAGTCTTTAATCATGTTGGAGAGTTCATTTAACCATTAATGGTTTGGAAGACTTTCAAAGTTAAGTTGTTGAAGCCTTTAATGGTTTTCAAAGACTTTGAGGGTTTGAGAAGTGACTTCCCTTTGCTTAGGGATGTGACAATATTTAGGAGATGGGTTAGGCTAATTTAGAAGTGTTTAGAAGAGTCTAGAAGTGGGTTAGGAATAGGGTTTAGGAGGCAAGTGGGAGATGTAGGATTTTGCAAGTGGATGGAGAAATAATAGGATTTAATTGAAATAAAGTTAATCTAATTCAATTTGGTTGCAATTCGGGAAATTGAATAAATTAGATTTATTCAATTTAGGGTAAACTATTTAATTAAATTTGAATTTAATTAAAAAGTGGATATAAGGGATTTAATTGAATAAAATTATTTATCCCATTAAATGGTAAAAGAGGTTTAGTGAGTTTAATTTAAATAAATTGAGTAATTTACTTAATTAAATAGAGGAATGTGAGTGATTCAATTAAATTGGATTTAATTAAATAGAGGAATGAACATAAGATATTCATTTAGGAATATGGTCATTTTATATGTCTACATTTTGCCCCTCTTTGAAGTGACATGTGTGCACATGTTAATTCAAAGAAAATGATGTGTCGTTGTGATTTATGATCAATTTTTTTAATTTTCGTTGTTTGTTTTTGAGAAATGTGTGCGGGAAAAGTGGGTCAATAGAACTTAAAATGTGAAAAATGAAGCCCAAGGAGACTTGTCCACACACCCACATGACTTCTTGGTGCAAGCTATGGAGTCATGAAGGATGACTCAGCTTCCCAAGGTTGGTTCCATGGTTCTCTATCTCACAAGGTCCCTCAAACCAATTTCTCTGCTCTCATATCACTGAGCAAAGTGGTTTAGGGATGACAAATGCTAGAACGAGGGATGCTTTGGTTGATTTTAACATGAGAATGCAACCTATCTATGCATGACCCTATAAATGAAATGAACTAGATTATAAGATGATAAGACTAGTAGTGATACTATCCTAAAATGATATACTAGTTATATAGTTAAGCTATTGATAAAAGAAGCAATCTAAAATGATTATTAGATTAATTCTTATTTGCAAAGAGAGAGACTAAATGTGATAAAATTGAGCATAAGTATGATACTAACAGCTTGCATATATGAAAATGGAGGAATGAGAGCTCTATTTATAGCCAAAATAGGGCAATGGATGACCAGGATTGAAAGAGTTAATCAAGGGTTGAGTTTGAAAGTTGCTCAATCCATGTTCACAATTTTTACCAATGAAATGGTGACAATTGGCAACATAGGGTTGGTTGAGAGGAGATGTAAGAAGCATTAAATGCTTGAGAAGACCTAATGGTTACCTTAGGGGGTAAGGGCTAAGGTTAAGTTAGGATTACCCATTGGATAAAGATTTTACCCAAAGGATAAACTCTTGTGCAAAGGATTAAGGAATAACCATGGTAAAAGCAATAAATGCTTGAGGAGACCCTTGGGTTACATGGAGGTTCAGTTTAGAGAAAGTCTTTAATCATGTTGGAGTGTTGAGTTAACCATTAATGGTTTGGAAGACTTTCAAAGTTAAGTTGTTGAAGCCTTTAATGGTTTTCAAAGACTTTGAGGGTTTGAGAAGTGACTTCACTTTGCTTAGGGATGTGACAATATTTAGGAGACGGGTTAGGCTAATTTAGAAGTGTTTAGAAGAGTCTAGAAGGGGGTTAGGAATAGGGTTTAGGAGGCAAGTGGGAGATGTAGGATTTTGCAAGTGGATGGAGAAATAATAGGATTTAATTGAAATAAAGTTAATTTAATTCAATTTGGTTGCAATTTGGGAAATTGAATAAATTAGATTTATTCAATTTAGAGTAAACTATTTAATTAAATTTGAATTTAATTAAAAAGTGGATAAAAGGGATTTAATTGAATAAAATGATTTATCCCATTAAATGGTAAAAGAGGTTTAGTGAATTTAATTTAAATAAATTGAGTAATTTACTTAATTAAATAGAGGAATGTGAGTGATTCAATTAAATTGGATTTAATTAAATAGAGGAATGAACATAAGATATTCATTTAGGAATATGGTCATTTTTATATGTCTACATTTTGACCCTCTTTGAAGTGATGTGTGTGCACATGTTAATTCAAAGAAAATGATGTGCCATTGTGATTTATGATCAATTTTTTTTTTTTGGTCATTTTGAGATATGCCATGCCCCAGTTTTGATAATTGATGTTGAAAATGCCCCCTCAGGAGAAAAAATCAAAATTCTTGAAAATTTAATTTAATTTGAGAATTTGTTTCCATTTTAAAATTTTGTTAATGTGGAATGTGAAAAGTTGATTCATCTCCCGATAAATAATGTCTGTTAGGGTTAGACGAAGACCGCAAGCAAGTTAGATGCTCCATCTCCAAACCCTAATTTCAATTCACCCTATAAAAGGGGAAAGGTGCATTGTTGACTTTGGAGAGAGTGATTTTTGGAGAAGAGTCAACATGCTGATTTCGTATTATACTCATCGTTCGAGCACGTGCGGAGGTATCGGAGGCCCACTGCATATGGACCACTGGTAAGTCAACCTTTTGACCCTTTTTGGATTTTTGATTTTGTCATTTTTGGTACTCTTTTCGAATTTTCCATGCGGATTTTACATTTTAGCGCGTCATGTCAAAAGCGTAGCGTGTACGAAAAATTTCGTAGTGCATAGGGTCTAGTGAATAGGGTAGCGTTCGAAATTATTAGGCTAGCGCATAGTTAGGTTAGGGTAGCGCTTCGGGATATGTTCGCACACCGAGTGCATAGGCTAGCACAAAGGGTAAAAAAGGTAGCGCGTAGAGTAAACCTAGAGCATAGGGCTTGTAGGAGGTCGCATGGGTGGGGTTAGATAGCGCGTAGGTGTAACCTAGCACATGGGGTTAAATACGTATCACATGAAGGGGATAGAATAGCGCATAGAGGGTCTTAGCGCATAGGGTTTTTTAGAGGGCACTTGCGAAGAAAAGGATAGCACATAGGGTTGGTCAGGTAGCGCATAGATAAAACAGCGTAGCAGGTGAGATGCAGTTTGACGCTTGGATAGGATAGGTTAGCGCATACAGGAAAATTTGTTTGATAAAGTGGGATTTTGTGAATGAGAAAATTTTGTAGGTAATGTTAGGTTTGCTGGGATAAGTGAATTTTTTTTGCCAGTTTCTGTGTCTGCTGTCTTTGATATGTCCAATATGAGTTCTGATACAACTTGATTTGTTTTGTGATGTTGCAAGTTGATAGTGATTTTGATATGATTTTGGATATTTTGTGGAACTTAATTTAAATGTGTTCAAAGTTTTCAAGTTTTGGAAATGAATATGATTGATATGAATTTGTGGAGCTTGAGTTGTGTTACAAGCTGATATGGAACTTGAGCTGTGTTACAAGTTGATATGGAACTTGAGTTGTGTTACAAGTTGATATGTTTATGAGACTTGAGTTGATATGATTTGATGGAGTGTTATGATGTGAAACTTGATTTAGATTTGTTCAAAGTTTTCATGTTTTTGAGATGATTTTGATTTTGATATCCATATGTTGATGAGGGAACTGATATTTGGACTTGCATTGTGTTTGACAGGAGTGTCTTGGTGTAGTGCAGTCGCGTGAGCGATTTCTGAGTCTGTGGTCCTTGATACCATGATTGACACAAGGAGATAGGGATATTATTGACAGGTGTGGTTTGACCTCTTTGCTAGAGATGCCTTGGTTTATTGTAAACCGGGGTTTGTTGACAGTGTTGGTAGAGAGGTGGCATAGCAACACGAACACCTTTCATTTAGCTACAAGTGAGATGACAATGACACCTAAGGATTACTACTGGATTCTGCAGATTCCTGTAGTAGGTGCACTACTATCGTATGAGTAGACAGAGGAGGGTGGGACCGAGGCATTGCGCTAGATTTTTGAGGATGATACCCTTTGCAGGTATGAGATCCCATGGCAGGAGTTTTTGGATTTGGATTATGCTCCCTTGCCATCAGTTCTAGCAAGTTTCATTGGTGGTTTTCTATGTCCCGACCGTAGGTCGAAGGGATTTTCTGTTGGATGGGGGTTAGTGCTAGAGGACATGGTGACGCAGGGTCGTTGCTTTGCATGGGGATCAGCTATGCTGGCCCACCTATACAGGGATCTTCATGAGGTAGTGTACCTTGGATACGGTAGTCTATCAGTTAGTGTGACACTTCTCTAGGTATGGGCATGGGAGGATATTCCTGTGGCTAGGCCATTGGCAGATAGGGATAGGCCTGTTGAATGTGCTTATGCATATGGGTATAGGGGGATAGTTGTCCAGCGCAAGCTGGGAAAATTAGAGCATTGGAGGAGAGTACTGGATGACATTGATACGGTTGTCTGGCAACCATATACAGGTTGTGAGGTTTGGGCTAAGGATGGGATGGAGATGCCACATGTCTTCATGTCCTGATATCTGATAGGGCAGATGCCCTTTGTTATAGAGAGATTTTTGCATAGTCGGGTGCTGCAGCAGTATGGGCGGTAGCAGGCCATACCACAGGGAGCATGCATATATGCTCGACAGAGACAAGACATCCCAGATTGGGGTCCTATGATTGACAGTACAGCGACAGTAGATGATTACTTTCAGTTAACTGGCCAGATTTGGGATTATGCCCCTGAGATTGTGGATGCAGGGATGACTCACGAGTTTGCAGGACTCTTCGCAGCACGGGCAGTAGCCAGGATATCTGATCCAGTGGAGATGATTCCAGCATTCGATGATGATGAGGAGGTAGATGAGGGAGGGGGGAATGGAGGAGGAGGGGATGGAGGAGATGATAGAGGAGGTGGGAGAGGTCAGCGAGTAGTTAGAAGGAGATTGGAGTTGAGGAGGAGAGGAGATAGAGATGATGGTGGGAGGGTGATACGAGCAGAGAGCGCTATCTGGTGGGTGGTCTTGGATAGAGGGAGAGGGGGTTTGGTGATCGGAGCTGGAAAGGAGGAGTGGGTGGAGGAGGTGATAGCAGCAGTGGGAGGATATGAGGATGTGCGGAGACCGACTCAAAGGAGGAGATCAAATGTATTACCTCCGCTAGCACCGAGGACAGGTAGAGGGACAGGGGGTACCCCCTCACAGGTACCCCTACAGATGCGGATTCCAACACATGTGGATGACGCATAGATTAGATCACTGCAGTTGTTAGTGTAGTAGTTGTAGGCATAGATGCTGGCGTAGTAGCATCAGATTACACAGCTGACCACAGAGCATGATACTGAGATAGAGTGGCAGGGTCGAGCAGAGGAGCTCGCAGTGAGATTGCAGAGAGCGGCAGCAGGTGGTCCGATGAGAGACACCTTAAGAGAGCTGGCTTTGAGAGCCAAGGAGGCAGAGTATTATAGGAGACATTATGAGGATGCGTTGCCCAGGGAGTGTCGAGTGCAGAGTTTCACGTAGTCAAGATCGAGTCGATCTCGAGAGACTGGTTCGCGGTTAGAGAGCAGAGGCGTGACAGGGCCTTCGAGACATGATCCACCTGGAGATCTAGGGGCTGGGACATTTGCTGTGAGACCGTCTCCCTCAGGAGATAGTCATACCTAAGAGATGTTGTCTCCATTGTATTTTTGATCATTGTTTTTGTTGTATTGGACATAGACATGACAGATATTGTATATTGATCATTTGTTGAGATATATATATATATATATATATATATATATATATATATATATATATATATATATATATATATATATATATATATGACACCATTTTCTTTGATCATGTGCTGTGTTATGGATTTATGCTTTTTATATGCTTGTGCTTATTCTATGATGATGCAATGCTTAGATAGATGTATGTGATGTGAATGCATGATGTTATGAGATATATCTTGAAAATGAGATGTATGATATGATATGCTGTGAGATGTTTCTTGAAAATGCCACTAATTGTAAAATGATATGCAACTAATTATTTCTAAGCATCCTCATTCTGTATTTGTAATTTGATATAGCCACATGTTATTTTCTTTCGATATATGTATCATCATTGAGCCTTGATTGATCTTGGGATATGTTGAAAATTTATACAAGCATAATGGTATAATTGAACCATGATGACCTGAGAAAAATTTACATGATGTTTGATTTTGCAAGATAGCACAAGCGTCAAGGTATAATTGAACTAGGACAACCAAAGTGCGGATTGCGTATAAATAGACAAGATTAAACCATTTGTATGCGTAAAGTGGAATCATGTTTTCAGTGATGTGTTTTGAATCACGTCTTGAGACAAGTATCTACACAGTACAAATGATCACCTCATAGACAGAAGACTAAAAAAATATTGGAGTTTCCTGATGTTCTCTAGATGTGAAGCATTGTGGAGAAAATTTAGAGAATCCAATAATTCAAAAAGTTCAAATGAAAAAATAGTCAAAACTTTATGCAAAATGCAACATGTGATACTTCAGAAAATCATCCATCGTATTTCTTTTGTGATTCTTTGTTTGAATGATCAATGTTTCGCTTTGTGATTTGCGTGAGCCTTTGGTTGTTGGATATGATGTTCTGAATTTTGCAAATAGTCTTGACGGTTTGAACATGCTGCAAGTTTTTGACGGTTATTGCCCCTAGCTAAGTGTACCTCTTGATGCGGGTATGTACAGTGATTACCAAGCCATGGTGAGATGTGGTGAAAGGCTAGACGGATAAATCAAGATAGTGACTACACTAAGTATGTCTATAATGGATATTTGTGATAAAATGTCAGGCGATGGCCAATAGTGCTTTACTGCGGAGATAAGGATAAGGATATAGATAGAGGAGCTATTTTTTCACAATAGCGCTTGTTACCAGGTTTTCACCAGTTGCTTTTATTGTACCCTTTTATTTTCTTTTTCTTGATTTTTGATTTTTTGACTTTTTCCGTGCATTAGACTACTCAAGTGTAGTATCTCTTCAGATGGATGCTGTTAGTTGGTTCACCGAGCACATCTCCTTCTGAAGTTGTTAGTTGATAAGCGCCTGATCCATAGACTAATATGATGACATAGGGACCTAACCAGTTAGGTTCAAATTTCCCTTTCTTTTCTCGATCTTGTTGATTTCTAGGATTTTCCTTGAGTACTAGGTCACCGACTTTAAATATCTGGGGAATGATTTTGTGGTTGTAGCTTCTGCACATACGTTGCTGATATGCTTTGAGATGAGTGTAAGCACAGTGACGTCTTTCATCTAATAGCTCAAGTTCTTGCAGTCAGTTAACTCTATACTCTTCATCTGGGATTAAGCCTTTCAGAAAGACTTTGAGAGAGGGAATTTCTACCTCCAAGGGTAAAATTGCTTCTAATCCATATACCAATGAGTATGGCATAGCTCCTGTAGGTGTGCGAATGCTAGTTCTGTATGCCCAAAGTGCTGGATTAAGCTACACATGCCAATCTTTGCCTGCATCATTGACTGTCTTCTTTAAAATTTTCAATATCATTTTGTTCGATGCTTCTACTTGACCATTCCCTTGTGGGTAGTATGGTGTAGAGAAACGATGTTGGATTTTGAATTTTTCACATAGTTCTTGGACATCTTGGTTTTTGAAAGGTCGTCCATTATCAGTGATGATGGAACTGGGAATACCATATCTACAGATTAGATAATTAAGGATAAAAGAGGCAATTTGTTTCCCAGTCACTGTGGTCATGGGGACTGCTTCAATCCACTTGGTAAAGTACTCTGTTGCGGTTATAATGAACTTGTGTCCATTTGAAGATGAAGGATGAATTTTGTCGACTAAGTCTAGTCCCCACTGACAAAAGGGCCAGGATGTTGTGAATGGTTGCAGTTCCTATGCTGGTGCATGCATAAGATTGCCATGGATTTGGCATTTAGGACACTTTTTTGCAAAGTGATAAGAATCTTTTTCCATTGTAGGCCAGTAGTATCCCATCCTTAGAAGCTTTTTAGCAAGAGTAGTACCATTGGAATGTGTTCCATAGATACCTTCGTGAAGCTCATGTAAAGCGGAGTCAGATTCATTATGATCAAGACAACAAAGAAGAGTGCCATCTAGACCTTGACGATACAAAGTATCAACAGTAAGGGTATAACAGGCAACTTGTCGGATAAAGTTACATTTTTGGTTTCGGGATAAGTCAATGGGTAGGATATTGGTCTTAAGATACTCATATATCGTTCCATATAAGGGGGAGGCTGAACCAGTTAAGACGTAGATAACATGGGATTCCGAATGGTCATAGGCTGGGGAGAACAGTTGCTCTACCAGAAACTCATAACGACTCTGTTGTTCTAGAATTTGTAGTAATGAAGCGATAGTAGCCATTGCATCGGCTACTTTGTTGTTCAATATTGGTATTTGCTTGAAGGTGATGCATACAAAATATTGCTTGAAGTCATCCACCATTCACTTATAGGTTAGCAGCTTGTCATCCTTTGTCTGATAGTCGTCATTGATTTGATTGACGACTAATTGGGAGTCTTCGTAGACCTTTAACTTTGTGATTTTCCATTCTACTGCCATTTTGATGCCTATAACCAATGCCTCATATTCAACCACATTATTTGTGCATGGAACATAAGCCTATATGATCTTGGTATAGTGCAGCCTTCAGAAGTGATGAATAGAATGCCAGCACCTAAACCATGTTGTGTGTAGGATCTGTCAATGTATAGGGTCCATTGTTTGGTAGAGATAGCAAGAATGTCCCTGTCTGGAAATTCAATCTCCATAGGTTGTTTTCCCGGTAGTGGTGCTTCTGCTAGTTGATCTGCTATTACTTGTCCCTTGATAGCTCTTCGCTCCATATAGTGGATATCAAATTCATTGAGAATCATGACCCATTTTGCCAATCGGCTTGTAAGAGCTGCTTTGCTAAGTAAATATTTGAGAGGATCAATTTTTGCAACTAGCTTAATTGTGTGAGCTAGCATGTAGTGGCGGAATTTTTGAGAGGCGAAGACCATAGCTAAACAGGCTTTCTCAATAAAGGTGTAATTTAGCTCATAGCCGTTCAATGTCCTACTGATGTAGTATATTGCTCGTTCCTTGCCTTGTTGATCTTCTTGTGCTAACAGTGCCCCCAGAGATTTATCTATTGTCAAAATGTAGAGAATACGTGGCTTTCCTGCTATCGGTGGTACCAGAACTAGTGGGTTCATCCAATATTGCTTGATTTGATAGAAGTATTCGGCACACTTGGCTTCCCATCTGAACGATATATTTTTATGTAGTAAATGATTAAATGGGAGACTTTTATCTACTAGTTGAGCGATGAATCGCCTGATTGATTGGAGTCATCCTTGTAGCGACCTGAGCTGGTTGATGTTCTTTGGTGGTGGCATCTCCATAATGGCTTGTACCTTTGCTGGATCCACTTCAATTCCCTTTTCTGAGATTATATAGCCTAACAATTTGCCTAATATAACCCCGAAGACACACTTCTTAGGGTTGAGCCTGACTTGGAATTTTTCCAATCGTTCAAAAATCTTTTCTAAGATGCTTAGATGTTCTGCTCTGGTGAAGGATTTAGCTAGTAAATCATCCACATAGTCTTCCATGAAGGTATGCATCATATCATGAAAGATTGTTGTCAATGCTTGTTGATAAGTTGCTCCTACATTCTTTAAGCCAAAAGGCATGACATTCCAATAGTATGTTCCCCAAGGACAGTGGAATATTGTTTGTCTTGATCCTCTGGAGTGATCTTGATTTGGTTATATCCTAAAAAATGGTCCATTAGTGATAACATTGCATGGCCTGCTGTGTGGTCTACAATGATGTCAATACTTGGTAAAGGAAAGTCAGCCTTTAGACAGGAGTTGTTGACATCTCTAAAATCTATGCATATTCTAATACTGCCATCTAGTTTTGAAACTGGTACGATGTTGGAAATCCATTCTGCATAGTCAATAGGTCGGATAAATCCGACATCTAATAGTTTCTTTAGTTTAGCTTTGACCATGAGTGCCACATGTGGATTCATCTTTAACATTTTTTGCTTAACTGGTTTAGCTCCTGAAGCCATAGACAAGTGATGCATGATTAACTGTGGATCAATCCCGGGAATATCTGCATATGCCCAAGCAAAGTTGATTTGCTTTTCTTTAAAAAATTTGATAAATTCTGATCTTTCTGCTTTTGTCAAAGATTCTGCAAGGTGTATATTTTTGGCTGCTTCTATAGTACCAATGTTGATTGATTGAGTGGGCTCAATCAATATGGGTGATCGCTCATGAAAATGTTCAAGAAGAGTGTCAAGTCTCCCATCTTTAGGTGCCTTAAAAAGGTTTTCACCCTCAGATGCGTCCTTTATTTTTACTTTTTTGTGATCTAGAGTTGCGATTGAC
Organism: Cryptomeria japonica; assembly: GCF_030272615.1. Taxonomy (NCBI): domain Eukaryota; kingdom Viridiplantae; phylum Streptophyta; class Pinopsida; order Cupressales; family Cupressaceae; genus Cryptomeria; species Cryptomeria japonica. The sequence continues at coordinate 262,526,716 of NC_081411.1, forward strand.
TGGTTTTCAGCATCAGATCCTTTATTTGGTTTATTTTTGCGACTGAGAGACTTGACACTCCCTTGGTTGTAGACATCGTTACTCTGTTTACTGGTAGAGCCTGTTTCCAAGTTAATGGTATATAAGTAGTGAATAATAGATTCATCATTTGGGAAAATTGGTATATCATGTATTTCGGGTTCGTCCCAGTCGATGAGGTCAGGAAAGACAAGTGGTAAGGAATCGTTTGGTGGATCAAGTTCTGCTATGGTAAGTGTCAAGATAGAGGTTTCATTGTGATTGGTTTAGGTGTTAAAGAAGTCCAGGATTCTGTTGAGGTCTTCGATGGTATCATCCTCCATATAGACTTGTTCATAATGTTTTTGCTCGCTTTCCTTAGTGTCATAGATATTCTGTGGTCCAAATTCAAGTAGTCTAATTTCTATACTATGTTATTCTTGAGAAAGGGATATAGAACTAGTATTTTTAGCGCTATCTTTAGTAGCATTTGACCAGCTACCCCATTCATATTCATCAGTCTCAGAGTTATCATCCCGGATCTTTTTAGTGCTGTAAATAGGTATGTTGAATGGCGAAAATAGATCTTTGATAATTGATACTAGTCTGCTAGTTTTCTCTGATTCTGCGTTAGATCCTACTTCTATTCTTTGCATTTGTTCGTAGACTATTTCTTCTTGGGGAGGAATGATGTTGCTCTGAGGTGATTCTACTTTGTTGGATATTTTCTCATGACTATGAGCTACTACTGTAGATGTTGCCTTCTTGTGAATGATGGGCTTCTCCTGATGTTTCTTCCTTTCGTGATGTTCACGTTCTTTACGGATTGTCTCTGCTAACTCAAATAGTGCTTCTTGCCAAGATTCTTCTTTGTACTTCTTCTTTGCTTTCCACTGAGGTTTTTGATATTTGCATGGTATTTTATTTGATAGTAGAGTGAATTCAAAGCCCAATCCTTTTTTGTCTTTACTAAATTGTGAAGGAGGATCCAATGGTTCTGTGACACCTTCCTGACGCTTACCAATAGGTCCTTTGCCATTGTATCCCATTTGTTGCATGATTAAATAGCCTTTTCCATATAGGTGTATGGGTATAGCTACTTCCACAGTAGCTGCTCTGTCCTCTTCCTCATCTTTGTATAGCCAACTAAGGATATCCTTTTCCTTGGATTCATGTGCTAAAGTACCAACTTTAATGAATGTTCCTTCGAAATTGGTGATGGGCTGAGTTGCTTGATGTGTTGATACTATAGGTAATCCATGAGATCTAGGTGATGTGGGTAAGCTAGTCAAACACATGGGTTCCAAAGAGTATTCCCCCATGCCTTGTTCTTTGATTTTCATTTTCTGCTTGAAATCTCTAGGTAATGATTTAGACTTCTCTTGTTGAAGATCTGATGCCGAGGGATTCTATTTCTCTCTATTATGTGGAACCAAACTATCCTAGGCTGCCCCCATTGCATTACAATGTTGAAATAGATTGTGATCAGCAGATATAGAAACCTCCTACCCATTATAGGGGAATTTGACACACTGGTGATATGTAGAAGGCACTGCTTGCATTTCATGTATCCAGGGTCAACCTAATAACATATTGTACATGAGGTCTATGTCTAAGACCTGGCACATAGTATCTCTTTGTATTGGTCCGACTTGAATCAACAACACCACTGTTCCTTTAGAGGATCTTTCTTCATCATCATATGCCTTTATAGTAATCTTTTTGCCTGGATCAATAGACTCCTCTGAGAACACTAATGCATGGATAACTTTTAAGGTACATATATTAAGCCCAGCTCCTCCATCTATCAATTCTCGTTTCACTCGGTGTTTATAGACGATGACTTCAATATGTAGAGGAGTGTTATGTGGATGACTTAATGAGATATTATCATGCTCTAAAAAAGTGAGATTATGAGGTCGTGTCATATGAGCCACCATGGCTTGGAATTTGTCAGCATCCAGATCTTGAGGTACATTTGTTTCCAATAGCGCTTGTTCCAATATGTCTTTGTGTTTCGGTGAAAGTTTCAGTAACTCTAGTATAGATATTTGAGTAGGAGTTTTTTACAGTTGGTTGACTAGATCATATTGAATTTTGGGTATAGCATTTATTGTTGACGTATGTCCCTTCAAGACATATTTTTGAGCTCTTGTTGTTACGTTGACAGATTCATGATCACGTTGATCTCGGATTGTGATGACATTGACTTGATTGTCTTCAGCTGATATATGATTGATGGTGTTATTGTAGATGTGATTGATACAAGCTCCACGTGTATCGTTTGAGGTTGAATCTCCATCCTTGTTGTAGTTTGGAAGAGGATTCTTAAAGGCTCCATGGTCACCATTTGTCTTGAGACCATCTACCGTTAAATCACGTCTATCAATCATATCCTGAACAATGTTTTTCAGTCTCATGCAATCATTTGATTGATGACCTTTGTTGCGATGAAAATCACAAAAGTGCGAGTCATTCCACCAAGGTGGTTTGATTTGTGGTTCATAGTTGTTGATTGCTGGTAAAGAGATAATTTTGTTTGCCAGGAGTCAACTGAATGCTGACTCCAGTGATTGTCCTAGTGGTGTGTAGACACGTTTTGGAAATTGTTGGTGCTACCTCGTGAATTGTTATTAGGTCCTCGATTTGTGTGATTGTTTTGAGCATTTTTGGTGTTGTTTGTGTTCGGTTGACCTTGATTGGTATTCGGTGCATATGTGTTAGTGTCTGGGTTAGCACCTTTGGGGTTCTTTGTAGCTTGAGGATTTCCTGATAAGGCAAGCACAAGTTGTTTAGATTTTGGATCATGGGGTTCATTGCCTCCTTCATTTCTATTGTTTTTTTTTTCTGGTCCAGAATCTAGATTTGTCTAAGTTGTTGTTGTTTTGGTTATTGTAATTTGATGAACCTGTTCCTTCTTTGAAGAATTTTAGCATTCCTTTCTTGACACATGCTTCTTCTACTTGAATGTTGTTTTCAATCAGTTTAGCGAAAGACGGTATGCATTGGAGCTTTTAACTCATGTCACTATTCCAGTTATCGATGAAAATTTCCGTTTTCTCCTTTTCAGAAATATCGTGAGGATATCGTGAAACCATACGCCGCCAACGTTGAAGAAATACCATGAATGTTTCATTATTTTTCTATTTCGTATTATAGACATCTAGCATGGTAATAGCATGTTGAATGTTATAGGAATATTGAGTTATGAATTTGTTGACTAGTTCATCAAATGATCTGACAGGAGGTGTGATTTTGGATAACCATTCCATTGTTTGTCCTCCCAAACTTCTTGGGAATAACCTCATTAGATAGGTGTCATTGTGAGTAAATTCAAGGCTCATGGTGCAGAATTCTCGAACATGATCACGAGGATCGCTTTTCCCATCATATTTGTCAAATTTGGGAACATTTGAGTTTGGAGGAAAAGGGACCATGTGCAATCTTCTGTCAAAAGGATAAGGAAAAATTTCATTTAGCGAATACCGTACTATTGTCTCTTTTTGCATATCTTGCATTTGTCTTTGTAACATTTGCATTTGTTGAGTAAGGGAAACCAAAGGCGCATTGGTTTTGTCGAGGGAAGGCTTCTTCCCTTGCATTAATCCTCGGTTGAAATGGTGTATGGAATGGTATATTTTTCTCAGGGATGTGTTGCTCAGGGATGTTTTGCCCTGGTGTATTTTGTTCCAGTATGTTTTTTTAGGAATATCTTGCTCAGGGTCGCATGCTTCCCCTTCTCGTTGTCATTCTTGATATTCGTAATGTTGAGATCTTGTTCTAAACATGTCTATGTCAAAGTCTTCAGGAAGTTTAACCCCTTTGCTTGTAAGCATGAGTAGGTATTTTTCCTTGTCATTTTCCATGAGTCTTTCCACAAGAGTTTGAAATCAAGCACTCTCTTGACATTCTTGAATAAATTCCTCAGAAATTTCAGCATCCTCTAGATTTGGATGCTTGAAAGGATTTGATAATATCCGATTCATGTTGGATTCTGATTGCATTTTGCTTTGTTTGTTTTGTTGAGAGCGAGTAACAACATGCATCTAGTAGAAGCTTTCTGTGATAAAGGGGATAAAATCCTCTTCAATGTGTTGCTCAGGGGTTGGTGGCTCAAATCGGGGTATGTTGTAAGTGATGCACACGTCGGGAAAGAATGCAGGATTGATCTTTCCTCCACGGTTTATGATTTGATTGAATGCGAATTTTTTAGAATATGCCCTAGTCTTCAAAGGTTCTTTGTCAAATTCGTTGGATTTGTTTTGGATATAGAGTCGTACGTGATGAAGAAATGTTCGATGAGATTTGAAGAGTTGATGATTGATGTATAAAAAGTTATTTCTTTTGGTAAATTTGGAAAAACTTGGTTGTTGTTTCTTCAACTTAGTATTACGATAAATATTCTTTCTTCTCAAAATATGAGGATTAGTCATGCATAAGTGATTAATGGTTTCCTTTGAGTTGTTTTGGATTCAGTTTATCTTGTTTTGAAGACTCAAGTTTTACTTTATCAAAGTGAAGGTTTAGATGCCTCCTCACAACAAAGCGTGTCAAATGATATGGATAAAGTTTCCCGATATGGAAACTTGATTTGACAACCTTAATTTTTTGAACAAGTGTTTTTGGGATAAAATCCGTGAGATAAGAAAGGACCTATTTGTCACTTGTGATGATGTTTCCTGATTTTGATAGGATAGAAATGTTTATCATGCAATCAGTTTTGGATGTTTGGACAACTTTTGTTTGACTAGAAATTTGCTCTAGAAATAGTTTTCAATACTCTGTTTTTGATATTCTGTTTTGACAAAAAATAACGCTGATGAAAGGAGGTTTCCAAAAATGTCTTCAAAATTATTTAAATTTATCTCTGTTTTTCCCCCTATTTTTCTGGTTTTGATCACATGCTAAAATAGAGACCCTATGCGCTACAAAAGTTTCTCAAAGTGCTAAGGAAAATACCCCACACGCTAAGCTGCCCCAGTCTACGCTCTAACTGTTTCTAACAGTAAATTTGGTTTCCAATTTGGTTGTAAAGTATCACGCGCTAATATGAGCCACTGATGCGCTAAAGTTTGTACCTTACACGCTAAAGTTTGACCTCCACGGGCCAAGATGATACTCCGATGAGCTAAGATGTTTTCCGGACGCGCTAACTATTACTGTTGTTTCTAAATTTCGATGAAATGCTACTGTGAATACTTGATGCACTAAGGGTAAATTGTGATGTGCTAAGGTATGGTTGATATGCACTAAGATGTTGCTCTTACGTGCTAAACTGCCCTGGTTTGACTATTTTCTATGATTTTGGTGTTTTGCCTTAAGTTTTTAATGCTGATGGATGATTTTCTGAAGTAACAAATGCAAACATAGCACAAAATACATAACCATTCTTGCCTAATCTAAATAATAAGTGTATATTCTGCGAGGATGTATTCAAATCCCCAATATTTCAATAGGTTTGGTCACAAAGAATACACTTCAAAAAGACTCTTTATTCAAGGGTCATAAGTAATATCATAGCCCACTAGTCTCAATACTCCGTCAGCTCAAACAGTCATGTCACCCCCTAGAGGGCACCCATTTTTTTGCCTTTTGTCAGAAATTAACTCAAAGTGAATTGCTTCACAATTGAGTAGTTATCTTGGGAGATATATGGTGAGTAATCTTGGGGGCGGATTCTTCCCCACCCTTGCACTATGATATTACAAATTTTTGGTTACTGACTCAGCTCAAGGTTTTTGTTTCTAAGGTTCGTAATCAGGTTTCCTGTTCGACCGTTAGTGATAAACTCCCTCAGGAGGATTTCCAACCTTTAGAATAAAGGCTTTACATATCTCAAGGATACTGGGGGAAGGCTAATCGTTGTGCGCTACCGTTGAAAAGGACTTTCATCACTTTCCACTTTTGATTATAGTGGGTTGGAATACTTGGCATCAAATTCATTTCCCACTTAGGTCGTTTCCTTCACACCGGCCATGAATGGCTTTAAGAGTTTTTCAACCCCTCGAGAAGGAAAGCCTACTAAAGGATGTAAATGCAGTATGACTGAAAGTGTAAGAGTAGGCTGGCTTTTTTGTCACCTAGTTAAGGGGAGAGCATATACCTTCTACTTTCGAGACAAGGCAAACAAGGTTCTTTTTACCTTTCAAGTCAATGATTGGTAAGATCTATATGGAGATGTTGCTCCACAAAAACATGGTGTTTATTTTAACCTTTCATGGCAATGATTTTCTGATCTATTGAAAAGAAAGGGTCAACAAAGTAAATCCGATGTTTTGTCAACAAAATAAATCGATTGTTGGTCAACAAAATAAATCGATCCAAAGGGGAAGATCTTCCCTCTTTGGTTGCAAATGACCTTTGGACTTTGTGCGATTCTTTACTTTGCTAAAACCTAAAATGGATCCTTTTATACACCAAAGGATGGTGAAATTCTTTTTAAGCCCTTTGATTTTGCAAAAATGAAATTTTGTGTTGTTCTTTTTAGAGCCCAAATTGAGAAATTTTCTCCTAGAAAAGCAAGAAAAATTTCCATGTTCTTTTTATTTTATTTTTTTTGATCAATAAAAGGCCGAAGCCGCATTTTTATTTCATTTGTAAAATTTTTACAAACTCCATTCAGTGTGGGCACCGGTAGGAAAGAATGGAGCTAAGAAAACCTCCGGTCTAGCCTAGATCCCTTAAGGGATCAGATATCAGAACAACTGAATAAAAAATTTTTTACAATTCCTCATCTGAGGGAGATAACTGTCTTAATAAGACATTTTAAGTTTCTTTTTGTGCATAAAATCTCGCACCAAACTCTGGATGTACCCCGTCTTCACACAAAAAAGGAGAAACCACTGAAACTTCGAGCTTTAACTTTAGGACCTGAATCCTGCATCTGCAAAAACCTTATTGCAACATGCTCTGTCAAACTGTTAGTAGCATAGTAAGCATGATAATATGTAAAAATCCTTCAATGAATAATAGCATCTTTTCTATTTTATGTAAGAGGATTGTAGCCTGGATAACCCTTAGCTTGAGACCATTTTCACCTTTTAGGATTCAATTTAAGAGATTATCCAGGCTACAATTCTGCCTATACCAATGAGAAATGTCAATTTCTTAATCACTCTTGACACGGCTTACATCTGATGCTCCATAACCAAAGTAAATTAATATGCCATTGTATGCACATATAAATGTCAATATACGAGATTATCATGGAGTCGGCCAAGATCATGAATCAAAACAAAAGTTCACAGAGAAATATATGTCTGGGTGTAGGAGAAAAACAACCAAAAGAATAAAGGATCTGTACAGAGACAATAGGACCTGTAACAGATCTGAAACAAAGATAGGACTGATCTCAACTGCCCTCCAGAAGCCATTCCATTAATTCGCAGAAGATAGTAAAGACCCAAGTGAACCCCACCCGATATAGAAAAGTCCAATTATCACAACTAATACCCCTATAACTGCACCAGGAACCAGTGTAACCTAGCCTCTAAGTAAAAGACAGGGCTAATATCAATCACAAAGAAGCAATGAGTCAATAATATCAAAAATAACACAGCCAGAGACTTTAACAAAATACACATAGCCTGGCAAACCCCAATAGTCATAAAAAGATATCATATCTGCCAAAATGAAGACTACACCCGAGCTGCCCAGAGAATACTCAACACAGATACCCTGCAGAGGAGTGTAAACCAGCATGAGCCAGAACATGAATACCCGGCATCAACCAACTTCAATTAAAACTCCTAAAGCATCCCTTTACCCACAAACAGGGGCATGAGAGGGGAGGATGAAACATGCATATGTGACAGTTTGAATAAGGATATTGCTGAGTTAGAATTTGAGCATATATATACCAACTCATATATATATAGTGTCTGTATGTATATATGTATATTTGTGTGTGTGTAATAATCTGGTTATCTATTTACACCCACCCACATACACACACACACACATATATATATATATATATATGAATGTGTTTATTTGTTAGAATGTTTATATATTCATATATTATGCAACCTCGCAGATAACTAAAACCAAGACATGAACAGTACCACAGCTTTACCACTAAACATGCAACAGCAATCAGAACTAACTGTCCCTGATGTACACAGGGCTATCAGTCGGTGCAAAGAATCAATAATGTCATACAATAAATAACAAGAGAACCATAACTTGAAAACACATGGCACGGCAACCTCAGTGAATGTCATAAAAGTCATCAAATCTGCCAATGCAGACAATAACCACGTAGCCAGGGCGATAAAACCACAGTTAACATGCATTGGAGGGAAGGCCAACTTGAGCTGGAAAAAGAATAACCGATAACATCCTAACACCTTGCTATACTCCCGAGCCACCCCTTTACAGGTAAGAAGAAGATGGATCAAGCTTATATGAGTTAGTTTTTGAACCTGTATACACACACTCATATATATATAATCTTTGATTTATATATATGTATATATGTGTGAGTGTAAGTGAATGTGCATCTATTTACACCCACATACATACACATATATATATATATATGAGTATGTGTATATATGTTTATGAATAAGGTTGTGTATATATACATGTATCTATAGATATGGATATATATATATATATATATATGTGTATATTTGTATTAATATGAGTCTACAAATATATACATATATGTATATGTGATCATATATATATATTTCTGTATATATAACAATACATACTTGTCTGAAGCTTAGATTTCAAAAGTGCTGTACCAAGGATACCCTGACCGCAATTCCTAGGTTATATACAAGAGGTCCAAGGAGAGGACTTGGAGAGGAGTGAAGTGAGGTATTGGCATGGTCAGCGTCAAAGTATTAATCCGAGGGAGGATCTTTCCTAAAGACTGACGAATAACCATCTGCCCCTAGATTAGCTAGCTTGTCAGCTATAGAGTTACCTTCTCGATAGATATGCTTGACCGAAGTTTCCTCAAAGTATTTGATCAGATCCAGAATACTTTTTAATTCCGTTTTCAATCTCCAGTTGGTAACTTCCCTAGTCCTGACTGCATTTATAGTTAATGACGAATCACCTTCAATTTCCAGATATCTAATCTTGAGTGATTTAGCTAAAATCAGACCCTCCCGCAAAGCTAAAAACTCAGCCATGTTATTGGAAGCCACACCTATGGGCTTATTTATGCTAGCTATAAGATCACCGTTGTCTTGATGGATAGCACACCCAATGCCTGCTACCCCCGGGTTCCCACGGGACGCGCCATCAAAGTTAAGCTTAGCCCAGCCCATTCTGGGAGGAGCCCATTTTGTTAGCTTCCTATCCATCTCAGCCTGATTCTCACCTTTCCCAATAAACGGGGGAATTATCAAACCCAACCATTTAGATCGAAGGACCTCATCCCATCTGGATAAGTTAATGGACTTTTCCTGTGTATATCTAAGATTATTATTGATTTTTTCCACAATTGTTGCTTCGATTTTATTTAGAAGGGATTCTACCCTCAATTTAGATTCTTTGAAGATCCGCCTGTTTCTCTCCTTCCATATTTCCCAAATGAGGATTGCCGGGGAAATGAACCACTCTGAGTGATATATATCCTTTGTGTGAGGAGGTTGCCAACTGGTCAGCCATTCTGAAATGTCCCTAGGTCTCGGCGTCAACCATCCAAGGCTTGAGCAGAGCCAATCCCAGCATCTCTGACTGAAACTGCAATTGAGAAGCAGGTGGTCCGCATTTTCTTCCTCAGATTCACAGAGAGGACATCTTGAAGGGCCCTGGAAACCTAATTTTGAGAACCAGTCTGAGGTAAGAATCCTTTTTTGGAAAGCTGCCCATGAGAAGAACCCAGCTTTAGGGAGACCAATGTTATTCCAGCAAAGGATAATCAGAATAATAGGATAGGTCGCAGCTCGATTGAGTTTTAAAAGTGAATATCCTTCTTTGGCTTTGTAAATGCCAGACGAGCTGCCCACCCATATTATCCTGTCTTTCCCAGAATGTAATGAAAATTGCCTATGCTTCAAATTATTCCAGAGGATCTCCATATCAGAATTTGACAAATTCATCTCATCAAGGGGTTTCCACTCCCAACCCATAGCGGGATCATTGGAGCTAAGCTTGATATAATCCTTAACAAACCTACCCCTGATAGCTTTGCAATGATCTATACCTTCTAGGCTAATACCAGTTTTGTCTAAAGCTGGATAGCCCCCCCAGGAATCTTCCCAGAACAGAGCCTCAGAACCATCCGCGATATCCCAAGAAAGATAATCCCTAATCACCTTTCTACATTCCATCATGAAATTCCAAACTTTGGATCCTTTGGGTACTATTTCCGTCCTCAAAATACTATCAGGATTGGAATTAGTAAGATATTTAGCTTTGAGGATCCTTACCCATTTAAGATTTGGATCCGAGTACATTTTCCAGACTAATTTCGCCCCCAGTGCCAAGTTTTGAGTCCCCATATCTTTGATGCCAACTCCCCCTAAATTGATAGGATGGCTAATTTTGTCCCAAGCAATTAATGCGAATTTCTTTTTGTCTGAATCCATATTCCAAAAGAACTTCCTCATCTTTTTAATCATATCGAGCCGAGCTCCTTTAGGTAACTGCTGGCAGGACATTTGATATATCGGAATAGCTGCCAAAACGGCTTTAAGTAAAGTAATCCTCCCAGCCGAAGAGAGGCATTTATTCTTCTAAGAGTTCAACCTGAGATCCATCTTATCGAGGATACCTTTCCATAATGAGATTAAATTGTTTCCCTTATCCAACGGAATCCCTAAATATTTACAGGGCAATTTCCCTCGATCAAACCCAAAAATATTACATATATCTGTTTCTAAGTTCTGCGAAGTATGGAAGAAAAAGATTTCCGATTTGTTCTTATTTACTTCCTGACCCGAGGCTAAAGCATAAATGTCAAGAATCCTTTTGAAAGCCATGGCTTCCGACCTATTCGCACATCCCATCAGCAATGTGTCATCCGCAAACTGCTGGTGAGTGATAGCCTCCAATCCATTAGTGATTTTAATGCCTTTAATAATCTGGTTCATGCGAGCACATGAAATGATTCTCCCAAGGCCCTCTGCCATTATGATGAATAAGAAAGGGGATAAAGGATCCCCTTGTCTAATCCCTCTGGATATCTGGAAGAAGCCTGCTGGAGAACCATTAATAAGTAATGATATCCTGGGAGATGAGATGCATTCAAAAATTAAATTGATCCATTGTTTAGAAAACCCAAAGGATTCTAAACATTTACACAAAAATCTCCAATCAACTCTGTCATATGCCTTTTTGATGTCTAATTTGATCATCATAGCTGCAGAACGATTTAGTTGTAACGAGTGCATGACTTCTTGCGCCACAATAATGCCATCGAATATGGATCTGCCTGGAACAAATCCTGTCCGTTCCTCTGAAATTATGCAAGGGAGAATGCCCTTCAATCTATTCGCTAAAATTTTTGTAAAAAGCTTGTAGATTGTGTTGCATAAGGAAATAGGTCGGAAATCATCAAAGTTTCTTGATTCCTCTTTCTTAGGAATCAAAGTTATGAAAGTATTGTTGATCTCCCTTAAAATAGTTCCAGAATTTCTTACGGCTTCCAAAGCATCCACCACCTCCTTACCAATAATGTGCCAGCATTTTTGGAAAAAGCAAGCTGGAAAACCATCGGGACCGGGAGCTTTGTCCGGGTTAAGTTGCCCCAAAGCTAATTTTACTTCAGATTCTGAAAATTTGTTGCAAAGTGCTTTGTTTTGATTTTCGGTTACGATCTTAGGAATATTCCTAAGCAAAGCTAAATTTGCGTCTTTGGGGGAAGATTCCGAACTGAATAAAGTTTTGAAGTGGTTCACCGCTTCTGTAGCGATGTCTTTTTGATCTTCTAGAAGGATGCCATTATTGCTCATGATCTTGTGAATACTATTGGTGATCCTCCTGTTTTTTGTACTGTTGTGGAAGAACTTAGTATTCCTATCCCCATTTTGAAGCCAATTCTCTCTAGATTTCTATTTCCAAAAAATTTCTTCTTTTGTAAGCGTATCCTCATATTTCCCGAAGAGCTCCTTTTCCTTGAGGAAGCTCTCCTGATCCATCCCAAGTCTAAACACCTTTTCATTGAGGTCTGCAATTTCTTTTTCTAATGAAATTTTAGTTTCAAAAATATTACCGAAGACTTCGTTATTCCATTTCAATAACTTGCTTTTAAGATGTTTTAATTTGTTTACAAGGCAGAACATTTTTGAACCCTGGAAATTAACCTCCGACCACCACCTGGCCATGAGATCGAAGAAATCCGGATTTTGCATCCACATTTTTTCAAACTTGAAGGGGCAGCACCTCGGTGTAGCCTCTCCCTCAATATTGAGGATGATAGGATAGTGATCTGATCCTGACGAAGGGAGTAACGAAGCTGAGAGGTTAATTGCTAGATCGCTCATATTCCCTTTAAAAAGGAATCTGTCTAATCTCTCAGCGATTTGAGTAAAGCCTGATCTTCTATTGTACCAGGTATACATACCATTACTAGTTTCTATATCAATCAGATTGTTCAGAGTAACCCACTCTCTAAAGTCTTTTAAGGATTGAGGTTCCCTACGTGTACCACCCTTTTTCTCTGATAAGTTTAGGATAGCATTGAAGTCCCCTCCTAGAATAACAGGGGAAGAGGGATCTATTTCCATCATAGACGAGATTTCCAACCAAACTTTGCATTTTCCAGCATCTGGAATCGGGCCATAGATGTTTATAAGGGTAAATGTGAGCTTACTGTGTTTGCTTGTAACCTTTCCCAATAGCCAATTTCTGTTTCCTGCTAATGGACAGAATAATATGTTACGCGGATTCCAAATGATACCTAATCCTCCAGAGGCACCCCTGGCTTCCACAAATTCCCAGCTTAGAAGACCTAATTTCCTTTTAAAAGCCTCGGCTTCTACCTGGGCTAATTTGGTTTCTTGAAGGAGAACAATGTCATGTTTCCATTTAATGATGTTGCGTCTAATTAGATGCTGTTTGTTAGGGGCATTCATGCCCCTAACATTCCACGAGGAGATTTTCATTGGACCGTGGGAAGGCCCTTCCCCTTCCCAGCATCAAAGAAGGCAGTTAATTTGCCTTGATCTTTTGCATTTCCATCCTACAACCTTAATTCGCTTAAAGATTTTCTACCTCTACATCTTGCTTCTCTTGCGCAATCAGGGGTGTTTTTCCCGACATATATGTTTGATATTCCTAAGGGTAGATGGGGAATTGTTTCTCCTTCTCCGACGTCCTCTCCTGGATGGGACTGAGCTGCTATGTTGTCATTGACAGGGAGAGGGATGTTATCTCCTTCCCTGTTTTCATTATTATCTCCCGCATCCAAAGAGGCCAGAAGTTCCTGAATTAGAAACCTCTTCTCAGCTTCTTCTTCCGGGGAGAGATTTTCGACTTCATTATTATTAAATACCTCTATAACAACAGCCATTCTAGAAGACATTTCTTCTTGATCTGCCTCATTTTCTTGCCCCATGTTAACAACTGATTTTGTTTCAGAAGGAGATATCAATGAATCCACCGAATCGGAGATTCTTTTTGACATCTCCACTAAGGCTTCTTCTTTTATGGAATTTGCCTCATCTATTATCTTATCAAGGTCATTAATATTACTAAGATTGTTTTGATTATTTTCATCTGTATTAGTAACAGGAGGGCAGTTAGCATATTCATGGATAGTATTTAATGTGATTTTATCAGTCTGTTCTGAAACAGGGTTTTCCTTGTGTTCGGTGCTTTTAACCAGTGCCAGGCATGATTTCAGCCAAATATCTGATTCATTTATGACCCCCTCATAGAAGGTGGGATGAATGATCCATTCCCCCCTATTTGTTACTAGCTTGGTGGGTTCCAATACCTGGGAGTTACAATCGAATTCAACTAAGATTTTGGTGTTTTTGTTTGAAATCATTCTTTCTAACCCTTCGCAGCCCAGAAAGGACCCGAACTGTTCCCCTATGAATTCCAAAATTTTAAAATTCAAATATTCGATAGGTAAAGAGCCCAAATTAATCCATCTTGGATATTTGTTTATATTCTGAGAATGAGGGTCAAAATTCGGCATCCATTCACAACGAAAAAAACCAAAACCTTTATACAATTTAGCCTTACCATGCAGAATGTCATCCTTTGTTTTCTGATTTTTACACAAAATTGCAAGAAAATTATTATCCAGGATAGTGATACTTACCTGTTCCGGATAAAGGGCCAACCACCAGTCGACAATCTCTTCTAAATCTTCACCGATACCGGCCCATTTTACAAAAACCCCATATTTGTTATATGAATTGAATTGGGGTTCCATTAGATAATCTGGAATGTTGCATATGCGCCTCTACCTATTATTAGGTTTAGGCTCAAAAATTCGAGCTTTCCCGAGCGGTACCAAGTTAGCCCCTGTTGCCGGAGAAAGCTTTGAAACTGTGTATTTGCCCTTGTCCATATTTAAAGCAGTGTCTTTGTTAATGCCCATCTTTTTCCTGGTTTTTTTCGAATGATGCACTTGCCATCTTCCGTCGGAGGGAAGCGACAGGGTTTTGGCACTTTCCGCCCTAAATTCATTATTTATCCCATAGATGCCCGCTCTGATGACCGAAGCCCTCCTTTCAAATGACCCCGAAGTGTTTTTTGCAGGGATTCTCTTGCATGGCGGGCTGAATATCGAAACGCTCTTTGGGCACGATGCGAAAACCTGCCTGCTCCCCCCCATCGAAAAACCCCACCAATGCATAGGTTGTCTTTTTCGCATTTTCGCCTGATCGCAGAGCTCTGTCCCAAATTTCCATGTTCTTTTTATTTGCTCAACATAAAAGTGAGTTCAATTTTATTTAAACAAGAAAAGAAAGAAATTTGAATTTTATCTAACTTAAAAAAAAAACTTAGTAAAAATTTAAACTACTTTAATTTTAGCCTAAATAGAATAGATTCAAAACCTGTAATCAAAATGTTAGTAACCTGCAGAAAACCACTCAATTAGTTAGCAAAAGGTGAGTTTCGTGGACTTCCACAAGTCTAAATTTAAACTTCTGTTACAAATTAGTTTTCTGTTTTCTATTTGTGATGTGCTACAGGATGAGCGAGATGCGTTGTTCTATTTTTTGGATGCGCTATTCTGCGTTTTTGATGCACTATTCTGTGTTTCTGAGGCGTTGTTCTGTGTTTCATCCACGTTGAGACCTACAAGAAAAAGGTTAATAAACATGATGCGCTAAGGTAAGAACTTGACACGCTAGAGAATGTACCCCACATGCTAAACAAAGTACAGGATGCGCTATAATGTTAGTGAGATGCGCTACAGAATATGCTCCACGCACTGATTCCTATTTCCCGCGTACCTGTAAAAGTGGTTAGATTCAAAAACCGATTTGATATATGGGGTCGAGCCCCACGGTGGGCACCAGAAATGTGTGTGGGAAAAGTGGGTCAATAGAACTTAAAATGCAAAAAATGAAGCCCAAGGAGACTTGTCCACACACCCACAGGACTTCTTGGTGCAAGCTATGGAGTCATGAAGGATGAATCAGCTTCCCAAGGTTGGTTCCATGGTTTTGTATCTCACAAGGTCCCTCAAACCAATTTCTCTACTCTCAGATAACTGAGCAAAGTGGTTTAGGGATGACAAATGCAAGAACGAGGGATGCTTTGGTTGATTTTAACATGAGAATGCAACCTATCTATGCATGATCCTACAAATTAAATGAGCTAGATTATAAGATTACAAGATTAGTAGTGATACTATCCTAACATGATATACTAGTTATATAGTTAAGCTATCGATAAAAGAAGCAATCTAAAATGATTATTAGATTAATTCTTATTTGCAAAGAGAGAGACTAAATGTGATAAAATTGAGCATAAGTATGATAGTAAGAGCTTGCATATATGAAAATGGAGGAATGAGAGCTCCATTTATAGCCAAAATAGGGCAATGGATGACCAGGATTGAAAGAGTTAATCAAGGGTTGAGTTTGAAAGTTGCTCAATCCATGTTCACAATTTTCACCAATGAAATGGTGACAATTGGCAATATAGGGTTGTTTGAGAGGAGATGTAAGAAGCATTAAGTGCTTGAGAAGACCTAATGGTTACCTTAGGGGGTAAGGGTTAAGGTTAGGTTAGGATTACCCCTTGGATAAAGCTTTTACCCAAAGGATAAACTCTTGTGCAAAGGATTAAGGAATAACCATGGTCAAAGAAATAAATGCTTGATGAGACCCTTGGGTTACATGGAGGTTGAGTTTAGAGAAAGTCTTTAATCATGTTGGAGAGTTGAGTTAACCATTAATGGTTTGGAAGACTTTCAAAGTTAAGTTGTTGAAGCCTTTAATGGTTTTCAAAGACTTTGAGGGTTTGAGAAGTGACTTCACTTTGCTTAGGGATGTGACAATATTTAGGAGATGGGTTAGGCTAATTTAGAAGTGTTTAGAAGAGTCTAGAAGGGGGTTAGGAATAGGGTTTAGGAGGCAAGTGGGAGATGTAGGATTTTGCAAGTGGATGGAGAAATAATAGGATTTAATTGAAATAAAGTTAATTTAATTCAATTTGGTTGCAATTTGGGAAATTGAATAAATTTGATTTATTCAATTTAGGGTAAACTATTTAATTAAATTTGAATTTAATTAAAAAGTGGATAGAAGGGATTTAATTGAATAAAATGATTTATCCCATTAAATGGTAAAAAAGGTTTAGTGAATTTAATTTAAATAAATTGAGTAATTTACTTAATTAAATAGAGGAATGTGAGTGATTCAATTAAATTGGATTTAATTAAATAGAGGAATGAACATAAGATATTCATTCAGGAATATGGTCATTTTTATATGTCTATAGAAAGTATGTGGTGAAAAGATTTCTTCAACTCTATAAAAACATAAATTTTGTTCTCCTCCACGAGCTTAAGGTTGTTTATTTTTGGCTTCATATCAACCTAAAATGCATTTTGAGGGAGGCTGGATATTTTACCACTAAACAGACCAAGGGTAAAAGTGGTTCTTCTATTCTCCTCAATTTTAAATGGGTTAAATGTGTCTCTAGATGGGGACTCTCTCCATGTAATATATTGGTCTGGGTTATTTTCAAAATCAATGAATTGAAATTTGGTATATGTATTGTCTATGCTTCTAATGACTATAAGGAAAACATAGAACTATGGAATCAGATTTTAGAGTTGGAAGATATTCCTTGGATTGTTGGGGAAGACTTCAACATGATGGAGGTCCTGAGAGATAAATCAGGTTGTAGTAGGGCTGAATGGAAAGGGGAGGAGCAATTTTTTGGAATATAATGGTGGGAAAACTTGGACTAATTGACCCCCTAGCAAGTTGTAATAAAGATGACCAAAATATTTGGTTTACTTGGTGTAATTATCAAAGAGGCAACAAGAGGATTTACTACAGGCTTGTTATGTTTTTCTTTTAACAAAGATTTTCTTAGAATCATCAAGAAGTAGGAGGGGTCATCCATGAAAGTCACTCCCTATACGCTCTCAAACCATCATCCTATTCAGAATTAGTTTTCTCATAGTAGTTTCCCTCCTCGGAGACTTTGTCATAAGGATAATTTTTCCCTCAACTCTTGCCCATTAGAAGAGAAAGAGTTGCTTCAGGCTATCTACATTATCATACAGTTTAATAGGCATATTAATAAGTTTAGTATCCCCATTTAGGAATGGACCCAAAATGTTCATAGTTGGAAGACCTTATTTCAAATACTAGGGAGGAAGGTGGCCAAAGATGATAGAAGAGTGGAGACTCTTTCTCACCACACCCTTCAAAAGGTGGAAGAGATAGTTCAATATAATCCTTGTGATGTAGAGGCTTATAAGGTTATTTGGCTAGCTAAGGACTCCCTAAGGAGGATTCATAACAAATGGATACAGGGGGCTAGAACCAGAGAAATGATTAATTCGTTGGAAAAGGGGGATAAAGGATCCAAATATTTTATCCAGTTACTCAAAGCCAAAGAAGCCAGAATTGGTATTGATAGTATCTGCAAGAATGGTTCAATCTTATCTGATTAGGCAAGTATTTTGCGAGCATTTGCTCAATTCTATCAGAACCTTTTCTCTTCGGAGGATAATCAGATGGAGAAAGCTAGGGATAGGGACTATATTAAAGGAATCATTACTAAGAGGATCAATAGAGAGGATTCCATATTGTTAGATAAGGAGCTCTATTTAGAAAAGATTAAGGAGGCCATTAAGGCCCTAAGCAATGATAAATTCATAGGGTTGGATGGGTTGCTGGCTGAATTTTACAAAAGATGAATTGAGTGGATTGGGGGGGATCTGTTGTGTGTGTACCAAGAGGCTATCACTAAAGGTACTTTAGGGGATGAAATTAATAAAGAGATCATTAGATTGATTCCAAAGGACGGAGATAGAACGCACACAAAAATTTGGAGGCCCATTACTTTATTGAATGTATCATACAAGATCTTGGCCAAAGTACTTGCAAGGAGATTAGAAGACATTCTTACCAAAATCATTAGCCCTACGTAGACATGATTTGTGAAGGGAAGATATATTCTAGAGAACCTACTCTCATGCTAGGAGGCCATCCATTGGGAAAAGGAATCTAAGAAGGATACTACTCTTCTATTATTAGACTTGTGAAAGATTATGATAGAATATAATGGAGTTTTGTAATAATCATGATGGAAAGTATGGGTTTCCTTGATAATTTCTGTAAAATAGTGAATATTTTGATGAAAGATGCTAAGGCATGTGTTCAGATTAATGGTAGTAAGTATGAGTACTTTTAATATTTCTATGTCTATCAAACAGTGGTATCCTTTAGAACCTACTATTTTTGTTATCTCTACAGATGCCTTGTATTACTTAATGGGAGACTGCAAGACTTGATAATAAAGTCCAGGGTCTCGTCCCATCCAATGGCGAGGATCTCTCCACCATTCAATTTGAAAATGATAGAATTATCCTCACAAAGCTAGATCAGGATAATATGGACACTCTTATGGAAAAGATGGATATGTTCTATGAAGCTTCTGGGAGTAGGATTTCACTACCTAAATCAGTTTTGTTAGTTTGGGAAGATCACCCATCTCTTTGGTGCTACAAATATTTGGTCTCTTAGGGAGGACCAAATCACTTAGTAAGATATTTAGGGATTCCCTTTTCTATTGAGCCAAATTTGAAGGCAATGTGAGGCTGGATCAGAGAGAATATTGATAAGAAGTTGGGAAAGTGGAACAGACATTTCCTATCATTGGCTAGGAGAGTGCAAATATGTCAAAAGATCCTCTCCTCTTATAATATCTATTATACATGTACTTGGATTTTTAGTAATTATCAGTTCTATCACATCCAGAAACAAATCAAGGATTTTTTATGGTTTGATGGCAAAGGGGGAAAGGAGAAGCATGTAGTGAAGTGGAAATGGTGTACCTTAAGAAAGGAGGTGGGGTTTCTTGGCCTCAAGAATTTGAGATGGTAGGGAATCTCCTTGGTAAAGTAATGGATCTTTAAATAATTGCAAAGGAATGATCCTTGAAAGGTCATGATTAGACATAATCTAGCTAGATCCACTCCTAAGAAAGTCTTGGTGTGGAAAGGACTTTCACTCTGTGACATTGTTGTTGTACACTTTGACATTATGCCTTCAGGATCCACTATTTTTAGATCAATATGGAACGCTTGGGAGGTCGTTAGCAAGCACATCTCCAATAATGGTTTATTTGGAGTGAATGGGGAGATATGTGGTGAAAGTTTAGTTTGGTGGAATTTTAGGTACAATGGCAAGCCTCTTGCTCTGTTGCAAGGATGCTCAACTAAAGTTTGGGCTTCAAAAGGCATCAATATGTTGACTGATATCCTCCATAATGGCCATATCTTGAGTTGGAATGATTTATTGGTTAACTTTCATGTTCCCGTCTCCCATCGTAAAACTTACACCATCCTTAGAGATTCCTACTCCCGTCTTGGCCTACCTAAGCCATGCCAGTCCGATGAATATAGATTTCTTATATTTTAGTGGCCTGATGGATCCTTTTTGCCTATTGCCAAATCTAAGTCTGTATATGTTGTCCTTACCATTGATAACTCCATCTTCTCCCAGTTCGATTCCTATTGGAGTATAGGTCAAGATCATGTGTTCCAATAGAAGGCATTTGTCAATCTATGGAAGAGATCTAATGAGCCTAAAAAGAAATCTTTCTGCTGGTTATTTTTGTTGCATTTAGCTTCCCATTAGAAATCCCGATGGTGATGTGTCTATCTGTTCTTGAAAATTTCAAGCACATCCTTTTTGACTATTTATTTGACAAGGAAGTCTAGAATATCTTCGATATTTCTATTGGTTCTAATATTGTGGTTTTTGAGGTGGTTACTAGTTGTGTTCAAAGCCTTAAAAAAAATACAATTTTTTTTGGTCTATTTTTTCTCTTGAATTTATATGGCTTATTTGGACATTTAGGAATGATAATATTTCTAATGGTAGAGATAGATCCCTTTCTGAGTCTCTGAGGAGACTCATTGTGTATAAAATTGGTATGTAATTTATAGTGACTATGAGCCTAGCCTGAAGAAAGTTTGATAACTTCCTACAAGATGGCCATAATAGAATCTTCACATGCAAGGTATCACATGGATTCTCATGGAACAAGACCATTTCAAGGAGAGATCTCCATTCGAGGAAGGATTGGTGAACTTCAAGAGGGACTTGTAGCCACATAAAAACAAACATGGACAAGGACCATTGCTAAACATACCAATTGCAGTCTCAGTGGCACTTCCCTATGTTGATCCTATACTATAGAGCAGTGAATTGAGATGGAATGAAGACCCACAAGGGTGGACAACATGGGTTGAAATTGTGGGTGATAGTAGTACTCCGTTTGGGGAAATCATTTTTTGATATTTTGTATATGATCTATATGCTTAGTTTAGGGAGTTGCTCTTTTTGTATATCCTCGTACTTTATGTAGCCATAGATTTTGATGTTGTTGTATATACCCTACAGTGGGGGCTGATGTAGATCATATTCTAGTTATTTGCCCTAGTGGGCTTTTGGGGTTACTTTGCTTTGTTGTTCTTATGTAATGGATCTATCTTATAATTAATAGAAAAAAATATAATAGAATTATTAAAAATTAAAATTAAATTTTACTTTTATTACAAATGAAGTGATAATTGAAAGATCCACCTTTCTTGTAATTCAATTTTTTAATCAATAATTTTAAAAATAATATAAAAATTAAATTTTTCAATTATAACAAAATGATTATAGCAACTTTAAAGATTTTGAGATGTTAATAATACTAAAGAATTATAATATTCGATACTTAATAATTAAATCATAGTCTTCTTTGGAAAAAATATAATTAGTTTGTATTTTTTATATAATAAATTATAATATTATAAAAGAATAAACATATTTAAATTTAATTTAATTATTATAACAAAAAAAATGTTGTTAAGTATATAATTACTATAAAAATATCTTCGCATTATTTTTTAAAACAAATAATAAATATTGTACAATTATTTCAAATTTTAAAAATATATAGCACCGTCTTTCCCTTTTTCTCCCTTTTAATACAATTATTTTATGTTCATCATTATTTTGTTGGGTAGAGTTGAGCATAGCTAGCTAGTGGGGATTTGAAACTTGGTGAAGGTTTCACCATTGCATTGCATGGGTCACCCCTACATGTTATATTTAATAAACTTGTACAATTAAAAATTAATTACTAATTTTTAAAAAATATTAAAAAGATTAAATGGTTTATAAATTATTGTGCAATAAAAATTGATTAGAAAATTTATAAAATTATTCTATTACAATATGTAGATGATCATATTTTATGAATTGAATTAAAATCTTCAACCTAATGTAAATATTAAATAATATATACAAATATTAAATAATATGTAACATCTTTTTATTGTAGAAATGTGTGCCATCTTTAGTTGAAGTTAGGGTTAGGGTTGGTTAAAATTAAGGTTTGCATTCTAAGATAAAGCATAGGTTAAAAGATCAGGGTTAGTAGTAGAACTCAATTAGGGTTAGAGTTGGTGTTATTTAAATATAATTTAATCATTATAATTAAAATTAAAAAAATATTTTTAGTTTAAAATTACTATAGAAATGTTTTGATTAATAAAAGAGGGATAGGCCCGTACCGATACATATCCACAGAGCGACACCAAGAGCGCATGAGGGATACACAATGAGCAAAAAAATCCCACACCAAAAATAAACAAGAACCCAACAGGGCAAACAAAGAGACAACAACTAAACTAAAAGACCAACAAAACATAGAAGAACCAAAACAACCACAAAACACAAAACAATTACCCAACAAAGACACAAAGAGATGCTCTACTACATGGGTGTACCTTTTTCCTACCAACAATGACACAAACTAAGCACTTTACCAGAAAAGGACACTTTTTTGCTCAACCTAATCCTAGAGCTAGAAGAGACCAATGCGGAATTAGGGGTGGCTTTAACCAGAGATACTGTGGGATAAAAACTTGTAGCCAGGGATTCCATGCATTTTCTTTTCTTCACCTTTTTCTTTTCCATCTCGACCTTAATAACATGTAGGGAGGCATTGTGCTTACTAGTCGCATTCCTACAGACAAGGTTAACCTCTTTAATTATCTTCTTGAGGGTCTCCTAGGATTTCTCAACCTCCTCTAGCTGGATCTTGGTCCCTGCCATCTTTATCTTGGATTCTATATCATCAATCTTCCCACGCACCTTATCCCATTTCCCATGACGCCAATAAGGTCATTGGTAGTTTTCAAAACTCCATCATTGTCCAAATCATCCACCCAAGTGTTATCCTTGGCTTCTGCTTCAGCCATCACCTCTAGCTGATTGATCTTTTTGATGGACACGTTCATCTTTGCAAAGAGACATTTTAACAGGTCAACAGTGTTTTAAAATCCTCATGCAAGTCCTTTGTAATTTTAGTAAGAATGGAGATAGAGCTTAGGGGCTTGGTATTAGTAGAGGGGGAAGGTTTAAGGACAAAGGGCTAGGTTAGTACAAGTTTTAGTACGGGACCAGTTCGACCCTATGGTATCTAAAGAGTTTGAATCCTCTAAGGAGAGAGACTCAGAGCTAGAATAATAAAAAATTTCCATATTCTATTGCATCTCATGCTAGGTATCTACATCTTGGTCCCTTTCAGTGGTGGGAATGGCTTTTAAATTTGGCCATTCTCATAGGGGTTTTCCTAGTGGGCATTTTAGAACCTGAATGAGACACTTCTGTAGAATTAGGAGTAATAATAAGATTAACATATGAATTGGGGTCATAAGTGGACCTAATCTCAATAGAAGGGACCCCACTAGAAGGGGATAAAGCCAAGTGAAAATCATACAATCTACAGATGATGCCTTGATGGAGAGTGGGTTTACCCTTAAAAATGGCTTTAGAAACAAATTGAGATGAAGAAGACATAAACTAGAAGGGAAAATTCATTCTTACCCTGTGGTGAAGATGGTTTAACATGGGGAAAATCTACAGATGGAATCTCCTTCTCCTTCTGTCCAAGGTGAAGTACTTCATGAACAATAGGGTTGCCTCCTTCCCTATTCTAGGATGTTCTTCCTTGTTGTAACCACTTTGAATCCTAGAAGCCCCCTTTCCCCAAGTTCAAATAAATGATCAAAGTCCTCTTTATAACTCACTTTGAGTTTTTTGGGGAGGGAAATGTCATCAAGAGCTAGCCCCATCACCTTTGTGATCTCCACAGAAACCATGAAGGTAACTCTTTTTTTTCAATGTAATTATTTTATGTTCATATTTAAAATGTTTGAATCAACTTATTCCTTTATTTTTTATAAATAACAATTTAGATTATTATCATCTTAATATAAACTTGATGATATTTAGTTTAAAAATAAATATTAATAATAGCTGTAATTCTATTGTAACAAAATTTGTATCTAATTTTTAATTTTGATTTAATTATATTTTATAATAAACATTTTATAGTTTTATATGATTTGTTGTTATATGTAATAATATTATTAAATTAAAAAATTATTCAAAAAATTAATCTTTTAAAAAAAATAAATGATTTAAAAATTATTTTGTAATTAAAATTAATTAAAAATAATAATAAAATTATTATAATATGTAGATTAATATATTTTATAAACTACGTTACAATTCTCAATCTAATGTTATACCAAAATTAGATAATATATATTATCTCTAAATTCTACTTAAAGTTAGGATTAAGGTTAGGTTAAGGTTTGGATTAGGGGTTGGTTAAAATTAAGATTCTTATTCTAAGATAAAGCTTCGGTTAGGGTTAAGTTTAGTATCAATTAGGGTTAGAGTTAATTTTATTTGAATTTTAATTAATTATTATAATAAAAATATTTTTAAGCTTGAAAGTATTAAAACTCTATGTTAACAATTTTTATTTTAAATAAACATAAGTAATATACAACTATTTTAAATTTTGAAAATACATAATATTCCACTCTTTGTTTTTCAATTTTCAATCTAATATAAATATTAAATATTATATATCAAAAATAAGTAATATGTAGCATCTTTGAATTGTAGGTAGGGTTAGGATTAGGGTTAGCTTAAGGTAAGGGTTAAAGTTAGTATTAGAGATAAATTAGGGTTATAATTAGTGTTAATATTCAAGTACAAGATTACCTTGAAATATTCAAGTACAAAATTACTATTCTAGGATAAAAGCTTGGGGTTAGGGTTACAATAGAGTTAGGGTTAGCATTAAGGTCCAATTAGTATTAGAATTAGAATTAAATTCAGGATTAGTATTATGATTAGGGTTAATATGTGTTATATTAGAGCTAGGATGTAATTAATGTTATGGCTGTATTTGCAATACTAACAATGATCATAATCTCAACATCAACCCAGACCCAATCCCCAATCCCCAACCCTCAAATCTAATTCTAAGCCTAAATGTAACAATATTCTTGAATCAATTTCTAACCATAACCTTGAAATTAATCCTAACCAAACTCTAACTCTAACCCTACTTGCAACTTTAACCCTAACATTGACATTGACCTTAACACTAATAAGATAACCGTAAATTTTTATCTAGCCATATCCTTAACAAAGAAGACATATCAATGATCAAGATCAAATATATTCATTATAATCTATTTCATAAGTTAATCATTTCCTTATATTGTTAAAAAACTATAGTGTACAATGAAGGATCCTAGGGGGTTTATGATGAGGATCTCAACTATTGATTTATGTTTACTGACATACTATAAATTATTATCACTATTTATTTGATTTGTACCTTCATATATATATTATTTAAGCATATCTTACTATCAACATAACCATTGCACCTCCTTTTGCTGCAAGTTTTAGTTAAGTAGATTTTTAAGAATTATAAATATTAATAATACTAAAACAATGATTATCAAGAGTTAGGTGGGTCCATAAAGCCTTATTGGTGGGGTCGCATTTAAAGACCACTAAATGTGACTATCATTTAGGATAAAGAAACATAACAGCTCTACGATATCTATCTTATAATTATTGCACAAATGAAATTAACTAGCCATATGATATAATAAATTAGAGGAAGTAAACATCCTAGAATTTTAACCTCTTATAAAATAAATGTCTCACAAATCTCTAGATGTTAAATTAACTATTTTACATTCATATTAGAAAATCATTTTCTCAAATTTTTTTCTTCTCTATATGCCCATTAATTCATTATTATGTCAATAAGCCCTTGGTTTGCTGGTGAAGTTGAAAACTTCTTAATGAGCCCACTAGAGATTAATTTTTGTTGAGTGCAACATTGGATACCCCTCAGTTGAATGGTTACCCCTCATCCTTAGCTCTTAAATGAAGAGGATGAATATCTTCCATTAAAGAATTTGTTTTGAAATTTTCTTTTCCTTTTTATGAACATAAATCTAAGCCTTGTTAAAATCAAAATAACAAATACCATAGTAATATCCTTAACTCTTAATTGAAGAGGATGAATAATCTTCCATCAAATTTTTTTTTCTGAAATTTTCTTTTCTTTTTTCTGAAGATAAATCTAAGCCTTATTAAAATCAGAATAACAATACCATAATAATATCCTTGTGAGTTTTTTTTTTTGACTAAAAAGAGGTAAAAATTTATTCAATCACAAAAAGAGATACAAAGCATTACACCATCTTGTCAGTCTCCAATAAATTATCTAACATATGAGACAAAACCGGAGGCAACTATCCCCAATCCACAATATTCAAATTCTACATTTGATTAGAACTCCATTTGGCTAGACAATCTTACAACTCTATTCCACTCCCTAGGAATATGACTAAATGTAACGGATTCCAAAGAGCCACACAACCGAAGAATCTATTTAATAACCGCAACGAAGTGCCAACTAACACCATCAAGTCGTTGACCATTCAGCAAAGTCACCACCACCTGAGAATCAGATTCACAAATAATCCTACACCAACCAAGACTACAACCATGCTCCACAGCATACAAGATGGCAAGAACCTCCATTAAATTATTTTATTTAGTTTGGAACTGAATAAAACACGAGAAGATTTTTCAACGAGAAAAAAATCTTTTGTTTGGAAAGGTCAAGAATAAGCTCAGACCAATATGTAAAAGCTAAAAAGCTTATACTTGTGCGTGATAGCTACGTCCAATGTTCAGTGAATAGAACCCAATATTTATTTGGGTTTGACGACTGTAGCACCATAGCCCTAGTGGACAAGGCGATGAAAGAAATGGGAACAGATGACTTGGAACAAATGACTGAATCCCACCATCGATTAAATAAACGTTAATCGATAGAGATGGGGAAATAAAAAACAGACGTTCCACATATTGCATTATTTATTTTCTAAATGCAAGGGTTATTTCTCAAGCTAATTGAGATCAGATGGGTCGGCAGCTGGTTAATCACCATTTCAAAAGTTTTGACTGTTTTTAAATATTTTTAGATGTAGATGAGGCATAAAATTCTTATTGATAGTTTGATTATATGATATATCATATGATATTAAAAAAGAGACGGATGTGATATGTGTAAAAAAATGATTGATTTATTGTTTTGACCTAAAGATTTTTGTAAGGAAGAAGTATATTGCATTTAATACTGTTTGAGGATCATAGGGCAGCTTGTTTTTTCCTTTTAAAAAATTTAATTTCAATGCATTATTTTTAATAATAATATAGAATAATCATTTGAATTTTTATGATAATCTAATGAAATGAAATTATTATTAGTTAACATAGATATTAATGATAATTTATAATTAAATGTTAGGTTGAGAAATTAAATGAAAAAGGATAGAAATAGTTAATTCTATAATCAATGTGATGTGTTAAGTATGATGTGGTGCATACACTAATGACCTAGTAAGGTGTACTCTATTTGAAGTTCCATGTTATACCATAATTGCTTCCTTATTGAATATGTGGATATAGAACATTTTATATAGGTCCTAATCTACTTTATATGTTTTGTAGCTCATTTTATTTGTAATGTGCCTCTTCTTTTTTATTGAACTGATTCTTTGCACTTCAATGAATGCTAAGGACTAACAGTGTTTATAAACATGTAGAGGATTTAAAACTCTTGATTTGATTGACTGTTATGATCACGATAAAGGTTGAAAATCAATATAAAAGTGGCCAAGTGTCTTAAAATGATTGTGTATATTTTCATTATTTTTAATGCATCAATTCATAGTTTTCTTGTGGTGTTGTGTCCTTTGATAAGAATGATAGTAAATAATATTTGTGGATGTCGTTGATATCTAAAATGAACATAATTACATTTATCTAAATAAAAGTATAAAAAAATAATCACACAAAGCATGTACTAGGTACACTCAAGATGGGAATAAAAATAGGTAGAAATTGACAAAATTTGAATTCTAAATTTTGAATAAATTTAGAGATAAGATTTGTGAGTGCGAGATTGATCTCACACTTGTAAAAATGGTCAATTCAAGACATAAGAGAAATAATACATTTGTAGGAAAATAATATCTAGGCATTCTTAAGGATAAAATAAATGCACGATAATATTCTTTTGAAACAATAATCTATGCTTTTGTATATGTTAATGTATATCTAATTGAGGATATATAGGATGAAGGACATATATGTAACATCATTTGTAAATATATAAAATCATATTAAAGGACTCTCTCAAAATGGGCCCAAAAATTTATTAATATCTACTATTCCATTTGCCTCAATTTGAAGAGCATAAAAATTTAAACATAACATATGTTAAAGAATGTAATAATACATAAATATATATTTAATATAAAAATTCAAACAAAGAAAACATGTGATTTTCATTTCATATAATAGACCCCACTAGGTGTTTATTTCTATTCATCCTTCACATATGTTTTCCATGGGAATTTATTAAAAAGAGAAATAATGCAAATAATAATAGCATTTTTCTTGCAATTAAAATAGACATAAATTAAAAACTTATTTAGCCATCTAGAAAATTGAAATTTAGGAAATGAAAGAAATTTAGGATTAGGAAATTTTGTCTTTATAAAATTTTATGTGGCTCAGTACTGTGTAACATGTTTGATAATGCCTATGTTATATGCTAATCATCTATTTGGACATGATAATATGTTCTTATGGAGACTTTATGAGTAGTTAAAGGGTAGATCATAAGAATCCTAGTAAAATATATCAATTTATTATTTTAAAACTATAGGATTCAATGAATTGGAAGAGTGAAAAAATAATATATTAAATATAATTTTTATGCACCCATGTACTTATTTAAATTAGCGACTATGATTCTTTAACTCAATCATGTAATAGTCAAGTAAAGAATAATGAGAGATAAGGAATAAAAATCCTATCAACTAGAGATGAGTTTAAATGAAATAAGGTTTCCCACACACAGATAGTTGAAATATTCTTTGACAAATGTTAATATAAACAAAATATATGCATGTATATAATGAAATAGAATGGACATTTTTTTATGAATAAGAAAAAAATAGTTGAGATAAGGAAAATATACTTCAAAGAGTATTGTAAATCTACGATTATAATGTGATGGAGGGGGATGCACAAAGTCACAAAAGGTAAGAAGTTAAGAAAATAAAAAATAAGGGAAAAAATCGGAAGTATAAGTTGTTAAAAATATTAGAATAGAGATATCATATTAGATTTCAAGAAAATATCTGAGTATGTAAGCCCAATGACTAGGCATACATAAGGAAACTATTTTCCTTATGAGAACAACATGAGGGAGAACATCATTGGAGTGATTTTACCATCCAACAATGAAGAATATGATACCTCACAATCCTTTGAATGAAGAGTACCTAACCCTATAAAAGGATGCTTATCATTAAAGGAAATACGTTGGATTACATAGATGTTGGCATCTTTAAATTAATATAATAAACTATAACAATTTGAATAAGCATACATCTAGAAAGTCACCTTTGGCTAAGTCATTATGTGTAGGGGATCCAATTTGTCAAAGTTACGGGCATGGATTGAATCTAGCCCAAATATGCCTCTGGGAGTTTGTACTTTTGTGGATGGCTTTTATAGCCATTAATTATTTTTTAATGTAAAATACTTCTCTTTAAAAGAAAATTTTGTTTTGGACTTTTTGAATGAAGGATTGAATACAATCCATGAGTTTTTTTTTCTATATAATATAGAAATATGCAATTTTTATTTGAGTGACTACTTTGATAGGATTATCAAATATGGTATTTTTAGGGGGATTAGAGTCAATGAATGTGGGTGTAAAAATAAGATTACAACATTTGGATAGTGTTGGACAAATGATAAAAGATGCCACATGGTCAAATAAGTTGGCAAAAGGATTTCACTTAGAAAAGTGAGGATTTGGATGAGGGTGTGTGGTTTGGTGAAAGGAACCTATGGCAAAAGATGGACTCACTAATATTAGTATGCATAGGAGCATGGAAAACATGGCTTAGGGTGGATGAAAGACTTAAAATAAGATTATTAATTCTAAGATGATAAAAATAGAAATGAAGGTCAACAACAATAGTATGAAGATAAGAAATGGAGTCTACAAATGATAGTAATAATACTATCAAAAGACAAGTGCAGATACAATACAAAATTATCATGGATTGTAATATCTATCAATGAAATTTTTGAACTCTTGATATAGATGAACTAGTATGATCAACTAGGTTCATCAAATGAAAGTATAGATAAAGATATTTTTCTCTAAACTTGTATATAAGTGGTTGTTAGAAGTGGAAGTGAAAATCAAGTAGATTCACCAAAGGAAAAATATGAAAAGATATAACTATTCTTTCTTAAGTTTCAAATTTCTACATACAACTATGTGTAAACTATGATGTAAATCAGGGTTATTTGAATGCTATCTAAATGTAAATGCCAATTATGATAACCTGAGATAATCTCCAACCAACAAAAGCTCTATTAAAAACTAGTGATGTGTTGGGATTGATAATATAATCAATTGCTAAACGCAACTATTCTAATCAAATGTAATGAGGACTTGAAAACTTGAAATGATCATGCTAAAATATTATAAAATAGAAACTAGATGACTTAGATGCACCAAGATTAACATGGTCTTTAAGAGATTTGTTGGAAATCTAATTCTATATTTGCTTATATAATTTTGAAGTTTTCTGAGCAAAGGACATGCAATGATGCATTAAGATGGCTGTTAAATGATGATGTGATAATTAGATAAAAGTTCTGCTAGATTAGGTTGATTGATTACATGAATTATGGTTTGTCCTTTCATAAAATAAAGTAGCATAGAAACCACATATTTAATGTTCAAGCTAACAACTAATTTGCTAATAGGGAGTAAGTTGACTTAATCTTTTAGTTGGGAATTGATTTAAAATTTTTAAATATAGGGTCAACTCCATGTTGTAGACCTCAATTAAGTTCAAGTCCATACTTATGGATTCCACACGAGTTAGAGATCTGGAGAGAGTTGTCCCCTATCCTCAATAGACCAACCCTCCCTAAAATTAGAAGCCCATTTGGCTAGATAGTCAGCGACCCCATTCCATTCCCCAAGAATATGATTGACTCAAAAAACTCACAGAGCGAACGAATCTGACGGATAAACTTTTGAAGCTGCCAACTAACACCATCTCAGCTCTGCTGGTTCAATAAAGTCACCACAATCTGGAAATCAGATTCAAACACTATGCATTGCCAACCAAGAGAACAACAATGCTCTAACACAACCAAAATATATAAATAATTCCTACTTAATTATGCATTTACTTAACAAACAACCTAAACTATGTAAACTAGTCACATATTAAATTGTTTCTCGTATGCAAACTATTTAACTGAGAGGTTTGTTGATAGTTTTTTTTATGGAGATAAGAGAAAAGAAAACATTACATAGAATAAAATAAACTATCTATATTCACCTCTATAGGAGACTTTGTAGATCTGGTGAGAACATAGATACAATAACTATAAATTTATTCACAGCTAAGCTGCTAATATCCCAATTCTGTCAGAAGATGTGCACCCTCTCAATTCCTTATAAATATAGTCAGCGTAACAAACATACCTTACAAAGCCAAATTTATATTTTCTATATCATTCTTTTATTACTGACTAATGCAAGCCTACTATTAATAGTAGCATGAACAGATCAGCACACACAAGAGAATGGATTTTCTATATGATAGATTGAGTCTGGAGCTCCTCTTCTTCATCTTGGTTGGTGCAGGCAAAGTTATTATTTGAGGGATTTGGTGTTTGGGAAATCAGTAAGCATATGGACAACCTCCCTCATGCTTGGCCTTTGCTCACTGCGCTCTTGTAAACATAGCATTGCAATATTAAAAACATGCATCACCTCTTGCAAAGGGACACTGGACAATCTCCTGTCTGTGACTTCCATAACTCTTTCTTTTAAAGAACCAGTCAGTTTTCTTACCCACTGAACAATATCCAGTTCCTCCCCAAAGTCACCAACTGCCTTTCTCCCACATATTAACTCTAGCAGGACAACTCCAAAGCTGTAGACATCACTTTTCTCATCGACTTGAAGGGTGCAGGCCTCTTCTGATATCAAAATAGGATGCCAATGGACACATTCAAAGATGATTTACATAAAGAAAACAAATGCATAAAAGAATTATATCAATGCTTGAAAATGTTGTTATTCAGTGGTGACCAAGAGTGAAGCTATGTTAAGACAGAAAAACTGTTAAATAAAAGGATTAAGGAGGGAAGAAAGAAATTAATTTTATGATCTCAAATGATTGAAGTATGTCAATCAATCGACTGTACATTGTAGAGCAAATAAATCTAGAAAAGGAGGGAACAGGAAGAAATAAATTCTTCATGTTAGTAAATTTCTATAATTCATGAGACTGTCTGTTGTTTCTGGATTCAATCGTGTGAGTGGTTTTGCATCAACGTTTCAGATCATATACTATGATTCATCTTCAGAGTGACAGTGAGTGTTTTAATCTTCTTATGCTCTCTTCCATCCTGATGATGAATCACAGAATGTGATCCGAAACATTGGTACAAAAATACTCTTTTTTTCAAATTCAGAAGCAACAACAGACAAATAAATTCTACTTAATCCCACGAGCTGACTTATGTGACTTATGTTAGTAGAGTACAAGAGAAAAGCATACCTATTTTGATCTTCCTCTAAATCTTTATGAGTGTCAAAAAAACGCATATATAAATCTATTTGAAAATCTGAGAAAAGTTAGTAGACTGCAAGAGAAAAGCTTACCTATGTGAATGTCATTATAAATCAAATTTGAACTTCCTAAAATAAGGCATACCTGGAGCAATAGACCCATAAGAGCCTGTTATGGAAGACATGCAATTTGAGGCAGCAGAATCTTGAAGGAATTTTGTCAGTCCAAACCCTGCTATACGGGCTTCAAAATTGGAGGCGAGGAGAATATTATTGGACTTGACATCATGGTGCACTATAGGTGTAGAACAGTCATGATGAAGGTAGGAAAGGCCCTTTGCAGCCTCTATGGCAATCTTGTACCTTATCTCCCACTGCAGGTACTCGCCTTCTCTGCCATGGAGTAGCTCTTCTAGGCTTCCATTGGGCATGTATTCATAGACAAGTAGATTTGTCTCCCGGTTCGAACAAAACCCGAACAATTTCACTATATTCCGATGCCGAACATTCCCTAAAGTCAAAATGTATGTGTTAAATTCATGATCATAATCAGGAGAAAAGCCTCTGCCTCTGCCCATCTTTCTGGCTCTATCAACAGCTAGCAATTTCTTTACAGCAACTTGTTCTCCGTTTGGCATTAAACCCTTATAGATAATGACAGAACCATCATTCCCAATGATATTGTCTTCCTTGAGGCAGCCTAGCACATCCTTAGAGGAGAAATGGAGTCTTTGGAAAGCTGTTAGTCTCCAGGTCCTTGAGGAATTTGACTTCCACAGGGTTCTTAGTTTAAAAATGGCAGGAATAACGAAGGCCAAAGAGCAAATCAACAACCCAATCACCAGAAGCAATTTAGCAGTAGTAGACATAAATGCACTATTTTTCCTATAGGATTGAGAAGATTGGTTGTAAGCTGGAGCTAAATAAGGTTCAAACAAACCTGGATTTCCTACAAAGGAAGATGCATTGAAGAAACCGTATTGCCTAATCTAAGGTACCAAACCAGACAGATTGTTGTAGGACAAGTCTACATACAACAAGCTCTGCATACCTTCGATTTTTTTTGGAATGTTCCCAACTAAATTGTTTCTAGAGATATTGAGATAGTTGAGATTCTGCATATCAGTGATTTGTGGAGGAATATTCCCACTCAGATGATTTATGCTCAAATCTATTTCAGACAGCTTCTTAAGTCTACTTATCTCTCTTGGAATACTACCATTAAACATGTTGCCATTTAGCAGAAGGGATTGCAAATGAACCAAATTACCTATTGCTGGGGGAAGAGGGCCACTCAGTCTATTATTGGATAAACTGACATGTTCTAATTTCAGAGAAATAGAAATGGATGTGGGTATGCCTCCTGCTAGATGGTTATCATTAAGTTCAATCATCTCCAACAAGGGAAGATTGAGAAAGCCATCTGGGATTGAACCATTGAAGAGATTTTGTCCCATACGCGTCTTCCTTAATGATTTGCAGTTGCCTAGAGCTTTGGGAATGGGGCCAAACAAAACATTTTGTAGCATAATAAGAGATTCAAGTTCATCGTTCTTACAGAGATAAGGGGGTAGCAGACCAGTCAACATGTTGATGGAGAAGTCGAGGTGCTTGAGTCTGCTATTCTTACCTAGATTCCGCGGAATCTGGCCAGTGAAGTTATTCTTCCATAGCCCAAGCTGTTCAAGGTTAGGGAGCTCTGCTGCGAAAGAGGGAATAGTTCCATGTAGTCTGTTCTTAAACAGATTCAACAGCTTCAAGTTGTGCAGCCTTTCAAATTCTTCAGGGATATGGCCTGTAAGATCATTGTCAGCCAAGTCCAGATATCTGATGCTTGACAGATCTCCCAAACTACAAGGAATTAGGCCAGAGAAGGTATTTACTTGCAGGTACAAGGTTTCCAGTAGCCTTAGTTTTCCTAGCTCAGGAGGAATAGGCCCTGAAAGAGTACAATTTGCCATATCCAATACAAGAAGATTTGTGAGTTTGCCAAGCTCAGGAGGAATCCCTCCTTGGTAAGAATTATAGTAGCCAAGGTAGAGCTGTTCCAACATAACAATTTGGCCAAACTTACTTGGGATTGTCCCAGTAAGGTCATTTGCACCCAGTGCCAGGTATCTCAAGTTTCCCAGCCTTGAATATTCAAGTGGGATCTTGCCAGAAAAATAGTTGCTTCCCAAGTGCACATGTTGCAGCTTGCTTAGGTCACTCAACTCAACAGGCAATGGCCCTGCAAAACTGTTGTCGTAAACATCTAGGACTTGCAAGTCCTTACAATGGGAAATGCTGGAGGGGAAGCTCCCAGTAAAGAGATTATTGGAGAGATTCAAGGTTCTCAGTGTGGGAATATGGAAGAGTTCAGTAGGTAAAGGACCAGTGAAATTATTGGAAGCAAGTGTGAGATTCACAAGATTGCGTAGCTTCCCAATTTCAGGTGAAACTGAGCCGTTCAAATTCATATGGGAGATTGTAAGTCCAACAACTTGATAAGACTTATCACATTGGACCCCCTTCCACCAACAATGGGAAGTTAAATTCGATTTAGACTCATCATTCCAGTCTCTCAAAACATCTGGCGAGCCTTCTGCAACAGCAATTGTTTTCTTCAGGGAAAGCAGGACATGGGCCTCGCCAGATAGCCTTGAAAAA
This sequence comes from Cryptomeria japonica, assembly GCF_030272615.1. Taxonomy (NCBI): domain Eukaryota; kingdom Viridiplantae; phylum Streptophyta; class Pinopsida; order Cupressales; family Cupressaceae; genus Cryptomeria; species Cryptomeria japonica. Next base: position 262,562,059 of record NC_081411.1, read on the forward strand.
CCATCTACTGCAACTGCCCCTGCCCCTGCTTCATCGGTAACTAGCAACACCAGCAAGATGAAAGTAAAGGGAAATCTATGATATTTTGACATGGTGGGAAGGAGATACTCGCCACTAGTATGAAAAGAAACTTATAAAAGAGGTTATTGGGGAAGCTTGAGGAGGCATAACCTTGGCTGGCTTATAATAGGCTTCAGGTGAAGCAACCTAGCCATTTCCCTCTTTAGAAAATGTTTTCATGGGCTTACGTGGACAATAGACCCTTATTCTGATACTGTTGACCTAGTAATGCAGTCAATTCTATTCATACGAAACAAAGGTCTATAGTACAATCTTCCTGTCATGCTATTTTATGCAAAATGTCAGAAATTACAGTCTTCCACCAGTCACGTGTGGCTGCCAAATTCCATAGCCATTATCGTATTTTGCAACCTAACATCTTCTTCATGTTTAGAATTTAAATAATTTTGTTTACTGTAAATGGGAGACAGCAGAATACACTAACAATAAAATCTGAAAAAACTTCCTTTTACGTAGATTGCTTCTACCTTAAGATGAGATAATAAAATGATAAAATTGGTTTGTGCGATCGGAATAATACAACAGAAAATAAGGAATAAGAGTTACTCTAGTAAATCTAAATAGGAATTAAAATGAGTATTCAACGGAAAGTGTGTCATCATTTTACGTCTCAATAACGGCATCAATAAGTACTTTAAAGGACTTGGAAAATGTAATGTCTAAACCTCCAGCAATGGACATATATGGGCAATCACATATTATCTTACTTAATGCATGATTCCGTATCTCTTAGAATGAGCATTCAAGGAAATGTGAATCATTTTATGTCTCATGAGTCTTCTAATATCTAAGTTTATCATATGTCTCATGGGTCTTAAAATATCTAGAAGTCCACTAATTTACATCATACTCATTCATCCTCCAAGTGTATAGTATTATAGAAGCATTATCTTTTAAAGATTTTGAATGATGTAATTAAGGATTGGATATCCTTTTAAGAACAACCAATTGAAATAGTCAACATAGAATAGAATATATGAATATATATACATCATCAAATTTTGATAACATTTTACTGAACAAGTACCAATTACATATTATCTTACATAATGCATAACTCTATATCTCATAATATGGCAAAATGATTGACCTGAAATTTCACATACATATTCAACTCCACGAAGATACAAACATTCTACAAGTTTCACATTTTACACAAAATAACACTCAAAATTCCTCCACCTTATAGTTAAGAAATGGTACACATGTTTACACATAGTTGTAATAAAGACATCCCATTGTATCCTTCAACATTCCTAATGAACTCACAAATAAGACTCTACTATGATTTTTTTATAGTGCCAAAGTCTCTCTGTAAATTCTCTACCTAGAATTACACTACTCTAAATTCTACTCGTCCTACTAAAGATTGAATGACTTTGTCTTTCCATATATGCAACTCTCTACATATTCCTTGTTTCACCTCACATAAACTTCTTGATACATGGTGGTTTTTAGGTCCATACTCATAGCACCATTTTCCCTCCTCTAAAAACCTATCACATTACTACTAGTAAGAATGTGTACTTGCGAAAAGAAAGAACATCTAATTTTAGATCCATGTAGGGTGAAAATGCCAAGAATACAAGCAATAAAACATCCCTTGCCATTTCAATGAGTTTACCAATCTTAATTCACTATTATTGAAATAAAGGAAGCTTCCAATATTGATGTAGATGTTTTTTTAAGAAGAAACTATTGCAAGGAATACACCTTTTTTTTTAACATTGCCAAAGACATGAACAATGTAACAGGCACCAAAATGGTGATGCAAAAAATGGATAATCTACCACCAAACATGATAACCATACTAGCAAGATTTAGAACCATCACCACCATCTAAAATAGAAATTGTTAGTCAAAAAGATAAGAATCAACTAAAATTCTACAATTCATAAAGGGTGCTAGATGCTCCTACATCAAAATCACTTTGTAAATATTTTTTAATCATAGTTTTGTGATGAATTTGCACATTCTACAATAAGTTCCATAATTGAACTTATGGATTAGGGAGATTATGAACAATCAAAATAGAAAATTTAATGAAACCTAATTCACAATCAATCAAATCACACAATAAAGTTGTATGATCAAAGCATAAAATAATATATAGTAACACATTCACAAAGAACTTAATATTACTATTCTATCTAATATTACTATAATAAATTAAATATTTAGAGCAATGAAATTTATTTATCTATCTATATATTAGATATTGATTTTTTTATTTAACAAATGGCTTAGTCACCCAACTCATAATATCTTGTTCTTAAAAATTGATTGGAAAACAATAAATAGGTTAATGAACTAGGTATGGGTACCATAAAAGAAAAGGGTCACCTACCTTGTCTTGAAGGGGGTTTGGTGCCCGTTTTTTGCAATAAAAATTAGAGAAAATACTTTTACATGGTATCCAAAAATTAAAGATTACAAATAAATAATTAGTGGGAACACAAAAATAGGGAAGAAATAGTAGCACGAGGAGGGGGAGATAAATAGTACATAGGTAAGGTCATGTGATTTGAATTCCAAAGAAGTAAAGGGTAGGGATGACAAGGTAAGAATCCTTATTTTATTTAAATATGCCAGCCTAAGCCTATGCATGAGAACCTTGTGTTTTGGGAAAAAAATTTCTTCTTTTTTAATGTTTAAGCTCTAAACTTGGTAATCAAAATTAAAGTTTTTTGGAAACTATTTTCCAATTACATCATCCTTGCAATTTTAAATTTTTTTGAGCAATGCAGATCTCTACTCAACCCCATATCTGAATAGCATAGCTTGATAATTTTCTCATTGTAACCCAACTCTATCCATGTTTACAAATTCCTTATAAACCCAAAGATTAAAGTTTAAAATAGAATCTACGTTGATATATCTGCATGCACATAATGAGGAATATTTTACATCAGTTATTTGATAACCTCCATTAATTTTTTATTATCATTCCTTTTCATGGCTAAAAATGTACAACTTAGAGTCAAATGAAATAATTTTTAGATTATATTTATTATAATCCTTTCTATCCTTCTTTCATCCATATGCCATGGAAAAGTAAAGTCTATAAAATGATGCCATGAATGTAAATTTTAGCACAACTCAAATGTGAGTAGCTATCTTAGAATATTTTCCAATGTTTGTTCTAATGTTCAAATCTTGCCATGATTTTTACATATTCTAGCACACCAAATAACTTTCATGTTTTTTATATAATACATATATGTGAAATACTTGCCATGTATTTGGCATAATTCCCAATAAGGCAATAATTGACATTCTTTGTCATAATATTGAGTCCTAGAGACCTTGCTAATTATTTACATAATGACAATGTAGAAATATATTACATTATTTGTTGAATCTCCTTTCTCTTAGAACTGAGAAAATATCTTCTTTAAATAGATAATAGGGTAAATGCATGAAACAGTGTCACACTTTGTGCCAACTATGGGTAGTTTGGTCGGACTACTCCCAGGCTGTGTGGTACTGAAATGGCGCCACGAGTCCATCCAGACTATCGGTTGTATGAACCGATATTTTCCCCACTGACCCCCATTTGCACCCTAAGGAGCTTTGGGAGTTCGGCCGGACTCACAAGGAGCTTATTTCAAGCCCCATTTTTCTAAGTAGGTTCATTTTTTTTTGTTTTTTGTTTTGTTTTGTATTTGTAATTTAAAAAATTAATATATTTATTGAGATAATTATTTTTATTAAATAGTTTATCAATTTTTTGAAATTTTTTACAATGAAAACATTTGAAAAATGTTAAAAAAAATTAAACCTAGCAAAATGTGAAAACCGACACCATGAAACTATTGAAAAAAATGCACATATACCTATTAAATAATTAAAAGAAAATTTATTTTCTCATTACCCTTACATATAAACTATAAAAATTTAAAATCAATACACTACACATAAAAAAAAAATCCCCGTACTCATACAAAGACATAGACACATACACATACACCCACACCCACACTCATGTGCACAAACATACAAATACACATACACACATACACACATACACATGCATACATAGTGTACAGGTGTGTGCATGTGTATGTGTGTGTATGTATGTGTGTATATGTGTGTATGTACATATGCATGCATGTGTATGCGTGTATGGGTGTATGTGTGTATGTGGGTGTATGTGTGTGTACATGTATGTATGTATGTATGTATGTGCGTGTGTTTATGTGTATATACACAGACAAATATATACAAATACACACACATACATACATATATATACACATACACACATAAACATACATACATACATACATACATACATACATACATTCATACATACATGTACATAAATACATACATACATACATACATACATACATACATACATACATACATACATACAATGACATGCATATATACAGACATAAATACATTCATACATACATGTACACACACATACATGTACATACACATACACACATGCATACATAAACATGCGCATATGCTTACATACATACATATATACACACATGAACACATAAACACACATAGATATACATATACACATACACACACACACACACATACACCCACATACACACATACACATACAGATGCATGCATCCATACATGCACATACACACATGTACATGCACATGTACACATGCATAGACACATATGTACGCACACACATACAGGTGTACATGTACGCATGTACACATGTATGTATGTGTGTCTGCATGTGTATGTGTATGTATGCATGCATGCATGCACACATGTGTATGTGTGTGTGTGTACATGTATATGTATATACATATGTGTTTTTATGTGTGCATGTGTGTATGTATGTATGTAGGTACAATATGTGTGTGTATGTGCATGTATGTGTGTATGTGTATGTGTATGTGTATGTGTACATACATGTATTTAATTTTAATGTTTCTTTAAAGTAATTTGTATCAAATGTTCCATTTACTTTGAATTGTACTTTAAATTGCAATTGTATATCATTTTGAAATATGTTTGAATTAGTTTAAAATAGTTTTCAGAATTAGTTTGAATTTTTAAAATAGTTTTGAATAATTATTTCTTAAATTGTTTTCTTTTATAATTATGTACATACAAATATTTTCCAAATGGCCGATCAGGCATCAGATGATAGTGTTCATCGTGAGGTCACTCACTAGACATCTAGATAGTCTGGTTGAATTCCTTCTATTGATAGTGATGTCAGGGTTCAAATTTTTGATGAAATCACTCAGGCCCTACAGCGTGCACTAGATCATATTGTGTCCACATTAGATTCTACCACTACCCGACCTAATAAGGAAAGGGCAGAGACTATTAGGGATGAGTTTCTACATATGATATTCACTATTTGGACATATAATCCTTATGATGATATGTCCATCGATTCTTTCTATATCTCCCTTTCTCGCAGTGTCACTGGCATGGTGAAACGGGAAACTGTGAGAAGAGATGTATCTTCTACACATGACCATACTATGTTCCCCCATTATCAGGGTCCCAGACAGCATAAGAGTAGAGGATATTTAGTTACCAGGTGCACTGATCCAATTATGGCACCATTCATATATCCTAGATGGTTGGAAGCTCATCATATTAAAGTTACACACCTGTAGATATGATTTAGTTGCTTTCTCAGATTAAAGTTACACACTTGTAGATATGATTTAGTTGCTTTCTCAGATTAAAGTTAAAGTTGCTTTGCAAGAAATGTTAAGAATTGAAGAGCATAGGGAGAAAGCCATGGCTTGAGTCAAGGGTGTTTCTCATTTTGTTGAAATTAAAAATGAGAATGTATCTCATAATGTAAACGAATGAATAATTAAAAATGAGATAAAGGATAAAGTGTTAGAGGGAATGGTTTCTCAGATTCCACAAATTTATCTTGAAGATACAGTAGGTGAGAGCCCTGAAAATGTAGACCCTTTCTTTCAAAGTGCTATTATAAATGGAGGAATCCTGAAGAATTGTATGATTGATTCAGGGGACTCAAATAAAAATAGTGCATTCCATGAGTTTAAAAGTAGATACTCCTCAGGGAAGATGTTGTACTATGGATTCATGAGAAGTGCCTATGGTAGGTACTATAAAGGGACTACCTTATAAACTTGCGGCTTTTCGTTAGAAAGAATTAACTATGACTGTCCTAGTTTTAGATATTCCATTGGATTATGGGATGTTATTGTCAAGAAAGTGGAGTGCTTCTATGGGTGGAAGTTTGCAATGTGACCTGTCTTAGTCTACCTTTTACATTGATGGTAAAAATGTAAAGGTTAAAAGAGAATCTAGGGTACCATATATGATGGTGCATATAGTACAATCTGATGAAGACATGACTTGTTTTGTAGACATAGGGATAAATGCATTCAGAGTTGAAGATTCTCTACAGAAAAAAAAGGGAACAACCTGCATTATTGGATGAAGAAGTAGAAAAATCACTAGGAGATGATAATTTATGGACTATGTATTTTGATGGAGCCAGTTCTAAGAAGGGCTCGAGAGCAGGTGTGATATTCATATGACCTCGTGGAGAACTTTTAAATTTTCCTTTACTATGGCCTTTGCATGTACAAATAATGTGGCATAATATGAAGCATTGCTTCTTGGGTTGAGACTATCTGAAAAACATGGGATAAAGAATCTCAAGGTTGTTGGAGATTATGAGTTAGTCATATCCCAAATTAGATCTAAATATGCATCCAAAAATAAAAGGTTGAAGCAGTATAGAAATGTTGTATGGGACCAAATTGAGAGTTTTGATGCATTTGGTATTGAATGGAAAGAATGGAGCCATAACAAAATGGTTGATCTCCTGGCAAATATATCTCTTAGGCCAGAGGATATTACTTTTGCTGGAATCTCAAAGATTGAGATTCAAACGAGCCCTTCAGTTCCTAACAAAATTGAAAGTTGGCAAGTTTTTAATGATGATGATGATATTTTAAGGTTTGTACATTGTGTAGATAAATATGAAAATCAAGAGATTGATTTCAGTGCCTTTGTACAAATGGAGGATGACAAAGAAACAATCTTTGGGACGGAAGTGTATCAATTGAAGACAAATAAAATTCCCAGAGGTCTAGTTGTTTTAGAGAGGGTGTTTGATAGTAAAGACAAGGCTAAGGTTGTTACTTTTGCCCCGCACCTTGAAGATTTAGAAGAAGTTAACCTTGGGATAGAAGGAGCCCCAAGGAAGGTATATATTGGGAAGAAAATGTCACCTAGGGTTAGGAAAATACTAATTGATTTGTTGAGAAAATGTAACCATGCTTTTTCTTGGTCATATGATGACCTGAAGGCTTACAAGGAAGATTTATTTCAACATGAGATTCCTTTGAAAGAAAATGCCAAGCTTTTTAGACAAAACCAGAGGCCTATTAATCCAACATTAGCACCTAAAATGCAAGAGGAGCTAGTTAAGTTAAGAGATGTTGGGATTATAAAACCTATCAGACATTGATTATGGGTGTCCAACATGGTACCTATAAGAAAAAATAATGGAGATATCAGATTGTGTGTTGATTTCATAAATCTAAATATATCTTCTTTAAAAGACAATTATTCATTGCCCAATATGGAAGCAATGTTACAAAGGGTAATAGGGTGTGAGCTCGTCTATTATGGATGGATTTTTGGGTTACAACCAAGTAATGGATAAAGAATCAAAACAATACACAACAACATTCACTACACCTTGGGGAACCTATGTTTATATAAGAATGACTTGGTTTAACAAATGTAGGAGCAACATTTCAAAGAGCCATGGATGTCGCATTTTTTGACATTATAAATGTGTTCTTAGTGGTATATTGAGATGATTTAAAAACTAAATCCAAGAAGGAAAGTGATCATCGTGGGCACCTTGAAATTTTTTTGATAGAGTTGTTGAATAGAGGATATCTTTAAACCCCAAAAAGTGTGGTTTTGGGGTAACTGAAAGTAAGTTGCTGGGTCACATCATTTCAAAAGATGGTGTAAGAATTGACCCGGAGAGGGTAGTAGCAATTCACAAAGTCCCTCAGCCTAGAACAGTGAAAGGTATCCAATCTTTCTTTGGGCACATTAATTTTCTAAGAAGGTTTGTCACTAATTTCGCTGAAATTAGTAGACCTATATCCAAGATGTTGAAGAAAGGTGCAAAGATAGAATGGAACAAGCAGCCAGTCAAGGCATTCCAGGAGATCAAGCAGGCTATTAAAAATGCACCTGTTCTAAAAACACCTAATTATAGCAAACCTATGCAGATGTTTTCATTTGCATATTTTCATACCGTTGTTGTTGTATTGTTGCAAAAGAATTTTGAAGGTTTTGAACAACCTATAGCATTTTTTACAAAATCTTTGCAAGCTACAGAGCTGAAACATGATTTAAATGAAAAGAAAGCTTATGCGCTAGTGAAGGCAGTTAAAGCTTTTAAGAGTTACTTGATGGGAACATCAATGGTTACATATGTGCCTAGTGTTGCAATTAAAGATATTTTCACACAACAGGAAGTATCTGGAAGAAGATGTCGATGGATCAATAGGATCCAAGAATTTAATATTGATATCCAAATCACTAAGTTAGTGAGAGGACAAGGATTGGCAAAGTTGATGGCCCAGAGTAATTTGGATGGCAATCAAATAAATATTGTGGATGAAGAGCACAAATATTGTATTTGAGATATGGATGGCTACAAATTGTATGATGATATCTTATATTATTTGTAGAGGATGAAATGTCCAGAAGACATGAGTGATAATAAAAGGACATTAAAAGTATATGATATCAAATATGCCATTGTTAATGGGAAACTTTGGTGGAGGAACAATGATGTTGTCATGTTAAAGTGTGTTGACCAGGATCAAGCTCATAAGTTGCTGTTTGGATTGTATAGTGGAGTTTGTGGAGGACATTATATGGCCAAGACAACTGCACAAAAAGTATTAAGGGCTGGGTTTTGGTGGCCAACAATTTTCAAGGATGCACATCAACTAGTCAAGAAATGTGATCCATGCCAAAGATTTTCAGGAAAATTAAAATTTTTAGGAAATCTGTCGTTAAGACCTGTGAATGTGCAAGCTCCATTCCAACAATGGGGTATAGATTTCATTAAAGATATAGCATGAAAATATAGTAGTGGTCATTCTTGGATTCTAGTGGCCAATGATTATTTCACTAAGTGGGTTGAAGCCATACCCACTAGAAAAGCAACAAGTAAGGTGGTAATTGATTTCTTTACAAATAATATATTGACTAGATTTGGATGTCCAGAGAGGATAGTCTCTAATAATGCCATGAGTTTTAGGTCAGAGGAATATGAAAACTTCTGCAACAAATATGGTATCCAAATCTCCTATTCATCACCTTACCACCCACAAGGAAACGAGCAAGCTGAATCAAGCAACAAAATTTTGATGAAGATTATTAAAAGAATCCTAGAAAAAAATAAGAAGGCTTGGGATTCAAAGCTAAGAATAGCAGTTTGGGAAGACAAGGTAACAATTAAGAAGGCAATTGGATGTGCACCTTTTGATTTGGTGTATGGTATGCTTGTAAGGTTACCCTAAAATAACCTAATGGAGATGTATAAGTCGGTCCAAACTTATGACAGTGATATAGATGATGATATGCAATTGAGGATTGAGGCTTTAATGGAACTAGATAAAGATAGAAGAGAAGCGAGTACTAGAAATACAAAGTTACACATCCAAGTTAAAAACCTATATGACAAAAGAGAAACTACAAGGATTTTTCAAGTTGATGATTTGGTTCTGATGTGGAATGCCAGAATAGACGACAAGGGAAAACATGGAAAGTTTGATGCCATTTGGTTGGGCCCATATTTGATCCAAAGCAAATGGGGAGAGATTCATACATTCTCCAAGATATACATAGTGACACTCTTGAATTGCCTGTTCATGGACGATTCTTGAAGCTCTACTTTTCTTGAAAGTAGTTATTTTCCATGAGCATTAGTTAGGTTTTGTACATATTAGTGTAGTTTCCTTTATGTTGAAGTTACCCTGTCTAGGTAACTTCTTTTTGGTCTGCTTTACAATTGGTCTACTTCACCAAAAAATTCTTGTTTCTCATCTCATTACTTCGAAATGGACGTCCCCAACTAGAGCCACTAATAGGACCTAAAATTATATCTTGCAAAATTTTGGTCATTTTGGTTTTGTTATGCCCTCTGTCAAGTTTTCAGGGTTTAGGGTTTTAGGGGTTGTGACTTTCTAGTTAAGTCTTGGTATAAAAGAAAATCTTTGGGTCTTTTTATATTATGTCGTTACCTTTTTCTCACTTAAGGTCGAGGGTTGTATTTCATTGGCAGGGCCATTTTATTCCCTAATTGTTAAGTTGTGTTACACTGGTTTATGAATTGAATGTACTAAGTCGCATAAATTTTTCCCTATAGTTGGTGTCCTTCTAATATTTGTGCCCGCGCCCATAATTTTCCTAAGTTTGAAATTCCTAAATATTTTGCTGGTTGCTAAAGACTGGATAGATCTGATGGTCTGCGCTTCCCTGTGGTTGAAAGTGAAAGGATGATAAAGACCACGACAACATGAGATGATTCCATGTATGCTTGATGGGGAAAGGTGAGCCGATGGTTTGACTTTTCAAAATGTTTGATGTTATCAGTTCCCAGCTGTTAAAATATGAGTGACTAGAAATGAATATTTTTGCATATACTTATATCAAGCAGTAATGTTTTAATTGCGGTCTGAGAAATGATCGGGAGTTAGCGGCCTTTGTCAAGTGACAGGTTCAGTTAAAAGGTAAACAGAGAGTAGATTCAATGGTTTTCGTGGTCCCACGATCAAAAGATACGAGGAAATTATGGACTGCGACATCATGAGATGATGCCACATGTCCAAGGCGAGCCAGGAAAAGACGATGGTGGGGTCAATAAAGATAGTGAAATAGGAGATGATTTGGATGTGCCACATCATGTCAAGGATAGACCCGCTTGCGATATTGGACAATAACTATCAGATTGAATGGTTTGGTCCGTAAGATTTGCCAACTGGGAGGATGATCGATGGTCAAGTTTTAAACTTTTCAAATGCAAGTTAAGAGACATTGTTTCACTTGTGTGAGTAGTAATGGATGATAAGACATTTGTATTTCAGTCCAGGTAGTAATTAAAGTACTTTTAAAAGCTGGTCTTCGTTCATAAAAGATTTGATAACGATCCAAGAAGATATTCATGCTGCTGAAGAAGGTTGAAACGACTCTTTGCAACACATAATTGCAATCTCTCTGGTGAAATCGAAACAGTAAGTTTATCTATGCTCCTTCATTTATTCTTGAAACAAAATGATTTTATAAGTTGTGCATGAAGTTGTAAGAAAAGAATTTCAATTTTTCTAGGATTAAGAGCTAGACAAAGAAGAGTGAAATCTATTTGAATTATTGTTGTAATTTAAATCTGGTGTTAGCGCTAGTCTTTTCTTTCTCAATTTGAAGTTATAGTGGAAAACCCTAGTTTCAAAAATTGGCTCCCTCATGAAAACATTTAGTATAAATTGTTTATATGAAAATATATCTATATGATGATTTCTTGGATCAATTGAAGCCCTCAACAAATGATAGACAACAGGGGTAGAGATTTGTGAGTGAAAAAACCCTAGGGGAAGGGTAAACCAATAAAGCATTCTGCTTGGCGGATTTTAGTATACCGATGTTTGGACTATAAATGTTCAAACTGTGGTATGGACAAAGGAACTTGCACTCCCCATTATCCAGTCCCTGGCAGTATGATTTGGGTAAGTTGGTAGTGTCGGGTTTCTTCAATGGACGTTAACCTACTCAAAGCTGTTGCAAACACATATGACCCTATCTCGAGGGTTATTAGGGGAAATGAAGGAAATATTTTATTGACTATCAGAAAGGAAGAATTCCAAGAGATTTTTGACCTATATGAACCATCTGCGAGCCTGCTGCAGATAGATTTGAATGAGCAAAAGGCAGAGTACAATAAGATGAGGGAATTCATTAGAAATAATTTATTTCCTATACGTTTGGCTAGAGCAGGGAGCACAACATACCATATTGGCCCTAGCTTAGAGGAGCCATTCCCAATTGGTACTTTTACTCCCTACTTTCAGGATACCTTCTTCTCTCTATGTCAGATATTGGGTTTTATTCCAATTACAATGATGCCACCTAATTTTATGTACATGGCCATGCAAATACAATATCCATATTATATAGTGATTTTTGACTTCGCCCCTTACCTTGAAAAAAAGATTCAAGAGGGATTACAGGATATTAAGAATGAAGTAGTTGGTGCTAAATTATTTTGGTATTCCTTACTCATGTATATGTTCCTATTTAGGAATGCAAATTACTTTGAGGGTACCATGAACCTCAAAAGGACAATTGATAAACAGGAGATTCCAGTGCAGTTTCGAAGCACAGATATGTCTTGGGATAGACAGGAGGCCATCTTTGTAAGATTTGATAACAATTTTGCTTCTAAGTTGAGGAAGAGGTTGACAGTAAATCTGCCAAGAATTCCCAAAGAATTACATGATTTTGTAAGACCCAAAGAGAGGTCACCACTTGTCAGGATTGAGCATTATTGGGGGGATTTTATCCCTTATCCTGTAAGTACTGTTATCAAAAACTACGGTTTCTCTATACAGCCACATGTACTGCCTTTCAATGTTCCTCTAAGAATGGGTTTCGGTTAGGTAATGTGGTAAATAGGATGCATTCAAAACAAGGATTTAAATGGAAGGGGAAATGGAACAATTTTCCCAGATTACACTATCATCCCTTATTTTGTAATTTAGAACAGAGGATATGAACATTTTGATAAATTCTTTGCACCATATCATTTGGGGGCGAGTATAGCTAGACAAAGTAATCTTGAGGGGTTCTACAATATTTTCAAAGCAAGAATAAAAGGAAGTTTGTTGCCCCATGAGAATAACTTGGCAGAGGATATAATCATAAATGAATTTGATTTCATGACATAGGAATTGAGGAAAGAAAAGTGGATAATCCTCAGAAAATTATGGGATGCAATCCAGAAGATGGATCGAAAAAATGACCCATTGAAGGATTTTTCCCCATTTTGTGTCAAAGTTGACTTTATTATGAACAATTTTAGTGAATTAAAGCTGATTTTAAAGGAGAAGATAGCCACAAGTGAAGAAGTTCATGGTCGACAATAGTCAAGCTCACAACCTCTTTTGTCTCAGAGAGCAGGTGGCATGGTAGGAAGGAGGCCTATTCATGAATCTTCTCAGAAAAGAGCAAGAGAAGAAACGAGTGATGAAGAGGATAGTAGTAATGACAATGGGAGGTTAATAAGGAGAAAGGGTAAAAAGATGATGAGTGCAGAGCCTTCCCCTAAAATACAAACCAAGCCTTTTCAAGGAATCAGGATCATTGATCTTGAAGACTCAGACAAAATTCCTTCGCCTTCACCTGTATCCTTTTGATCTGTAAGGCAGGATGAAGAACATATGGAGGAAGATATGTTCATAGCAACAAGTGCAAAAATGTAGCTTGGTGTTCCTCCTTTGCCTCCTAATCTGGAGTTGGATCTCACTCATTTGGATATCTAGGGTAAAGCTTTTAAAGATGCAAGAAAGAAGGTGTGTGATAAGTTCCTTGAATATGATACTTTTGTGAGGAGCCTAGTCTTTCTGCAACTAGTATGGAAGATGAAGATTGAGGAGTACAAATGAAGAATTACTAAGAAGAAGGCCCAAAGGCCAGATAGATCGTATCAAGAGAAACAAGAAGAAGTAAAGAATGATATGATGGAAGAATTTAATGAAATCATTGCTGATGAAGGCAGGAAGATTATAAGTCAGGCTGGAGTCCTAATCTTACTAGAATGGGACATAGCAGATGCAGTGGCTTTTGATACAATCAAGAAGTCAAAAGGTCAACATTTCAATTAAGAAGAAGAAGCAAGGTTGGCCTTAAAAGGACCAGATTTTGTGGATGATTATGCAACCTTTGCAATATGGGCACTAGAGGAAGGACTTAGAAAGCCTAACATTAGTGACTTGAACCCCAATTTGAGGGGAAGCCTTATTATAAAAAGAGCATCCGACACATCAAGTGTAGAGGCTACAAAGTTAAATGTTGATGTTGCTAAATTGGCACATGAGAGTGCAAAAAGTGAAGCTTTAGAAAAGGCGGAGCTGATAAGAAAGTTTGATAAACTTTTCAATGATTACAATGCATCTAAGAAGATGTGTGTGAGGTTGCAAATGAGAGTGCAACTCTTTGAGCATGGACAAATAAAGGTTTCCTTTTCTGCACTTATAGGGTCATCCAAGGCATCAACATCTTGGTCATCACCTTTCATCCAAGGAGGAGAAGCAGTTCAAATTGATACAAGTGCTGGTATCCCTGGTATATCATTAGTCCCATATGATGATGATGAGCTTGATGCTACAAGATCAACTAAACCAAATCAATCTTAGCTTCTAGAAAAGATTATTGAGTTAGAAAATAAGTTGAAAGAGTTAGAAGATGAATCAGTCAGGCAACAAAAGGATATAGTTAGCTCTGTGCTAACTCATTTGAATGAGAATGTTGATAACAGGCTCAATAGTGTCCATGCCTTATATTCTTTGCTATTTAATGCTATTCAAAAATTTGATGATGATAAAGAAGTGGCAATTCCTCTATTTACAAAATGGTTGCAAAGAGGAAATGAGCTCAGAATAATGTCCATGACCTCTAAGCATTATGCCGAGAGACCACACACACTCCAGCCAACATATTTGTTGGTAAAATCAATGCAGGAGGCCCAAATTTTGTTGGAGAATATAGAAAGAAAGGTAAGGGAATTGATGAAAAGTTTCAGTGAATTGAAACAAACTCTTTTGCCAGATATTGAAGATGAAGAAGGGGCAGTCAAGCCTTTACAATCTTGGAAGGAAGAGGCAGAAAGAGTCATTAGTATTCAGGTAGAGCTGATATGTGAAGGGCTAAACATGAATATGCTCGAGGATTGCATTGATAAAATAATTGCGACATGATCATTTTTTGAAAATTTTGAAAGAGAGGCAAACCAAGTAGTCGTTAAATATATTCCATACAGGGAAAAAGCTGATGAAGTCATGAGTTTTGATTGGCCATCCGATGAAGACTATAGTGGAGTAGTATATATCTGAATGATGAATAAAGGTTGTAAACAATTTGCATAACCATTTTTGTCTTTTAGTGGTAGATTTTTTTGAACCTGTATAACAAAAATGGTGGTAATATTCATCATGATTTTTAAAGAAGGCGACCGCAAACTTTGATCTTGGATAAGAGAAATCAAGGATGAATGTTTGTGTAATAAAATGTAGTTGTGTTTAATCATTTTGAGATGACAGGTGTCTCCTCTAGCCTGAATCTTGTTTGCCCCCTTGTTTTTTATAAAAGGGAATTCAGGGCTATGAGATGGGGTTCAGATTTTTGGTCCCTTGAGTGTTTTGAATTTCGGTTTCCAATAAGCAAAGTTTAGGTGAAACAAAAAATTGTAAAAGGTCATTTTGTAGAGAAAAATAGAAAGAGTCTTATGTTTGAAAATCTGTAGGTTCTTGA
The DNA here is from genome assembly GCF_030272615.1 of Cryptomeria japonica. Classification (NCBI taxonomy): domain Eukaryota; kingdom Viridiplantae; phylum Streptophyta; class Pinopsida; order Cupressales; family Cupressaceae; genus Cryptomeria; species Cryptomeria japonica. The sequence continues at coordinate 262,577,692 of NC_081411.1, forward strand.
AGGAGTTATGTATGAATTGTATTCTTACAGAGATAGCCGAATTATTCAATAGAAATATAACTCAAATCCACTTTTGTCCAGTGTATTGTTCTATCATGTTTTGAATGCATATTATCATGGATTTTATCATTGATTGCACTATTGTGGTGTATGCAGTTTTTGTTCATGCTTTGGTCTAAGGGGCTAATTAAATTCTTGAGTAAAATTGTAGAATGGTAGGGATATTTGCAGGGATTTTGATAAGTAGTTCTAGGTTGGGATTGCAAATATGAAGTATTGCAAGGCAATATTATCTTAGGTTCATATGTTGTTAGATAAATCCTATCGGAAGTGCATTTTATGCAATATGAATTCATGTACCCAATGGAATAAGGCACTGATCATAGCTAAGTGGATGACTTGTAGTTGATTGTCTGTTCAAAATCACCACCTGTTTGCTATAACCTATTGAATATCATAATATTTTCATTTACTTGAATTTTGTTATGTGTTTTAATCATCTCATGCTCCAAACTGGTTGAGGATCACTGAGGAATTTTCCATTCCTGAGCATTCTCTCTTTCTGTTGAGTCTTTATATGAGATTATCTACTTGGTTTCATGTATAATTTGGGAGTGTGGCGTAGAAATTACAAATTTGCATGGAGATCACCCTCCTTGGTTTTGCAAAGCCTAAAGTTTAGAAGGATCTTGTATCCTTGTTATTGTTGGTCCAAGTTTGATGAATATTAACAGTTGGAAGTGGTTGTCCATAGATATTTTAGAAGAAAACAACTTGGTCTTCTTAATGATGTAGCAATTAAATAACACATAAAAGACACATTCACACTTGAAGAACACTAGATATACATGAAAACCCAATATGGGAGAAAAATACAGTGAGAATAGCTTCTTGGATCTACTGCCCAAATCTAGCCTCACCAAATTGGTGAATCACTTACAATATGATGTAGGCACGAACCTATTGAAGACACCACATGGCTATATTTTAATATTACAATAAATATGGTGGGTATTTGAGGATCTCTATCAAATAAAAAAAGGTTACATCTATGTGATAAATGAATAAGCTATCATATTAGCTCATTTTCCTTTGTAACATCACTTTTTAGAAATGATAAGGCATGTATGTGTGCTATTTCTAGATTTTATTGTGTGAGCATTTTTTGCATCAACATTTTAGGTCCAACTTTGTGGTCCATCACTTTATTCTCCTTATGATCTTTATCTCATCTTGATGATGGGTGATAGAGTGTGATTTGAAATGTTGATGCAAAATGCACTCACACAATCAAATCTAAAAGAAAAAACACACATACAATCTCATGGATTGTAGAAATCTACTAGCATTTATGATAAGGTTTTCTACATAAACTAAGATTATAGTTAAAAAAACATATTGTTGTTACTATCACTAGTAACATACAATCTTTGGAAATAACATAATCCTAGAAAAGATAATCTTATTGAGTTAGTCATGGATTTAATGATTTCTCAAGATTAAATCATCAACGAAAATACAAATAGTCATTTGAAATACCATTTTTTATGAAAAAACCAATGCAAACATGAGAAAATCCTTACTTATCACCACTAAGAGAAAGCCTTATATTCATGAATCCTTTACAAAAAAGGAAGCACTAGTAATAATTGTGTGCATCAATCATCCCATTGGAACAAAACCATCCTTTCCCTTAAAAATCCATATTATTGTTTCATTATGCAATCCAAATAAGAATTTTAATGCCATAGTTTTTATGTTAGTCTAGTAAGATGAGATATCATAAAATAAAACATTTAGTAATTAATATATTTATATTTAAAATCAATGGGATAATATACATAACAAAACAAAGTAGCTTCTATAAGCCTTAATATATATTATCTTATGTATAAACACATGATAATATATCTAACTACTATAAACATATACTAAACACTAACATATTTTAACTTATGAACCCTAGTTTAAATCCCACTACAAACAAATACAATACAGTTCAACGTAAGACACACTAAAGTCTCTAAATAATAAGAACCACAAAATAAAACACTATTAAAACTAAATATTTTTAAAATACTATGAAATTATAGACAAATTTAGGCCTATTAGCCTAATTATTTGCTCAAGGTTCTAAGCATGGAAATGAAGTTCCTCATATTCCTTTCAGTAACTTCGAAATTATTGCTTGTTAACACGCTACTTATCTTTGTGACATTATATTTGATTTGGGATCCTTCTTCTTCTATCATTAAGACTCTAATTGCTTTACTAATATCCTCCTTAGTAAAAGAGCCATCCTCTTCATTTCTTCTCACTTCCACTCCCACCTTAAGCTCTTGTACAAGCTTTGCATTTAACCCTTGCTCATATTGCATTGGGAGAGTTATGAGTGGCACCCCAAACCTTAATCCTTCTGTCATTGAATTCCACCCGCAATGAGTGACAAAGGCACATGTAGAAGGGTCATTCAAAATATGTAATTGTGGAGCCCACTTTGTCACTACCAATCCCTTGTCCTGTAAAATAATTGAAGGAATCAGAAGTGGTTTTCAAGTACAACATGTTATTATTTATTGAAGTAAAAGTGATCATCATGTTTTGAATGTAATAAAATAGAATAAGAATATCAAAGACTTGCGATTGGTATATTTTGCTCACTTAAAGATTCCTAAAAAGGTCCACAAAAGTTTCATAAAATGTATAAAAGGTGTAGATTTTAAAAAATGGAGTTTTGAGACTTCCATATTTCATATTAATTAGAACCTTAGAAATGTATGTAAAAATTTCATACTGTTTATGAATTCATTTGAAAACATAGAATATGTAGTAGAGGATTTGATAAATGAATGTGCAAAATAATAGATATAGTGTCAAGTGCAACAAGGAATCCTTTTAAAATAATTTTACCCATTCCTTATAGTGTTTAGCACCACTAAACATTATGTTTGTACCTAAAAGTGAATAAATTATCCATTTTCACAAGACACTACAAGACAATAATTAATAAAGTGTTGACAACTTATAAGACAATAAATAATATGTACCTTAATACACATGTTTTACTCTTTTTTTTTGTAAATATATATTATTTCCAAACAACTTAGCAAATATGTAGTTGATGTGACTGTGATGTCAAAAACCATAAGCAATAGCCTCAAACTTATTACTAGCCCTTGAAAAAAGAACAATCTACCATTTAAAATCCTAAAGAATACAAAATTAAAATGCACAACTATAAATCCTCTCTCCAACCAAAATAATTAAATTTTGTAGGATCTAGAAAGCTAAAATTTTAACTCCTAATTTAAAAATATATCCATTTTCTTATAAAAGTTTTCATATGAGTTTTTTTTACTACTAGAAATAATTAGAAAATTAGAACATTTAAAATTATTGTTCTAGATATGTATTACTACAACATAATAATTTTATGTTTCTTTCCATAAATTCATTAATCCAATTGCATCCAATTTCAAATGTTTTTATATTAATTTATATAAATAATTTAATAAGTATTCTTTTATTTGACCTAAAATTAAAAAAATGACTTTTTAAAGTGAATTATTTCTGGATTTGATATTTCAAGATTTTTCTTCAATATTTTACATCAAACTCTATAATCCATCATCAAAAAGAAGAAAATAAGATAACATTAATGATAGAACATGGAGTTTGATCCTAACATTGAGATAACAAAATCACATAATCAAATCCAAAAAATAATTCATACTAATTTGATAGATTGAAAAATTTATTGACTTAAGCTTTTCCCCTAATTTGGTAGTTAGTTTAGTGATTGATCCGAGACCTATATAACTTTGAGAGGTTCTTAATATTAGTTGATATGAGCCTTCCATACTATGTTTCCAATGTTGTTTATAATTCTATATATATTTTTTAATTGACGTTTCATAACACACTTAATAATCCATCATCAATGTAATTGAACTCTACTTGATGATGGATAACTGAATATGTTTTGAAACGTCCAATATACATAACTTAACATTGTTATTCCATTATTCCATTATTACTATCTCCTTTGCACTAAACTAAATTGGAAGTGAAATCTGAGAGGCTCAACATTTCTAGTGGATTTTGTAGGGTCAATGGTTAGTGTGGTTCAATGTATTAAGAAAACTATCACTCGTATATAAAACCATGGACAAGAAGAAAACTATCACTCGTATATAAAACCATGGACAAGAAGAATGTGGAGGAAATTCCAATGGCAACATCTTCCCATCCAAACAAACCACCGCAACTGCAACTATCCAAAGAGCTCTTCTTCCCAAAAAACCAAACAAGAAAAGCTCCCAACAAAAATGAACAACCCCAATCTACTACAGACAGGGGAACCCACAAACCTATCATAGCAATAGCGAGGAGAATGCAAAAACCAGAAAAGCACCACTGCCATCGCAAGAGCAAGGCATCACAACCCCAGGAGGCTCGAAACACACCCAAAAAGCATGGATGCAACCCACAAGAAGCCCTTGAAACAATGGCCACACAATGGGCCATGCACCAAAAGGCCCCTATACATAGGCCAAAAACAGAAGAACTGGCCCCAACTGATCCACTAGGGCAGAGGCAAACCAGAAAGGAAAGTGATCCTCCACCCAGAAACCACTGCCATGGACGAAACAAAGGATGGGGCCATGAAAACAGAACCCCCTCTTCATCATTTATCTCACCAATTGCTCCGCTCCTGCTCACCATATTACATATTACTTCGTGATGCACACTTATTAGAACTTAGAGTGCATTGTTTAAGCCAAAATCTAGAGTTTAAGTTTGTCAAACTTAAGTGGCTATGTCAAATCACACTATAGATGACCCTACTCAAAAAATCAATATCATTTACAATGAACCCTCTAAACAAATCAAATGTTAAAATATACTGTTTAATAACAATTTTTTTTGAAGAGGAGGGTGCCTAACATACCCCAATCTGATCTTGGAAGCCTTGCAGCAAATCGTTTCCGGCAGGCAGAACCCAGAGGAAAGACACGCTGCTCTCCAGCAGACCCATTGCAATTGCGGTGAGATCTTGGTGGGTTAGAACGTACTCGCTGCCAAAAGACAAGACCACCACTGAAGCAGCTGGCTGCCTGTCGAGCCACTTCAAGCAAATATCATCAGCGGGGAGTGAGGGGAGTTTAGGCATGAGTAATCCAACAGGGATAACTGGCTGCTTCATGAGCCTCTGCAAATACTCCACGTACACCCCTTCCAACTCCAAACACGTATTGAATGCGATCGCCCAACTCTCCCTTACGCAGATTTTGGTGCGGTCGGAAATGCTAAGCCCATCTGCGAGCTCCTGATATAGGTTCAGGAACCTCTCAGCTTCAAATAACCGGCGCTGAATAATCTGTGAAGGGAATCCGGGTGGCGAGATGATCAAATCCTGGGCAGTTGGGTTTCTCGGTAATATCTCCAGCTGCCCTACCCCAAAGCTGAAGCTGGTTATACTCATTATGAAGAAGAAAATGGCGGGAATGGGATTGGCCACACGAGGAACCCAGTGTTGTGCAAAATCGTGGATCACCACGTTTGGAGACAGCTGTTGTAACAGCTCTTCGAAGGGCCTCTCCAAAAGGTCCATGGCGGCTCTCAGTAGAGGTATTAGGAGTGGAGCTTCTCCTGTCTTGGCAGCATCTGCGGTGGATTCTACACCTGGTGGCAGCCCTTCCACGGAGGGCATCGCCAATTCCACCAGCTCTATCCCCGGTGCGTCGCATATTTGCGGCTTAATTCGTCTAATATTCAGCGGGGTTGAGACGAAGAAGATTTTAAGACCATTACTGGCCAGGCTTTTGGCAAGCTCAACGAAGGGCGTTATGTGACCGTGGGCAAGCCACGGAATCATGACCACACGAAGCTCTCTCTGCTTTTCCTCCGCCATTGTTGATGCGTTGAAGAAGAGCTTATCGTAATAAATTATAATATATGGAGGACATTCGTTCTAGAGCTCATCTTACAGAACAATAATGGAGAGCTTATCCCAATAAATTATAATATAAGGTGAACATTCCTTCTAGAGCTCATCTCATAGAACAATAATTGCCAGTATTTGTGTATCTAGTATTGCAATTATACATTTTATTTGTTTTGTCTGCAGGTTGCATAGATTGGCGTCCAGACTAAACGCATGGCTGTAAAATAGCCAGCGTGAATGAATTGGACGTGTTGTTGAAGAAGATTAGGTGGAGAATGGTTCAGAGAGGAGAATGGTCACTTGCCCTCTACACGCGCCGTGCTATAATATCCATCGTTCACATAGGAGAATGGTCCCCTGATATTTGGAGGTAGCGCCGTACTCTAATCTCCATCGTTCACACACGAGAATGGTCCCCTGATATTTGGAGTACAGACTACATAGAATGATTTCAATTTGAAGGGTGCCGTCTATGAGGAGATTATTCGGGTACTGGTTATGGAGGTGAAAATTTGTATGGTCTTCATTTTCATGCTGCGTCACATCTATCTGCAAACTCGTACTCCTGCACAGCTTTCACTTTTCCTTTCCTACCACAAACTAATAATTTATTTTAATATATTTTTATAGTTTTTTATTTACTAGTAATTGCACTTTTGTGTGCAATGGGTACATTGAAGAGGTTTGGAAAGTCGATTAAGGGAAATTTTGGTCTTTTTGTTTGTATACAAGTGTAGAAATGAGGTCAATTGGTAGGGAGATATATAGGGATTAAAAGAGATGGATAAACAGTGAGCTAGAGTTAGAAGGAGATATGGACAAACAAATATGGAGAGATAAAGATGGAGAGGGAAATAGATAGATATAGATGTCTAGGAAGAGGGAGAGGGAGGGATAAAGATGGATGGCTAGAGAGAGGGAGACATGTCCAAAGGTAGAGAGGGAGAGAGAGAGGAAGATAGAGGTAGAGATGAATATATAGTGAGAGGGGAAGATGGAGATGATTATATAGAGAGATAGAGAGACTTAGAGGGAGAGATAAAGATAGAGAGAGATAGGAAGTTCGAGAGGGAGACAAAGAGATATATAGAGGAAGAGGGAGAGATATAAAGGGATATAGATGGTCAGACACTTGTGATAGAGATAGATGAAGGCATAGAGATGAGGAAGATGGAGATAGATGGATAAGTAGAGAGACAAATAGAGAGTAGACATAGAGATATGAAGGGGGCGATAAAGAGGGAGAGAAAAAGATACATGAAAAGAGAGGGAGATATTGGTAGCAATAGAGAGATAAGGGGAGAAGAGGGATTGAGGGAGGGATAAATAGAGAGATAAGGGGAGAAGAGGAATGTGGAGAATGATGGAGAGATAGGTAGAAAGGGAGAGAGGGAGGGGTAGAGAAGAGTGTGTGTGTCAACTTGTAAGTATAAGACAATATTACAATCATATATTTGTGCCTCAATAAATGTCTTAGTCTTATATTAATAATTTCTAATCTTCAAACGTAATATATTTAGATATTATTTTCATTTTTCATAAATCAATGATTATCAATTGTTTTTAAATTCTCTTATTACCAATCATTAATATCTACTAGTTATTTATTTACTTGAAATAATTTAGAATTTCTATATATGCATTTCATTTGATTTAATTGATAAAAAGAACAAAAATAAATGTCAAATCGAATCAAATCCAATGCATCACCAATTTAATTTTTGTTTAAAGAAAACAAAACCCAATAGAATAACTTCAATTTTTGAGATGATTTGATCAATTTCAAATCAATTCAGAAGACAGGTATAGTGATAAGGCATAGCACTTTGTTATTATTTTACAACAAAACATTTTTTGTGAGATCCCCTTGTAAAATATTCTTAGATAACCCAAATTGTCATCATATTTAGCAATGACTTAAAGAACTACACCTTTATTTTCTATTGACCAGTAAGGACTCCAAAGTATGACCTTTATTTCTGGTGGCGCCCTTCCATGACCTGGATTAAGCCGCGTCGGGCATGTTCCCCATGGACAACATGGCTTCTAAGCAAAAAGGTTTTCTACATCTGATGAATGAATGTTAAACTTCACCTAATAGACAACAAATATTGTAAAATTAAATACCCAACTTTAAAATTCAACATGTCATCAATTCAAATTCCAAAGAACCGATGCCCAATTGAACCATTGCCAATATGACAGTGATAGTCAACTAAAATTTGAGAAAAAATATAACAAAAATGACAGTGACAGTCAACTAAAATTTGAGAAAAAATATAACAAAAATTGGGGTACATAAAATACATGCCTGGAGTTTGGAGATTTATTATGGAGAGAATGCTGATAACGCCATCTCATTAAGGAACCAGTGGGAGTAGTTATAAGAAGAAGAGAAAATACTATACACAAAACCAACAGTATGTTTAGCTCAAGAATGATCGAATGTTTGTTAATGCCACCCTGACCTGTTTGATGACGGAATGTCTGCTGCCTCCTCTCATCACACCTTTCTCCCTTGAAGCCGAGTAAACACTACCACTGGTATTTAGTCCCATTCTACGTTTGAAAATAATAGTGAAGTTAACACCATGTCCACGCTAAATCCTTGTCTTGCCATTAATTTACAAACAACGAGTGACACCACAGACTGGTAATACCAGTCAGCCAACAGACCAGAAGAATAGTGTACTTATAAAGATCCTCTAAATTCCAGGACGGTATGTGATAGATTTGTTGCTGAGCAATTCGACCCATGCTCTGAATCAGCTTCTTTGCTATTGTATTTCTACTTTATTCTTTCGAGGCTTGAAAAGTAGGCTTAAATAGCAGTACCTCTAAATTTGAAGTTAATTCCCTGGGATTTGGAGAGATTGGAGCTAAAATTGGAGTAGGGCATAGCAGAATGCAGCGGAGTGCTTTGAAATGGACCTTAAAGGAGTTTGTCAAGTAGCCCGATGAGGGAAAGAAGCAGCTGGTGGTGCCCCCGACGCCTTAGGAGGATGTGGACGAAGAGGCGTCAAGTGGGGGAGGAGTCAGATGTGTTCTGTCCTTTGGGGCAAAAAGTTCAACGAGCGAGATGATTTTCATCGTCTTGCAATTTGCATCGTTAATGTTTCAAGTGGCCCGTTTCATTTATATAGAATTATATTTTTATTTTTTAAAATTACAATCTATAAAATAATAAACTATATATTTAAGCTTTTCTAATAATATTATTATGTTAATTTTTTGAAATTTTTTATTATTTATTTTAATAAAAATTATATTATAAATGGGAGGAGTCAATGTGTTGTCCTTTGGGGTAAAAAGTTCAACGAGCGAGATGATTTTCATCATCTTGCAATTTGCATCGTTAATGTTTCAAGTGGACCGCTCCACTTATATAAAATTATATTTTTATTTTTTAAAGTTACAATCTATAAAATAATAAATTATATATTTAAAATTTTTTAATAATATTATTATGTTAATTTTTTGAAATTTTTTATTATTTATTTTAATAAAAATTATATTATAAATGGGGGGAGGAGTCAATGTGTTGTCCTTTGGGGCAAAAAGTTCAACGAACGAGATGCTTTTCATCATCTTGCAATTTGCATCGTTAATGTTTCAAGTGGGCCGCTCCACTTATATAGAATTATATTTTTATTTTTTAAAATTACAATCTATAAAATAATAAATATAATAAACTATATATTTAAACTTTTTTAATAATATTACTATGTTAATTTTTTTTTAAAAACTTATTATTTATTTTAATAAAAATTATATTGTAATTAAGTGATTTTAACATATATTTAAAAATCGCTTATTTATATTTTATGTAACTAAATAAATTATATATTATTATATACAATTATTAAAAATTAAATATATAATTTAAAAAATAAACTATTATTTACTTATATATGTATTTAAAAAGTAAAAAAAATAATATTAATATATATATATATATATATATATATATATATATATATATCTTAGAATCACTTAATTATATATTATATATTATAATAAGAATTTTATTAAAAAGAATAAAAATAATTTTAAAATTTTTTTTAACATATTAAATATTATTAATTTTTTTAAATATATAATTCATTATTAATTTATTATATTTAATATTTTACAAATTGTAACTTTAAAAAGAAAAATATAATAAATAAAAAACTATTAAAATATATTAGAATAAATTATTAGTTGGTGGTAGGACAGTGCAAGTGAAGGTTGCAACAAGAGTACGAGTTTGCAGGCGGATGTGATGCAACATGGGGATATGGGTGGCGCAAATTTTTGCCCCCATAGCCAATGCTAATTATTTGAACTTGCATCAAATAATCCCCTCATAGCATGAAAAAATTAAAGTAAGGCAAAAGGGGTAGTAACTAAATAATAGTCATACCAAAGGCTATTGTATTACATCTAACATGGATAGTCCAACAACTAGATATGGATTAACAATCTTATTTTAAACATTGCCTAAAGTTTCTCATTAGAATAAATTAGCACATTGCTTTTAATAGGGTTGATTAGAGAGGGAAACTTCTATGCAACCAATTAAATAGCATGAAAAATAACGCAATCAACCTTTAACTCTTAATTTAAGAAGCTTTTGTTCAATATTAAGTACTTTTTATGTATGAAGCTATAAATACAAAAACATACATATATGCAATCATAAATGTAAGTGTTTCTATACATACATACATATACATATATGCGTGTGTCTTTGTATGTATATATGTATATTTATATGTGTATATGTCTGTGCGTGTACATGCACACACATGCCCACACACACACACAGGTGTGTGTGTGTATATATACACACACACATATACATATACATATACATATACATATACATATACATATACATACATACATACATACATACATACATACATACATACACACACACACGCACACATACATAAATACATACATACAGATAAATATATACATATATACATACAAATATACATATACATACATATATATACATACATACATACATAAATGTACATACATACATATGCATACATACATACATACATACATACATACATACACACACACACACACACACATACAAACAAATACATACACATCTATATATGTTGAAATCATAAAAATTTACATAGTTCTTGACCCAACACGACATATAGAACAATACAAAAAATTGTAGAGTGTTCCTAGTATAGGCTATGTTGGAGCCTTTTAACAAAATGGCTCCTTAAGCACTACAATTAAGGTCTATATTGTAGATTGATACATAAACATTATAGATCATTATGCAAAATTTACCTATTTATTTACTAATAGTGATATTTGTTAAACAAAGGAAAAAGGGACTACTGAGTGAACTAGAACCACCACACATCTCAGGAACCCATTGTAATATCTTCATCATTTAATTCTAAGATCTATGCAAAAGAGCTATCCGAAAAATAGATAGCCCTAGCAACTTCCTTCAAAAGGGTGCTCAAATTCTCTTTCAAATGCTAAGAATTTCCATCTAATCTAGAGGCATGAATTATGAACAATATCCAAGGCCCATCATAGTCCATGGTAAGACAATATGAACCTCTACTTAGGTGCAAGACAAAACCTACCACAACTTTATCTAAATAGCTCAAGTCAAGCCCTCATTTCATTTCAACTTAACCAAATTTCTCATCACCAATTTCACACATTCCTTATCCTCCCCATAGTCAAGAAGCGCAACAAGGAATATTAAGGCCATATAAGAATTAATGTCATATTCAAGGGTGTTGTTTACATATAGGTCACCCAAGAGCATTTTTATGGCAAGTAGTACAATAGACGACTGAATTCTAAAAATCCTTTTCAATTTAGCCTTAGTGATACTACCATTGAAATCCATTTGTCATGTCCTTTTTGCGAATTAGATTATAATATCTATTGTTGTAAATAGAGAGAATAAACTACACATCTCTTTCCATGAGCTATAAAATAAGGGGTGTAAGCATTACTTGTCATGTTTGTATAAGTAAGCATTTTGTCATGTCTCTTTAGAGTCTAGAGCAAGGGATTATGTTGTTATAATTACTATTTATTATTCACTTATTTTTCTGGATTTGATTGTGTATGCAATTTTTTATCATCAATGTTTCGAATCACACTGTGTGATTTATCATCAGGATGAATAAGAATTATATTGAGATGAGAAATAGTGAATTGCAGATTTGGGAAAGATAAAAAGAGATTTGTAGAGTAGGGAAGGGATGCAAAGATCAAAGAAAAAAAATAAATAAATAAATAAAGGGAAAATATAACCAATAAACAAATAAATAAACCTAAAAGCTAAAAGACAAAAGAAAATTAAGAAAGCCAAGACAAAGAGGAAGAAAAATATTTGTTGGCCTTATGATATGTGTAATGCCATACAAAACTTAGCATGAAAAGAAACTAAATTTAATAATAATTTAAATAAATTATTGAAAATACTTATAGAAGACCAACTATAATTTCCCTGTTGACTATGTTGATAATGTCATGTAATTCAACTTCAAGAAGCCCATTTATGCCTGATGGTATATTACCACTAATTCCTTCGAAATTGCTTTGAGCTACTTCCTGAAGCAGGGCACTCCCTGAAGCAGGGCACTCCCTCTCTGAAAGACATGCATATCTATCAAAAATTTCTCTGAAGACATAAATTACAAGTCTATAAATTTGTTGACTCTAAACATAGCATCACTAGCTCTGGCTATTACCCAGATAGAATCTTAAGCATAGGCTCCAACTATGCCAATGTCTTCAGAGTGGGTTACATTTGGATAAAATCTCATGAATTCATGCTCCCATCTCTTGCTGATACTCTTGTACTGTGGACTATGCCTAACTTTTGTGCAAACCCCAAATATTTCTTGCATTGAATCCATAGTCGTATCATCTGGAATATCCAAATAATTTGCTACCCACTCCAATCTAAGCCTAGCCTCGCTTTTCCATAATGCCTGAATGTTTGACCTCCAAAAAGATTTTCTGGGCCAATCTATAACTAGTATGTATAACAAATGCACGACTCCTTATCTTGTTGTCATTTATTTTCTTCTGAATACGTTTTCATGATGAGTTACTGAAAGACTCGATAGATACTTCAAACTTCTGGACTATTCTGGCAGAGGATTCTTTAAGGCTAGAAAAACCCAATTCATCTTCTTGATATATGACCACTATTGCCTTCATTTGCACTGCAACCCTGCTAATCATTTGAATCGAATATACAGAACGTTTTGAGGAAATGGAAGGATCATTGCCAGCAAATGTAATGAGTGGTATTTGCGCAGAATCAACAAGGACATAAAACAAAGTTGGAGACTTTTGCTGCCATGGGTGTGACAACAGATACCATGTTTGCTCTGAACATTTTCAGAACTAAAAAACTGTCTTCAATTAGTTTTAACAATACACTCATGTTTGTGAGCTAGAATTTAAATTACACACAAAAAGAGAAGTGTTTCTCACCATTCTCCTCGTCGAGAGCAGTGCTTCTTATCTTTGTAGACTCGAACTGAAGAATGGTCCCATTAACAATGTTGGGATTGTTATCAATATCTTGAATGGCCAGTGGTATGGGTACATTTGATTGTTTACCTTGATAGATTTCCAAATCAAAGGCTCCCCCAATGCTCACCTCTGGAGGCTTTGTGTCATACAATTCCACAAAGGGGAGGAACAAAATCAGAGGTCTGATAGCATTGCTCCAGACATCACAACTACTACACGCATGAGACCTTGTAGACAAGAAGAGAATCGTTGGCACCTTTGGATACGAATTAAATGAATTCACACTAGAAAAGAGAAGAAAGGAATGCCTGTATAAAAAGTTTGATATAGTAGCTTTCCATATGGGTTCATTTCGTTTTGGCTGCCATTTTACGCAGTACAGAATAATAAAGAGGGGGGCCCACCAACCCCCCTTGAGAATAGTGGGTTGGTAGTTGGGATTGGAAAATAGCTTCGGCCGGGGAGTCTGATTAGCCTCCATCTATCTGTAGTGCGTGCCTTTAGCTGGAGCTGCTGCCATCCCTCCCATGGACCAGAGTGCGATAAAGAGGAAGAATTACAGAGGACCGGGTTGTTGGAGCAAGCCGCCCTACCTATTTGTTTGGTTGGTATTACACTGCTATTCTTCCCACCCAGATCAAAGAGAAATGATGCTTGTGATCGATTATAATAGTTCTCTATGTGAGTTCACTTGATATTGATATTGGTTGTTATTTTAGAGAGTTCATGTGTTTGAAAGAAAATCTCTTTCAGCGAATAAACACGATTCGCCTTGTAAGTTATGTGTTTCTTCTCCATTGCCTTTCGAGAAATTTACTCAGGACGGTGGATAATATTTCAAAATTTGAAAATCCAACTTCCAAATCAAATTCAAAGAAAAGTCAAACAAAAATTCTCCATAAAGCTGGGAAGCGGTTGGCCACAAATTCGATGCAGCATTATGGATAGATTTTTTGTGCCTAGTTTAAAGGCAAACAAACCGATAGAATGTCACTTCCATGGTTATAGGGAAAATTCGTCACCAACCTCACATTAAATTAAAGAAAGGGTGCATAAATATATCCTTTATCAGTCTAGAGTTTAACTAAATTGAGATGTAATTAAATAAATAACTTTAGAAGACTGATAAAAGTAGATGATTTGTTTTTTTTAAGATGTGTTTTTAGTTTTATTTGTAATTTACACAGAATTAATAATTAAGTTTATGTTGTGAATTATGATTATAACAGGTAACCATTCTTTTTACAAGTGAAGCGATACAAAAGCTAGGGTTTTTGAGACCTTGAGACATGGTTGAGGCATAGGTCTACTTCCATTGGGGTTCGGGGTTCCTAACCATTGGTGGTTCTTTTGCATTCAATTTTTTCTTATGCTTGTCATGGTGCAGGATTGTTTTTGTATTTGTTTATGGTTCTTTATTTAATTCTACTTTATGTCCCACAAGAAATTGCTATAGGTTGTACTCTATATTTATGATCTTGTTTCAAATTGTTGTACCCTTGATGGATGGTAATCCATCCAATGGCCCATAAAGGCACCTGATAATTAAGGAGACAATAAATATTAATGTGATGTGATAGAAAAAGAAACTGTGAAAGTCTCGATCTCTACCTATTTTGTCTCCAACTTTTGTTGTGAAGATGGAGAGGATGGCATCGAGGGAGGACAAGTGTCCTCCCTTTGGCCCTAAGAAACTAAAGATTTCCTTGAATTTTGAGATGTTTGTTGCTTTGAATAACAATAACTCTAGGCTACATGAAGAAACTAATGATTTCCTAAATGAAAAAGTCTTGGCCCTAAGAAACTAATGATTTCCTAAATGAAGAAGCCTTGGCCTTATCATGCCCTCATTATTTAACTGTGAAAAATGTTCTCCATCTATTGTGGGCATTTTTACACCAAATGCTTTCCCCTTTAGGGAAGGTACTTAGAATTGACAAATCTAGAATGTTTCTCCCACATATGGATGCTAGGGCACTTGTGTCTCTTGTGCCCAGGGTTGAAATTCTTGAAGTTATTGATATTAATCTAGACGACTCCACCTCCTCTTGTAGTATTTAGATTTAGGGGGCCTAAATAACTTCTATCTCTATAAGAGAGGAGGGCATATTAGGAGAAATTGCCTGATAATTTTTAATAGCCCTGACAATGTGGGTGCCAAACAAAAACCTAATAGCAATGCACCTTAGGTCAATTTGAATAGTAAAGATTTATCCATGCAATGTGGGATCTAACCCTATTCTTGAATCCCCTAATGTTCGGGTTAACGAATCTAATAAACATATAAATTGGCGAGGCTCTGGTTATAAACTTGTAATAGGAAATAATGATCATTCTTGAGGTGAATACACAAAGATTTGATGTAATTAAGATGCCACTTTTATCTTTTGACCCCAAATGAGCATTTTCCATGCTCCGAATTTGACGCTCACCAAATATGAAAAGCGTTTTAAAAGAAATAATTATCATTTTTGTTGTTAAAACTTGTTGTTACTTCTTGCAACCCAGATGTTTTCTGCTCTGCATCCTGTGCTCACCAAATACATAGCTAGTTTTTAGCTTGAGGTTGTCAAATCTCCATCAAGATGCTGCCATGAGGCCAAGGAAAACAAAGAGGTAAATATTTATGTATTTTTAGTTTGAAATTTTGATTAAAATGTAGATTGAATTAGGATTTTTAATTAAATGTTGTAATTTCTAGGAAATGATATTCCACCCCAGATTTATTTGAATTAGGAAAAAGTTGAAGTTAACTAATTGAATATTGTTGTAAAGAACACTCTGTTT
Organism: Cryptomeria japonica; assembly: GCF_030272615.1. Lineage (NCBI taxonomy): Eukaryota > Viridiplantae > Streptophyta > Pinopsida > Cupressales > Cupressaceae > Cryptomeria > Cryptomeria japonica. The sequence goes on from NC_081411.1 coordinate 262,593,965, forward strand.
TCGAATAATTATCTAAGGTGGTCATCAAGGAGGTAACACTATGAAAATTATGAGCAATATGTTTGGTACTATTGTAGACACCTAAAACTGTCTTTTAATTAAACAAATATTTATTATTTATTTAATTATTTTATTCTAATATCTTCTATTAATTAAATAATTTTTATTTTTTTTTAAATTAATTCATTAACCTCTCCCACTAGATTTAGATTTATTTTTGTAGAATCATAAAAGTGACATTCTGTCGATTAGTTGATGTATTCAAAGTAGGCAACAAGAAATCTATCAAACATGGTGCGTGGAATGCGGGGCCAACTTTTTAAGTCCCAGGTCTGTGGAAATTTCCTGTCTGACTTTTCTTTGCATTTGACTCGGAAGTTGGAACATTACCTTGGATCTTGGAATTTAGAAAAGTGGCCTGCCGCCCAATGTAAATTTCTCGGAAGACTACGGAGAAGAAATGGACAAAGTTTCTTCACTCGAAACACATGATATGCACAAAAACTTGCAAGGCATGTCGTGTCTGGGTGAGAGAGTTTTTTTGTGAAATTATAAGGTATGATGTAAAAGAGGATCACGATCGTCAAAGGTTTCGATTATTTAACGTTATATAATATAAGTTGAATCCAAATCATGTCCAAAGCTTTAATTGATTTAGTTCACAGAAGCTGCTTCGAAAGAACGGCCCGTCACTTCAGTTTGGTCATGTCGACACGAAAAGTCCGTTGTCTTGTTATTCTGTTTCCTCGCAACATCCTCGGACACACTTTGAGAACATGGAAAGTTTTTTTTAACTCAGAGTAGTTCAGTAGGTAAGTCCAGCGATCTGGAGTTTAACTTTTTGACAATATAAACACCAGTTATAATTTGTGTAATTGTGCATGTAAACCAAGTTCGAACTCATGACCTGACTTGTCTAACATGACAGCCAGGACCAAGTTAACCTGCATAGAAAGCTATAATTGACAGGTTTGTCCAGTCATCTGAAATTTAGTAGGTAAGTCCAGCGATCTGGAGTTTAACTTTTTGACAGTATAAACACCAGTTATAATTTGTGTAATTGTGCATGTAAACCAAGTTCGAACTCATGACCTGACTTGTCTAACATGACAGCCAGGACCAAGTGAACCTGCATAGAAAGCTATAATTGACAGGTTAGTCCAGTCATCTGAAATTTAACTCTTTGACACGGCAAACTCCTTTTATAAGCTCTTAAACGATGTGTAATGGTCCTTCATAACATGTAAATCAAAATTGAATCATACAATCTGTACCAAGATAGAATCCACAACCAGTTTTGCCTAAAATGACAGCCAAGACCAAATGAACCCACATGTAGTGTGAGTGGTCCCTACCACATGCAAACCAAGATTGAGCTTATGACCTGACTTGCCTAAAACGACAGCCAGGACCAAGTGAACCCACATAGAAAGCTATAATTGACAGGTTAGTCTAGTGATCTGAAATTTAACTCTTTGATACAACAAATCTCTTTTATAAGCTCTTAAACAATGTATAATGATCCTTCACAACACGTAAACGAAAATCAAATCCACAACCTCTAACAAGATCAAACCCGCAACCAATATTACCTAAAATGACAGCCAAGACCAAATGAACCCACATGGAAAGCTACTATATCAAACTTTTTATAGAGGCATTCCTTTCTTCTCTTCTGTAGTGTGAATCATTAATTCGCATCCAAAGCTGCCAGCGATTCTTTTCTTGTCGACAATGTCTCCTGCTTGCAGTAGTTGTGATGTCTGGAGATATTCTGTGAGACCTCTGATTTTGTTTCTTCTTCTCTTTGTGGAATTGTATGATGCAAGGCCTCCAGAGGTGAGGATTGGGGGAGTCTTTGATTTGGGAAGCTATCAAGGTAAACAATCAAATGTAGCCATACAATTGGCCATTCAAGATGTCAATAACAATCCCAATATTCTTAATGAGACCATTCTTCAGATTCAGACTACAAAGATAGGAAGCTCTGCTCTCATAGATGCTGAAAATGGTGAGAAACAACACTTTCTCTTTCTGTCTTTTTTTTATTTAAATTTCTTTTCAGTTCCCAGACATAATCTATTGCTAAAACTAATTGAAGTTGGTTCTCCAGTCCTGAAATTGTTCAGAGCGAACGTTGTATCTGTTGTCGCAACAATGACAGCGCAAGTCTCCAACTTTGTTTCTGTCCTAGCTGATTCTGCGCAAGTACCACTCATTACATTTGCTGGCAATGATCCCTCCATGTCCTTAAAACAATCTGCATATTCAATTCAGATGATTGGGAGGGATGTACTACCAATGAAGGCAATAGCTGTCTTACTGAACAAGTTTCACTGGAGAGAAATAGTGGTCATATATCAGGAAGATGAATTGGGTCTCAGCGGGATTCTAGCCTTAAAGAATGCACTACAAGAAACCTCTGCGAGAATAGTACAAAAGTTTGGAGTATCTGAGGAGTCTTTCAGTAACTCTTCTTGGAAACATATTGGGAAGACACTGAAAGAAAACAACATTAGGAGTCGCGCTTTTGTTATACATACTAGTTATGGATTGGCCCAGAAAATCTTTTTGGAGGCAAAAACTTCAGGCATTATGGAGAAGCGGGGATGGGCTTGGATTGTTACAGAGTGGGTAGCGAATTATTTGGATGTTCCAGATGATACGACTATGGATTCAAGGCAAGGAATAATTGGGGTTCGCACAAAAGGTAGGCAAACTCCACAGTACAAGAATATCAGCAAGAGATGTAATCATGAATTCATGAGGTTGTATCCAAATGTAACTCACTCTGAAGACATTGGCATAGTTGGAGCCTATGCTTATGATTCTATCTGGGTAATAGCTAAAGCTATTGATACTATGTTCAGAGTCAACAAACTTACTGAATTGGAATTTAAGTCTTCAGAGAAATTTTCGACAGATGTGCATGTCTTTCAGGGAGGGAATGCCCTGCTTCAGAAAGTAGCTCAGAGCAATTTCGAAGGAATTGGTGGTAATATAAAATTCAGCAAAAATAGGCTTCTTGAAGTCGAATCATATGACATTGTTAATGTAGTCAACAGGGAGATCAGAGTTGTAGGATCGTGGGCAAAGAAAGAATTCAAATTGAAAGATAATATAGAGTGGCCAAATGGATCTCCAAAACCGCCTTCTGGCTACAGAAAGTTTATAGTAGGAGTCCCCCCACATGTTGTGTTTCCTGGATTTGTGAACATCACAAACAATAACACAGAATTTGAGGGGTTCTGCATAGCTGTATTTAAGAGTGCTGTGGAGATGCTTGATTATCCTTTTCACTATGAATTTCAAGTGTCGGATAATGGCACCGAATGTCCAGATTATAGCAAGCTTGTAGACCAAGTAGTGAGTAAGGTATCCCACTATTTCCCTATGTTTTCATTTAACTCAATATTTAATTTAATTTTAGGAGGGATATATCTTTTCATTTTTCCAAGCTATTAGCATAAGGTCCAGAATATCACCTAAATTTAAAAGATGTAATAGTTATTCAATAAACAGTAATAAATTGAGATGCAAGTGATAAACCTTCTTGGGCTCTATTTTGAACACAAATGCACACTCTTCTATCTTAGTTTTCAGATAAACGTTTTTATGTGTTTTCATTACAAAGTCAGTATAGGACCAGGTGACCTGGTCCTGTGGAGGGGGCTGCCTAAGTTCCGGTGCAGACAGACCTCCTCGAAAACAAAAGCATCAGAATAGGTAGGGATTTAATAGAGATGAGAAATGGCCAAAACAGGACATCAGCAGCACAACAAACGAAACTATTTATTAATTCTAGAAAAACCATACATCTCTAACTCCTTCACTGTTAATTTTATATGTTCTTATATGCAGTCGAATAGAGATTTCAGACAAGCACTTGTGACAATTATCTTATAGTTGACACCTGTTTCCCATAAAATATGAGAGCAAATATTATTGTTAGTATTTTGAGAAACTTTTTTTCTTCAAATTTTCAAAAGTTTTATACAATTTTTTTTTCTATTTTTCGCTACCTTCTGAAACATAACCACCCCTCTACTTAATTCTAATAACCCTTCTCTTTTCCTTATTTATATATATTCCATAACATTCATCAATGCTTTTGTTTTCTTTTTGACTAATAAAATTAAACATATTCATCTCATTCATCCTCTTTATCTTCGACAAGTTCTTTTTTGGATTTTATAGATTTACCCTTCATCACTACTTTGTTATAAATAAAATCTAATTCATTCTCTTCATCTTCAAACGTTGTGAAACACAAATTTCTTTCTTTCTTATAATACTTCTATCCCCTAGTCAATCCCAAAGTGTCTTCTTTCCTTTTTGAACACAACTTGTATTCACAAGGTGGAAGTTTAGTTTTGTCAATCTTTCTCATCTTCTTACAACACTTAAAATCGGCTTTCTTTTCTTTGTCTTTTCATTATTTTTTATTTGACTCCTTGCCTTTTAATTACATGTGTCATACTATTCCAACATACCCTATAACTCTCCGACTCAAAATTGAATTTTCACAATCTGTTACCCTTGTCTTTTGTTTATTGTTCTGATCATTTTGTTTCTACTGATTTTCCTCTTTATCACATCATGGAATAATTCCACATTTGCATTCATAATCATAGCCACAATGCTCATTTCAGCTATTTATTAATTCTCTTAAATAGTTGCTCCACTCTCAAAGTCTTTGAGTGCTCTAATACTAAACTAATATATAGAAATTTCATTTTCAATACTTAAACTCATTATTCAAAAAGAAAAACATACTACAATAGAATAGATTTAACAGAAATGAAACACAACGAAAAGAAAAGGAAACCAACAACAAAACAAAGAAAAACATATATTTATTCCAACATAAAAATCTATGTACATCTCTGACTCCCTTAACTACTAATTCAAACGTTCCTGTGTTTATCCAAATAAAAACATCAAACCAACAATTAGCCCAACTAACTACTCTACAATTGATATTTGGTTCCTTTATTAAAATATAGAATAGTTTCTAGCTACTATTATATAATTAAACAATAAATTTTAATAAGTTGGTCTAGATTTAGACCTTGCAATATACCACAGGCACATAAAAATCTATAGGTTAATAGAAAACATTTTCAGCCTCACCCTGCAAGCAGCCCATATCCTCAATCCCACAACCATTTTCAAATGAATACCGTGGGGGTTGTCTCTGGGAATTTATAAGTAGAAGCCCCTTGAATTAGATGGCATCATAAACAATAAGCACAGATTCAGTTAGTTTGGGTCTTTCTCTTAATATAAATGTATATCTTTTTTTTCTCATAGACCTGTTGTAATTGATGATTGCTGTCTAATCTCTGAATACTTATTCAAAGAGCATTTTTGTGGCCAGAAATTTGATATAATTGTAGCTGATATTACAATACTCGCAGAGCGCTCTGCAAAGGTTGATTTTACACAGCCATATACTGATACAGGGCTGGTTATCATGGTGCGTACTAAGAAAAAACAGTATTCTGGCTGGGCCTTTCTACATCCTTTTACAATACCCATGTGGATTACTGCAGCAGCATTTGTTCTTCTCACTGCATTTCTTGTTTGGCTATTGGAACGAGATGAGAACGACGCTTTCACAGGACAGCCTACCAAGCAAATGCAAATTTCCCTCTGGTAACTGCTTTTCTAATACTTTAAGCTTTCTTTTTTTCTCTATTGTAATGTTGATAGATTAAAAGCCAAGGAAAAACAACATACAAAAAGAGTAGCTAAAATTGCGTGAACTGTCAAGTATAAGGAATTCATAATGGTTTTTCTGATGACAAGAAAATCACTGTAAAATACCGAGGTCTTCATGATCATTAGTTCTTGCCATCAAATTGTCTCAAGGATTTCTTTCTTATGTGTAATGTCTTTGGTTAGTCTTCCGTTCACACATATTTATGCTGAATCCATTAGTAAACTATTTCAATTTTAATTTGGTTTGCATAGATAATTTGGCTTACTAAATATATTCAGAAACATTGCAGGAGTGGCCATAAGTCAGCCTTCTAAGATGTCATCATGACTATATGGTTGGTTTTATATTTTTTCTGTTCGCAATTTTAGCATCTGTATATTTCTTGTTATGGATTAACAAATCAATAGTTTAATGATAGCGCGTTCTAGCAATAAATGAAACATCATAAATTTGACGGTTATAATATACACTCCATGTTAGTGAGATTTGGGGATTTTATGTTTCTGAGATTTGGAGATATTAGGAAATCCCCAAATAGCAGTAATTTTCTAGTTATAGTCGAGATTTGGGACATGCTGACCTTCCACATGACATGTTCTCCAGCTTCTCTCTTTGTTATTTTATGTAGTGTGGATTGTTCCAATGAAATTGCTGTATTTGGGTCTGGGCAATTGATTGATTTAAGATATTAATAAAGGGAAAAAAAAAGAGATTATGTCTTGTTCGAGAGGATGTAGTTATTATGTGAACTGTATTTATTATATTATGAGTGGATTTCTTTTAATGGTAAGAGATTTTCACAATTTATATCACAATTTATGATATAGATGATGTTGTTTGTAGATTAAATTGTATTCAATTTTTTTTTGAATCAATATTGTTTCTTTGTTATGAACAATAATGTATGCTTGCTGGTCAATTGTTTGGACGACTGCAAGCTTTTTATTGTAGGTTGAGAGATCCCGAGTATGCTTTGCAGTTCATATGTAATAAGGTTGAACATGCATATGCACGGGCATGCTGAAAATCAAGGGAGACACAGTAAAACAGAGTAAGAGAAGCATTAGATTACAAGTATATTAATGCATGATTTGGTGATCTGGAAGGGAAGGTAGGAGAAAATATGGAAAGAAGTTGAGTGATTTTAAAGATTTAGTGAAAAGAAGGGAAGCTTTTGAATCTACTTAAAATCATGTGAGTTTAAAACAGAGCATGGGAATATAATAGGTCATTGTTTGGGGTGGATACCTTGTCTAAGCAATAATATTTTTTAAAGGAAGATAAAGGGTAATCTATTGGAAAGTTGAGACCCATTCTTACCTAGATTAAGAACATGAATTGGAGATAAATTTTGAAATGGAAAATATTGATGCAAATGTGATCCAAAAAGAGTATTAAGTCGTTGAAAGTGAAATCAAACATCTTTCAGAGAGACAGTATTAAGATTTTGAAGAGTATTAAGTCGTTGAAATAAGAACTTCTGGAAAGGGAAGTCAATTCCATGAAATAGATGGGCAGAAGAGGACAAACAAGCAATGATTCTACACGAATTTGAACAGTTAGAAAGTGATGATCCAAAGCAACATATCAAGTTTGCAATGAGAACATTTATCTCAATCTAACTGTTTTGAAAGACGACTAAACCATAATTTTATAATTAATTTATTTTCTTATGAAGTGAGTCTCTTTTTTCATTTTTCATTTTGTTTTTAAAAAAAAACAATTATATTAATTAAAACTTGAAAATTTTATTAAGGTTTTCATACAGCAATAATTGTCTTTAAAGATCAGAGAATAAAAATTCATGGAAGTTTGTGTTAATTTATATGAGTAGAGAAAAACATTTAATCAACACAAATAGAGAAAGAAAATAACACAACAAAGACATTAGCTACGAATTTATAGTGGTTCGTCATAGAGGTAACGTCCACTTTCAAGCAGGGAATAAACTTCTATTACTTGTTGTCCAATACTACACCATACATAGACTGCACATAGTCATTTATATAACTGTATTCAGATATGAAACCAAGAGTTGGGAGAAGGCTAATGTCCATGTGACCGTTGGGCTTCACATTCCCAATAAAATTTTGTATGAGAATCTCTGTTGCCAGAAACGAGACAACACCCTGTCATTTCTCATTTCAACGAACGAAATGGGTTTCAACAGGTTTCTGAGCGGTGCCCAAAGTTTTTGCATTGATTTTTAATTTTTTTTTAAATATTCACCAAGTTCTGCACAGTCCATGTAAGGAGTTTGATTTTTTAGATTTTTCTAAATATTCATTCCAGTTGGTATTTCTATATTATCACTTTTGGAAGTTGATTTTTCAGTTTTTTCTAAATTTAAGATTAGAAATTATGAAGTAAATTTCTAATTGAGAAACTGTCCATTAGATTTTAAATTTTGGTAGAAATATTTTCCCTAAAATTATCATAATTGCAAACATTATGATAAGTGTATTTTGATTTTTTCACTGAAATTCTATAATATTCTTAATCATTTTTTATTATGTATACACATTTCTTATACGCAACCTTTAAATATTCCGTTTCTCGTCACGTTGTCGTTTCGGTTTCGATTTTCCTTTCTGATTCTGGTAACATAATGAGAATAGAAAAACAAAATTAAGATGACTAGAACACAAAAGAAGACTATCACTTCAAATTGGGATGGGGAGTGAAAAAAGTTGTGAAGAATGGACTGAAGACAGAGATCCTCATTCCATAACATTTCAGCTATGGTCAAAATCAGAAACCTATTTAGCTAAATAGTTAGCCACAACATTCCAATAAAAAAGAACATGAATAAAAAACCGAAATCAAATCTAGCTATTCTTGATAAGTTTCTCGGTTAGATCAATAGATAATTTTTCTAACTATTCATAAGAAGTAGAAACGATTAGACTATCATTCTACGTAACAATATTTTCTGTTTTGAATTGCAGGTTTTCATTTTCAACACTTGTATTTGTTCATAGTGAGTGACCTCCTCATTGAATTTTTCTATTTTACGAACATTTTCTCTCACGCAAATACTTTTAACTAGGGACAAACTTCTAATATGTGAAGATGGCAACTGATCGCCCCATTTGTGCAGGAGAGAAGGTTATGACATCTCTTGGCAAAGTTATTTTGATAATCTGGCTGTTTGTAGTTCTAGTCTTAAATTCAAGCTACACAGCTAGCCTCGCATCCATTCTCACTGTTCAGCAACTTTCCCCAGCAATACGAGACATAGAGTCACTCAGAGCAAACAACGCCTCCATTGGGCATTTGAATGGTTCATTTGTCAGAGATTATCTGATCAATGAGCTAAAAATTGACGAGAGAAGATTGTTACCTCTTGTCAATCCAGAAGACTACGTCAATTCACTAAGGAATGAGACAATTGGGTCTGTAGTTGATGAGACTCCATACATCAACATGCTAATGTCACAGCATTGTGGTGAATTTGAGATTGTGAGTCGGCCATTCTACAAAGGAGGATTTGGGTTTGTAAGTATTTTTCTCTAAGAGTTTGTGCATTTTCATTTCTCTTGGGTTGAAATGCACACTTCTTAACTCTCTCTACTCTACTTTTATGCTGTAGTTATTTGCCAAAGGGTTTCCAGTTGTTGGGGAAATGACATCTGCAGTGCTGAAAATTATTCAGAACAAAACAGAGCTAGACAAACTTCGCAGGCACTGGTTTGGGCGTTATTCTTCTGATCCATGCAATAATGACAACGGCGGGATATCTGAAGAAGACACGGTAGATGATGGTGGGAAGTTGAGTCCACGCAGGTTTTGGGGTTTGTTCGTCATCTCATCAGCGTTATATTGTGTAATCATGTCCGCCCACGTCGGACAAAAGTATTATAAGAAAAGACTAGTTAGCACAAGAGTGGAGAATGTTCAGTCCCCACCTCCCGATAGCCCTTTGCCTGCAACTGAATTCATACCTGCAAATTCAGATCTATCCCGTTCATCTGGTCAGTTCGATACAAATAATAACAATGCAACTTCAAATGGTGTGCGCTATCGAAGATCTTTCTCAGCTTAATGTTATTGAGCTTTGAAATAATGGCATCTTCTTTTGAACTGTCCAAAAAACGATGCTCTGTAGTAAATTGATAATTTTTAATTGTGTATAGGCCTAAAAGGTTCAGTCTAAGACTCCTAGTCTTCATTGAATAGTTAAACAAATTTGGGTTTCATATATAAAAACTTTCATTAAAAAAATATTTGATCATTGATTGATTTATGTATGTTTGGGGAAGTCTGATGGTCACGGACCTCCTCCTCATCTAGCATAGTCTATAGTCTTGATAGCTTAAGTATTTTTGTGGGCTTCACCTATGTTATTTGATCGTTTTGTTATATTTTTTGGTGTGCTTCTATCTTCCAAGTTTCTTTAAGTATTATACTATTTATCTTTTAGTAATGTAGAATTTCATAAGAAGTATTCATAAACACATATATGTTAATTTCACACATACATATATGCATATGTGCTAAATTTTTCTTGAGATTTATGTTACTATTGATTAGGTTATATTGTGTGGCCTAGTCTCATATAGTCACATTATGCCTTGCTATAGGGATTAGTTCATGTGATGTAGTTAGAACCACTTTCACTTATGGATCCTTCTCAATCTACTTACATTAGCATTTTGGTCTTATCTTTGAATAAGGGATTCAAAATATTAGTGAGTCATGCTTCAAGATGGTATGAGGTATTATTGGCTTGACTTGGTAATAGTCAAGTCCTTATATATAAAACAAGTTATGTGATGATTTATCAAGATTTTACTATATGTAGTTTCTAGTCAATCCTCATCAACTAAATTTCTTCAATAGTGATTCACAATTATCTATAGGAATGGTTCACTTAACACTCATTTTATTTAGGTGGTTCTCATAGGGTCAAGTTTCCCTACAACTTCGTAATGATTACCCATTTAAATATGATTATATCTTAACTCCACTATACCACTTGGAGTTATCTCTATAATTAACACATACATAGAAGAAGACAAAGAAGCTTGATTATGGAGGAAACATTATGGTTAAGCATATTTGAGCTAGAGTATTATTTGGATCGGTATCTTTTGAAAAGTTTTGGTTCTTTTCTCTTGCAAACATTTAACCTAGAACCAATGAGAGTGAAGCAAAATATTCATGATCATTTGGGATTTTTCCTTGTATGAACCACCACTCACGAATATCAATCCATGAAGATATTTATTTGAGATTACATTTGAAACCCCAAAAAATCATTAATAATAATTGATGAAGACATACCAAACATATAATGTAGATACAAACTTTAATGTGTTCATGGATCAATGTAGTGTCAAAATCTAGCTTTACATGCTTTTTAATTTATTATGTACCTATGTAATTTTATGATTTCTCATTCCCTAGATAATGTGATAATGACTGAAAATACATCCTTACAAATTACAATCTAGGAGAGTATCAACTAGCTACTCCTAAGGTTTTAGAGCTTGATGAACCTATACACTTTGTGCATATTAAGAATTTATGTACTTAATATGAAGCATATACCAATTGACAAAAATAAATATAATAAAATCACAAAGATGGAAACCTAGTAAACAAGCATCATATATGAAATCTAAAAAATTAGAAAAATTTGAAAAAATAAAGATAAAAATTGTTCTTTGGTGGCACCTTAGAGAAGTATCTTGTTGAAACCTACTCACAAGTGCCATCTATGATAAATGATAATTTTTCATATTGTAATTGCTCATTTATTTCCTATCATATTTGATGTCATTAGTTCATTATTTCATCCTTTCCCTTTCATGTCTTGTTCACTTATAGTCTATTGTATGGGTTTGGTCTATAAATTATATGCTTAGGGTGGAGAAAATTAGTACTTTTTATTTAGAGGAGTTATGCTACTAGAAAAATCAAACATCAACAAACTCAACTAAAACACAATTTGAATTCAATTTTTATGAAGCTCAATTGAAAATTTATGGAAAACCAAAGTCACTTTACTTAATTCTAAGTCAATAGGTGCAATAATGATAAAAATATAAATGAGATTAAATCTTGAATAATATTTATAATATATGTAAAAAACCACATCCTACATTATTATAAATCTGGATTTATGTCTTTGCACCTGCTTAGTAATTAGGATACCTTCCATCATTAATAAATTTTCATTTGTTTTTCATAACTTCATCAATTAAAATTTGCACAATCAATAAACATCAATGGATAGATTCAAATCTTCAAGCAATATAATTTAAACCTGAACTTCTAAAGTATAAAATCTAAAAATACTGTATTGACATTGACACCATATAGATTTCACAATATTTTTCATTTTATAATCTCCCTATCATCCATCACTTGCTTAAATGAAATGTTTCTTTATCTAAAAAACCGTGATCCAATCCACATTTTACTCTTTTGAACACCTTGGCAAGAGGTAACACTACTATGTGTCAATTGATTGTTTTTATCTGTTAAATTTTATTTTGACTTATCTTTTGACCCATACTATTCCTACATAAAGGTCACCATTATCATTTTATATCATGGTATGCTTTGAATAGTATACATTGGGGAAAGGAATATAACTTATGTGTGTTGTGTTTGATGGTTTTTATCTCACTAAACCCATTAGGTTCAAGATATTTTTCCATGTATAAGGAAACCCTTATAATGTATATTGATTGTCTCATGATATATCCACCAAGAGTGTGAGATGCCTTGTGAGTGCTAGGGTATCTTTTTATTTATTGTTTTCTTGAGAGTCAATTCATGCATTAGATAGATTATCATTTTAATCTTATCTTGGTGCATAATATCCATTGATATAGTAAATAAAGGTTACTAAACTCAAAATTGATACAAGACATCATCATGTCACATTCATCATCATACTATCATCCATAATCATTTTCTTACATATGGATTTTTTATTATCTATTTTTTCTTTGAGATTTATATAAATCTCTCTTTTAAAATGTCACATATGTATTTTTCATATTAATTTTTTCTGTAGGGGACATCAACTTTATCAACTAGGTCTCACTTTTCTAAATTTCCATTATGTCTCGTACCTAATTGGGGTATTTAGTCACTTTCTTCACCTCCTATAATATTTTACTTTTATATACTTTTATTTTATTTTAAATAATATCATTTCTAATAGTGACTTAGAGAGGGAAAAATGTACAAACTAATATTACCTTCTAATTATTGACTATTAACTAACCCAAGTCATTGATATGTTAATACTATTTACAATATCATTACATGTATAAAAAATTAACCATTTATTTCCATTAATCATTATCTTGACATTTAATTATTTATCTAATTATTTTCATTTACCACATTGTTTGTCATTAATTGTTACTACTTTCTATTATTCATTTTACTATTATTTAAAAATAATATTTTAATATTTAAGTGCATGAGAGCTAATTATCAAATTTTACTATCTATATAAAAATTCTAATTATCACCTCACTAGTTAATTCCATCTTCTAATACAATTTTTTTCTCATTTAAATATTTAATAAATTAGAAATATTTATTTAATAGAAGATATTACAATAAAATAATTAAATAAATAATAAATATTTATTTAATTAAAGGATAATTCTAGGTGTCTACAATAGAGATTAGTTCATGTGATGTAGTTAGAACCTCTTTTAGTTATGGGTCCTTCTCAATCTACTTACATTAGCATTTTGGTCTTATCTTTGAATGAGAGATTCTTAGAATATTAGTGAGGCATGCTTCAAGATGGTAGGAGTTACTATTGTTTTGATTTTGTAATATTCAAGTCCTTATATATAAAACAAGTTTTGTGATAATTTATCAACATTTTACTATGTGCACAGTATCTAGTCAATCCTCATTGACTAAATTTCATGAATAGTGATTCACAATGACTTATGTCTCATAACCAGGAATGGTCCACTTAACACTCATTTTGTTTAGGTGGTTCTCATATGGTCAATTTTCCCTAGATCTTTGGAATGATTACCCATTTGAATAATGATTCTAGCTTAAATACACTATACCACATGGAGTTCTATCTATAATCGATGCAAATAGAGTACAACAAGACAAACAAGCTTGATTATGGAGGAAGCATTATGGTTAAGCATATTTAAGCTAGAGTATTATTGGGATGGGTATATGTTGGAAAGTTTTGGTTCTTTTCTCTTACGAACATTCAACCTAGATGCAATGAGTGTTAAGTATATTATTCATGATCATGTAAGAGATTTTTTTGTATGAACCACAGATCACAAATATCGATCCATGAAAGTTGATTTGAAATTACATTTGAATCCCAATAAATCATTAATACAATTTGTTGAATACATACCAAACATACAATGTATATACAAATTTAATGTGTTAATGAATTAATATAGTGTAGAAATGTATCTTTACATGTTGTTTAACCTATTATGTATCTATGTAATTTTATTATTTTTCATTTCCTAGATAATGTGATAATCACTAAAAAGACATTCTTACAAATTACAATTTATGAGAGTATCAGCTAGCTACTCCTAAGGTTTACTTAGAGATTGATGATCCTATACACATTGTGCATATTAATCACTTATGTACTTAATTTGAAGCATATACCAATTGAAAAAAATTAATATAGTAAAATTGCAAGGATGGAAACCTAGTAAACAAGCATCATATATGACATCTAAAAGGTTAGAAAAAATTGAAAATTATACAAATTTTTTAAAAAATAAAGATTAAAGTTGTTCTTTGGTGGAACCTTAGAGAAGTATCTTGTTGAAACCTACTCACAAGTGCCATGTATAATAAATCACATTTTATCATATTGTAGGTCCTCATTTGTTTTATATCATACTTGATGTCATTAGTTCATTATTTCTTCCCTTTCCTTTCATATCTTGTTCGCTTATAGTTTATTGTATGGTCTTGGACTATAAATTATATGCTTAGGGTAGAGATGATTAGTACTTTTATTTAGAGGGGTTATGGTACTAGAAAAATCAAACATCAACAAACTCAACTAAAACACAATTTGAATTCAATGTTCATGAAGCACAATTAAAAATTTATGGAAAACTAAAGTCACCAAACTTAATTGTAAGTCAACAGGTGCAATAATGATAAAAATAGAAATGAGACTAAATATTGAACAATATCATATAATAGAGGTAAGAGACCACATCCTACATTAGAATAAATCTTGGTTTATGTCTTTGCACCTACTTAGGAACTAGAGGATTCCTTCTATCATAAATAAAGTTTCATTTGCTTCCTATAACTCTATCAATTAACATTTCCACAATCAACAAACATCTTTAGATAATTTAAAACCTTCAAGCAATATAGTTGAAACATACACTTTTTATGTACAAAGTCTTAAAAATCTACATCAACATTGAAAACATATAGTTTTCACAATATTTTCCATTCTAAAATCGCCCTACCATCCATCACTTGCTTAAATGGAATGTTTCTTTATCTTAAAAAATGTAATCCAAATCCATTTTTTAGTCTTTTCCACACTTTGACAAGAGGTAACACTGCTATGTGTCAATTGATTACTACTCATCTATTTTTCAATTTTTTGATGTTTTAAATTTTATTTTTGACCAATCTTTTGACCCATTATATTCCTACAAAAATTCACTATTATCAATTTATATCATGGTATGCTTTGAAAGGTATACATTGCGGAAAGGCTTATAATTATGAGTGTTTTGTTTGACGGTTGTTATCTCACTAAACCTATTAAGGTCAAGTAATTTTTCACGCAGAAGGAAACCCTTATGTATATTGGTTGTCTCATGATATATCCATCAAGAGTTCCAAATTCCTTGTGAGTGCTTCGACATCCTCTTATTTATTGTTTTTTTGAGATTCAATCCATGCATCAGATAGATTATCATTTTAACCTTATCTTTGTGCATAATATGCATTGATATACTAAATTAAAGTTACTAAACTCAAACTCCACCCAACACATCATCATAACCTCATCCATAATCATTTTTGTTACATATCTTTTTTTTTTTTGAGGTTTATTTATTTTTCTTCTTTCAAAATGTCACACATATATTTTTCACATAAAGTTCTCTCGAGGAGACATCAACGTAATCTATGAGGTCTCACTTTTCTAAATTTCCATTATGTCTCCTACTTAATTGGGGCATACAACACTTTCTTCACATCCTATAATATTTTCCTTTCTAGATAATTTTATTTTCTCGGAAATATCATTTCTAATAGTGACTTCAAGAGGTAAAAAATGTAGAAACTAAAATAACCTTCTAATTATTGACCATTAAGTAACCCAAGCCATTAATATGTCAGATACTATTTACAAGATCATTATATGGATACAAAATTAATCATATATTTTCATTAATCATTATCATGATATTTAAACTTATTTAATTAATTATTATGATTTACCGCATCATTTATCATTAATAATTACTACTTTCTATTATTCATTTAACTGTTAAGTAAATTAATATTTTAATATTTAATTAAATGAGAACTAATTATCAAGTTTTATTAACTAAATAAAAATTCTAATTATCATCTCACTAGTTAACTCAAATAATACTCATTCCTAGTTACGTTATTTAATAAATAAAAGCTATTATGATTATCCTCCTAGGAACTTGAAATAAAAGAAATCATTATTGATTTAGCTATATTCTCCATTTTTTTTAGTTGACTTCACAATAAGCTCAAGTAACTCCAACCATTTGAAATTATCCATCTTTTTTTTTTTTAAATATTATAATAAATTATCCTCTAATCTTTATGCAAATTTACTCTACCTAATTATATTTTTTAATTCCACAATGTTATGTTGTCAAATTGAATCCACATTCATTTATGAGAAAACTAGTACAAACATCTCAATCTAAGTTGTTAACAAAGTTGGGGTATTGTGGTAATTCTTATTATTTTTAGTACTTTATTATCTTGTTTTGATTCCATTCTCTTAGGTTGCTTGTCCACTTCAATGATAGTGCAATAGATGCACATGTTGCTAGCATTGCATAAATAGTGGGAAATGTGAGAGAACTGATTGATATACTTTATATCATTTTTCCACTTTTAAATCCATTTAATTTGAATAGTAGTCCACTGGGCTCAAAATTATGATATACCAGATGTGGAAATGTTTGGTTGTTGATTCAATAGAGATGTGTTAAGAAAGAATGACTACCCTTTGCCATGGGCTTCATAAACTACCATATAATATAAAATGTAATTGAAAAGTGATCAATAAGGACAACTTCCAATAAAGGATCAATAGAAAAGATAAATTAGCTTAGCTGGAAAAATAAAAGAAAGAGTGCGTTGAAAACATAGTTCATTCGAACCTTTTGAGAATCCTTTCATATCCATGAACATTATATAAAGTGATTAATACCATGATCAATATAAAGATTAAAAATATTTAATTTACTACATCTATACCAACAAGCTTTCCTCTTGTCAATTGTCTAGCACATATGAAGATTACTGCACTTGTTTTATAGCACTTATACTATTTTTGTCTAATTGATAATGCATTACTAATAAAGTGATTATTATCATGACCGATGTAGGGATTAAAAAGGTTTAATTTATTACATCTATACCAACAAGCTTTCTTCTTGTTAGTTATATAACATATATGAAGATTACTCTACTTGTTTTATAGCACTTTTATTATCTCAGTCTAATCAACAATGCATTACTAATAAAGTGATTATTACCATGACCAATATAGGGATTAAAAATGTTTAATTTATTATGTTTGTACCAACAAGCTTTCCTCTTGTCAATTGTCTAACATATATGAAGATTACTGCACTCGTTTTTTAGCACTTGTATTATCTTAATCTAATCAACAATGCATGACCAATAAAGCGATTATTACCATGACCAATATAGAGATTAAAAAGGTTTAATCTATTACGTCTGTACCAACATGCTTTACTCTTGTCAATTGTCTAACATATATGAAGATTACTACACTTGTTTTATAGTATTATCTTAATCTAATCAACAATACATTACTAAATATTATAGGCTATATGTATGATGGGAATGTCCACCAGAAAAGTAAGAGTCTTATGCCTGAAATATTTCTTGGCAAACAATAATTCCGTACAAACAAATTTCAAGGTTTTCCTCTATGCTCACGTTTTTATGAGAAAAAACGTTGTCGTGCATAAACTATGCCCATTTTTGCATGTTATTATTTATATATATATTTCATTTCGTTAAATTACATCGTGTCCAACATTACATCGGTGGAAAATCATTTCATTTCGCCATAAATTGCTTTGAATATGATTTTTGGGTTTGAAATCATTTCCCAAGTGAATTAGTTTCTAGATTTGATTTTTCAAAGTTGTGTTTTCTAAGAATTGTAATTAATTTATGACAAAATGAGGTTCATTGGTTTTGCAAATTCAATGTAAAACGTTTCCTTTTATTCTGATTATTCCTCCATGTTAAGCTTAGAATATTATTATTTTTCTCTGCACATAAAACAATATTTTGTAGATTAACATCCTTTTGACATAATCAAAACAAAGTAAAAAATTATACATTATAATATAATCATTATATATTTATGTATTATAAATTGTTAAATGTAATTTAAAAATAAATTGAAATTATATATTTAATTTATATTAAATCTATATTATAATTATTTTAATAACAAAATATTATTCTATTATGTTTAAGAAGAAATAATGAAATTCAAATATTAATAATAAATTTTTAAAATCGTAATCATTTCAAATATAATAGAATTGGGGTAGGAATAACTAATTTTGTTGGGAAAAATTGGTCTGCAACTTGTGAGAATCGGACTCGAGGGCTATATGAGGAGGTCAGTCGCTCATGTGTGGCTTGCCTCGCATAGGCCTGAGGTCGACCGACTAGGACAACATTAATTGCTTGGTTGTGGTGAGATTTTATGGGCTCACCCTCTCCTGAAAATGACACTTTACTGGGTAGTGTTTTGAGCGACTTTGGTTCCAAGATCTTCAAGAAGGCCATGGAGGGGAAGTCTTCTCTTCTAGAAGGCAGCAAGTTTTTCACTAGAGAAGAGCAACAAGACTACGAGAAATATGATAGAGGAGGAAGAGGTAAGGGGCTCTCTACCAATTCTTTGGTTGTTTTCCCTAAAGCCCAAATGATCGGTGCTATAGTTTCAGAAAAGAACAGGCATATAGACATTCTTTTTCTGGCGGCTTTGGACATTTCTAAGTTACCCTCTAGGAATTACTTGAATACTTGGTTGCACAATGTGTGGGTGAAGAAACTAGGCTTTTCTTTTTCTTTTTGTCGTATGATTCAAAAATGGATTTTTTAAATTTTATTTAATAACCCTATTAGTCAGATGGAAGTGGTGAAAAAGAAATACTAGGCTATTAGATCGAGTTGCTTGAGAGCCTTTTCTTGGGACTCTGATTCCAATTTTTATGAAATTCTGACTTTGTCAAGCCCCAGATGGATCACTATCAAGGATATTCCCCCTACTTGTGGAACGCTGTACCTAAAGCGATGGAACCCCTTGGGAGGGTGATTAGGGTCGATGAAACCTTTTGCTACTTCCACATATGGATGCCCATATGTTGGTGGCCTTGAATCCTAGGCATGATCTTTCGAAAGACCTCAAGATTGATCTCATCAGTGATACTATTGCCTATCCTATTGAATTCTTAGGGGGCATTAATGCCTGTTTTATTTGCAAGAGGGAAGGGAACATTAGAAAGAGTTGTCCCCTTCTTAAAAAGCATATTAAAGTTGACATTTCTAGTATTACATCGCTGAACTCCAAATTTCCTTCCTTTGTTCCTATTTCGAGTGGCTTGTCTCCTCCTTCAAGTCTACATTCCCCTTCTGCATCTCCTTCTAAACCTGACCTCATTTCCTTGAAGTCTGCCTTGGTTGTTGAGTCTTTGATTCTCTCTAATCTGTTGCCTATCTCTAATGGTGGATACCGTGTTATTGAGAAAGTTGATGCACTTAGTGTAGAGATCAGAAGAGTGACTCGTTCTGAGAACTACTCTTTATCGCCTCCTACTCCTTGGGCTAGTGCCATAGCCACTCTAAATAAGGTGAAGCTTAAAGCTAAACATATCATACTAGAAAAATTTAAGAAACTGAATGAAACTTGGAATAGGGTTCAACACAGATAGTAAATTTTGGAATGGTGATTAAGCATGTTTGTTCTCCTACTATTTAGGAGACCCCTTATAATTTAAAGGACAATTCTCCAAAGAGTTGCTTTCTAACCCCCTACAAATCCCATACTACAACTGATAAGGAGGGGTCTGATGCACAACCCTCAGGGTGTGTCAAGGGAGCTTCTTCCAAGAAGAATAAGCTAGCGAAACAAGAGGGTGTTAAAAAAATTAAGGATGTTATTATGGATTCACCTTATTATGCATCTTGCACCGCCCCTTTTAGTTATCGCCTAAGAGTCACTAGTGGTGAGGAAGTGCCTTTTTTGAGCATTAGGTCTTCAATCGAGAAGGTTACTGGTGATAGTATGGAGGTGGACATGGGTAGTGTAGGTTTAAATGAGGAGGAGAAAGTTGTCAAGTGGGCTATTGTCCCCTTCAAGGGGAACTAGGGTGAAAGACTTGTTGAAGAGGTAATGAAAAAGTTTGGAATCAGGAAGGCTGCTAATAGAAAGAGATCTAAGAAATCTAAGAAAGCCAAAAATCCTAAAGGAACCTCCCACCTGGGTGCTGACCAGCCCTTTGAATTCAAAAGGAAGATCTAGAGGGATTCCTAGTAGATCTATTTCTCTACAAACATATAATAAAGCCCCACAAGGGTGACTACCCAAATGTTATAACAATTTTAAGTCCCATGTGAAAACTAATCCCTAAGTGCTCCTATGGAACTAAACATTGCATCATGGAACGTAAGGGGGTTGGAGACCTCAGATATAAAGTATGTGGTGAAAAGATTTCTTAAACTCTATAAAAACATAAATTTTGTTCTCCTCCACGAGCTTAAGGTTGTTTATTTTTGGCTTCATATCAACCTAAAATGTATTTCGAGGGAGGCTGGATATTTTACCACTAAACACACCAAGGGTAAAGGTGGTTCTTCTATTCTCCTCAATTTTAAATGGGTTAAATCTATCTCTAGATGGGGATTCTCTCCATGTAATAGATTAGTCTGGGTTATTTTGAAAATCAATGAATTGAAATTTGGTGTATGTACTATCTATGCTTCTAATGACTATAAGGAAAAGATAGAAATATGAAACCAGATTTTTGAGTTGGAAGATATTCCTTGGATTGTTGGGGAAGACTTCAACATGATGGAGGTCCTGAGAGATAAATCAGGTTGTAGTAGGGCTGAATGGAAAGGGGAGGAGCAATTTTTTTGGAATATAATGGTGGGGAAACTTGGACTAATTGATCCCCTAGCAAGTTGTAATAAAGATGACCAAAATATTTGGTTTACTTCGTGTAATCATCAAAGAGGCAACAAGAGGATTTACTACAGGCTTGTTATGTTTTTCTTTTAACAAAGATTTTCTTAGAATCATCAAGAACTAGGAGGGGTCATCCGTGAAAGTCATGCCCTATAGTCTCTTAGACCATCATCCTATTCAGGATTAGTTTTCGCATAGTAGTTTCCCTCCTAGGAGACTTTGTCATAAGGATAATTTTTCCCTCAACTCCAGCCCGTTAGAAGAGGAAGAGTTGCTTCAGGCTATCTACATTATCAGATGGTTTAATAGGCATATTAATAAGTTTAGTAGCCCCATTTAGGAATGGACCCAAAATGTTCATAGTTGGAAGACCTTATTTCAAATAGTAGGGAGGAAGGTGGCCAAAGATGACAGAAGAGTGGAGACTCTTGCTCACCACACCCTTCAAAAGGTGGAAGAGATAGTTCAATATAATCCTTGTGATGTAGAGGCTTATAAGGTTATTTGGTTAGCTAAGGACTCCCTAAGGAGGATTCATAACAAATGGATACAGGGGGCTAGAACCAGAGAAATAATTAATTGGTTGGAATAGGGGGATAAAGGATCCAAATATTTTATCCAGTTTCTCAAAGCCAAAGAAGCCAGAATTGGTATTGACAGTATCTGCAAGAATGGTTCAATCTTATCTGCTTAGGCAAGTATTTTGTGAGCATTTGCTCAATTCTATTAGAACCTTTTTTCTTCAGAGGATAATCAGATGGATAAAGCTAGGGATAGGGACTATATTAAAGGAATAATTGATAAGAGAATCAATAGAGAGGATTCCATACTGTTAGATAAGGAGCTCTATTTAGAAGAGATTAAGGAGGCCATTAAGGCCCTAAGCAATGATAAAGTCCTAGGGCTGGATGTGTTGCTGGCTGAATTTTACAAAAGATGAATTAAGTGGATTGGGGGGGATATGTTGCGTGTGTACCAAGAGGCTATCACTAAAGGTACTTTAGGGGATGAAATTAATAAAGGGATCATTAGATTGATTCCAAAGGAGGGAGATAGAATGCAAAAAAAATTTTGGGGGCCCATTACTTTATTGAATGTATCATACAAGATCTTGGCCAAAGTACTTGCAAGGAGATTAGAAGACATTCTTCCCAAAATCATTACCCCTACTTAGACAGGATTTGTGAAGGGAAGATATATTCTAGAGAACCTACTCTCATGCTAGGAGGCCATGCATTGGGAAAATGAATCTAAGAAGGATACTACTCTTCTATTATTAGACTTGAGAAAGATTACGATAGAATATAATGGAGTTTTGTAATAATGATGATGGAAAGTATAGGTTTCCTTGATAATTTATGTAAAATAGTGAATATTTTGATGAAAGATTGTAAGGCACATGTTGAGATTAATGGTAGTAAGTATGAGTACTTTAATATTTCTATGTCTATCAAATAGGGGTATCCTTTAGAACCTGCTATTTTTGTTATCTCTACAGATGTCTTGTATTACTTAATGAGAGACTGCAAGACTTGATAATAAAGTCTAGGGTCTCGCCCCACCCAATGGCGAGGATCTCTCCACCATTCAATTTGAAAATGATAGAATTATCCTCACAAAGCTAGATCAGGATAATATGGACACTCTTATGGATAACATGGATATGTTTTGTGAAGCTTCTGGGAGTAGGATTTCACTACCTAAATCAGTTTTGTTAGTTTGGGAAGATCACCCACCTCTTTGGTGCTACAAATATTTGGTCTCTTAGGGAGAACCAAATCACTTGGTAAGATATTTAGGATTCTCCTTTGCTATCTAGCCAAATTTGAAGGCAATGTGGGGCTGGATCAGAGAGAATATTGATAAGAAGTTGGGAAAGTGGAATAGGCATTTCCTATCATTGGCTAGGAGAGTGCAAATATGTCAAAAGATCCTCTCCTCTTATAATATCTATTATAAATGTACTTGGATTTTTAGTATCTATCAGTTCTATCACATCCAGAAACAAATCAAGGATTTTTTATGGTTTGATGGTAAAGGGGGAAAGAAGAAGAATGTAGTGAAGTGGAAATGGTGTACCTTAAGAAAGGAGGTGGGGGTTCTTGGCCTCAAGGATTTGAGATGGTAGGGCATCTCCTTAGTAAAAAATTGGATCTTTAAATAATTGCAAAGTAATGAGCCTTGGAAGGTCATAATTAGACAAAATCTAGCTAGATCCACTCCTAAGAAAGTCTCAGTGTGGAAAGGACTTTCGCTCTGTGAGATCGTTGTTGTACACTTTGACATTATGCCTTCAGAATCCACTATTTTCAGATCAATATGGAACGCTTCGAAGGTCGTTAGCAAGAACATCTCCAATAATGGTTTATTTGGAGTGAATGGGGAGATATGTGGTGAAAGTTTAGTTTGGTGGAATTTGAGGTACAATGGAAAGCCTCTTGCTCTATTGCAAGGATGCTCAACTAAAGTTTGGGCTTCAAAGGGCATCAATATGCTGATTGATATCCCCCATAATGGCCATATCTTGAGTTGGAATGATTTATTGGTTAAATTTCATGTGCCCCCCTCCCATCATAAAACTTACACCATCCTTAGAGATGCCTACTCCCCTCTTGGCCTACCTAAGCCATGCCAGTCCGATGAATATACATTTCTTATATTTTAGTGGCCTGATGGATCCATTTGGCCTAATGTCAAATCTAAGTCCGTATATTTTGTCGTTACCATTGATAACTCCATCCTCTCCCATGCCGATTCCTGTTGGAGTCTAGGTCAATATCATGTGTTCCAATAGAAGGCCTTTGTGAATCTGTGGAAGAGATCTAATGAGCCTAAAAAGAAATCTTTCTGTTGGTTATTTTTGTTGCATTTAGCTTCCCATTAGAAAGCCCGATGGTGATGTGTCTATCTGTTCTTGTTCTAAGATGCTTGAAAATGTCAAGCACGTCCTTTTTGACTATTTATTTGACAAGGAAGTCTAGAATATAATCTATATTTTTATTGGTTATAATATTCTGGTTTCTGAGGTGGTTACTAGTTGTGTTCAAAGCCTTAAAAAAAATACAATTTTTTTTTGGTCTATTTTTCCTCTTGAATTTATATGGCTTATTTGGACATTTAGGAATGATAATCTTTTTAATGGTAGAGATATATCCCTTACCGAGTCTTTGAGGAGACTCATTGTGTATAAAATTGGTATGTAATTTACAGTGACTATGAGCCTAGCTCGAAGAAAGTTTGATAACTTCCTGCAAGATGGCCATAACAGAATCTTCACATGTGAGGTATCACATGGATTCTCATGGAACAAGACAATTTCAAGGAGAGCTCTCTATTCAAGGAAGGATTGGCGAACTTCAAGAGGGACTTGTAGGCACATAAAAACAAACATGGACAAGGACCAATGCTAAACATACCAATGGCAATCCCGGTGGCACTTCCCTATGTTGATCCTATACTATAGAGAAGTGAATTGAGATGGAATGAAGGCCCACAAGGGTGGACAACAAGGGTTGAAATTGTGGGTGACAATAGTTCTCCGTTTGGGGAAATCATTTTTTGATATTTTGTATATGATCTATATGCTCAGTTTAGGGAGTTGCTCTTTTTGTATATCCTCGCACTTTATGTAGCCATCGATTTTGATGCTATTGTATATACCCTCCAGTGGGGGGTGATGTAGACCATATTCTAGTTGTTTGCCCTAGTGGGCTTTTGGGGTTACTTTGCTTTGTTGTTTTTTATGTAATGGATCTATCTTATAACTAATAGAAAAAATATATAATAGAATTATTAAAAATTAAAATTAAATTTTATTTTTATTATAAATGAGGTGATAATTGAAAGATCCAACTTTCTTGTAATTCAATTTTTTAATCAATAATTTTAAAAATAATATAAAAATTAAATTTTTCAATTATAACAAAATGATTATAGCAACTTTAAAGATTTTGAGAACTTTTTTTTTGATAGGCAATGGGCTGAAGCCGATAAGGTGTACATACCCTACCCCCTTGTGGGATTTGAACTTGTGACCTTTCTTTTAGGAGCACAAGTTCTCCACCACTAGGCCAACTCAGGTTGTATGCTTTTGAGATGTTAATAATATTAAAGAATTATAATATTTGATACTTAATAATTAAATCATAGTCTTCTTTGGAAAAAATATAATTAGTTTGTATTTTTATATAATAAATTATAATATTATAAAAGGATAAACATATTTAAATTTAATTTAATTATTATAACAATTTTTTTTTTTTAAGTATATAATTACTATAAAAATATCTTCACATTATTTTTTAAAACAAATAATAAATATGGTACAATTATTTCAAATTTTAAAAATATATAGCACTGTCTTTTCCTTTTTCTCCCTTTTAATACAAGTATTTTATGTTCATCGTTATTTTGTTGGGCAAAGTTGAGCAAAGCTAGCTAGCGGGGATTCGAAACTTGGTGAAGGTTTCACCATTGCATTGCATGGGTCACCCCTACATGTTATATTTAATAAACTTGTACAATGAAAAATTAATTACTAATTTAAAAAAAATATTAAAAAAATTAAATGGTTTATAAATTATTGTGCAATAAAAATTGATTAGAAAATTTATAAAATTATTCTATTACAATATGTAGATGATCCTATTTTATGAATTGAATTAAAATTTTCAACCTAATGTAAATATTAAATAATATATACAAATATTAAATAATATGTAACATCTTTTTATTGTAGAGATGTGTACCATCTTTAGTTGAAGTTAGGGTTAGGATGGGTTAAAATTAAGGTTTGCATTCTAAGATAAAGCATCGGTTAAAAGACCAGGGTTAGTAGTAGAACTCAATTAGGGTTAGAGTTGGTGTTATTTAAATTTAATTTAATTATTATAATTAAAATAAAAAAAATATTTTTAGTTTAAAATTATTATAGAAATGTTTTGATTAATAAAAGTGGGATAGGCCCGTACTAATACATATCCACAGAGCGACACCAAGAGCGCATGAGGGATGCACAACGAGCAAAAAAATCCCACACCAAAAATAAACAAGAACCCAATAGGGCAAACAAAGAGCCAACAACTAAACTAAAAAACCAACAAAACATAGAAGAACCAAAACAACCACAAAACACAAAACAATCACCCAACAAAGACACAAAGAGATGGTCTACTACATGGGTGTACCTTTTTCCTGCCAACAATGGCACAAACTAAGCACTTTACCAGAAAAGGATACTTTTTTGCTCAACCCAATCCTAGAGCTAGAAGAGACCAATGCGAAATTAGGGGTGGCTTTAACCAAAGATGTTGTGGGGCAAAAACTTGTAGCCAGGGATTCCATGCATTTTCTTTTCTTCACTTTTTCCTTTTCCATCTCGACCTTAATAGCATGTAGAGAGGCGTTGTGCTTACTAGTCGCATTCCTACAGACAAGGTTAACCTCCTTAATTTTCTTCTTGAGGGTCTCCTAGGATTTCTTAACCTCCTCTAGCTCGATCTTGGTCCTTGCCATCTTTATCTTGGATTCCATATCATCAATCCTCCCACCCACCTTATCCCATTTCTCATCATGCCAATAAGGTCATTAGTAGTTTTCAAAACTCCATCCTTGTCCAAATCATCCATCCAAGTGTTATCCTTGTCTTCTGCCTCAACCATCACCTCTAGCTGATTGATCTTTTTGATGGACACGTTCATCTTTGCAAAGAGACATTTTAACAGGTCAATAGTGTTTTAAAATCCTCATGCAAGTCCTTTTCAATTTTAGTAAGAATGGAGATATAGCTTAGGGGCTTGGTATTAGCAGAGGGGGAAGGTTTAAGGAGGAAGGGCTAGGTTAGCACAAGTTTTAGTAGGGGACCAGTTCGACCCTATGGTATCTAAAGAGTTTGAATCCTCTAAGGAGAGAGAATCAGAGCTAGAATCATCAACAATTTCCATATTCTATTGCATCTCAGGCTAGGTATCTATGTCTTGGTCCCTTTCATTGGTGGGAATGACTTTTAAATTTGGCCATTCTCATAGGGGTTCACCTAGTGGGCATTTTAGAACCTGAATGAGTCACTTCTCTAGAATTAGGAGTAATAATAAGATTAACATATGAATTGGGGTCATGAGTGGACCTAATCTCAATAGAAGGGACCTCACCAGAAGGGGATAAAGCCAAGTGAAAATCATACAATCTACAAATGATGCCTTGATGGAGAGTGGGTTTATCCTTAAAAATGGCTTTAGAAACAAACTGAGATGAAGAAGACATAAACTAGAAGGGAAAATTCATTCTTACCCTATGGTGAAGATGGTTTAACATGGGGAAAATCTATAGATGGAACCTCCTTCTCCTTCCGTCCAAGGTGAAGTACTTCATGAACAATAGGGTTGCCTCCTTCCATATTCTAGGATGTTCTTCTTGGTTGTAACCACTTTGAATCCTAGAAGCCCCTTTTCCCCAACTTCAAATAAATGATCAAAGTCCTCTTTATAACTCACTTTGAGTTTTTTGGGGAAGGAAATGTCATCAAGAGCTAGCCCCATCACCTTTGTGATCTCCGCAGAAACCATGAAGGTAACTCTTTTTTTTCAATGTAATTATTTTATGTTCATATTTAAAATGTTTGAATCAACTTATTCTTTTATTTTTAATAAATAAAAATTTAGATTATTGTCATCTTAATATAAACTTGATGATATTTAGTTTAAAAATAAATATTAATAATAGCTGTAATTTTATTGTAACAAAATTTGTATCTAATTTTTAATTTTGATTTAATTATATTTTATAATAAACATTTTATAGTTTTACATGATTTTTTGTTATATGTAATAATATTATTAAATTAAAAAATTATTCAAAAAATTAATCTTTAAAAAAAAATAAATGATTTAAAATTATTTTGTAATTAAAATTAATTAAAAATAATAATAAAATTATTATAATATGTAGATTAATATATTTTATGAACTACGTTACAATTCTTAATCTATTGTAAATATTACATAATATATACCAAAATTAGATAATATATATTATCTCTAAATTATACTTAAAGTTAGGATTAAGGTTAGGTTAAGGTTTGGATTAGGGGTTGGCTAAAATTAAGATTCTTATTCTAAGATAAAGCTTCGGTTAGGGTTAAGTTTAGTATCAATTAGGGTTAGAGTTAATTTTATTTGAATTTTAATTAATTATTATAATACAAATATTTTTTAAGCTTGAAAGTATTAAAAATCTATTTTAACAATTTTTATTTAAAATAAACATAAGTAATATACAACTATTTTAAAATTTGAAAATACATAATATTCCACTCTCTTTTTTTCAATTTTCAATCTAATATAAATATTAAATATTATATATCAAAAATAAGTAATATGTACCATCTTTGAATTGTAGGTAGGGTTAGGATTAGGGTTAGCTTAAGGTAAGGGTTAAAGTTTGTATTAGAGAAAAATTAGGGTTATAATTAGTGTTAATATTCAAGTACAAGGTTACCTTTAAATATTCAAGTACAAAATTACTATTCTAGGATAAAAGCTTGGGGTTAGGGTTACAACTGAATTAGAGTTAGGGTTAGCATTAAGGTCTAATTAGTATTAGAATTAGAATTAAATTTAAGATTAGTATTATGATTAGAGTTAATATGTGTTATATTAGAGTTAGGATGTAATTAATGTTATGGTTGTATTTGCAATACTAACAATGATCATAATCTCAACACCAACCCAGACCCAATCCCCAATCCCCAACCCTCAAATCTAATTCTAAGCCTAAACCTAACAATATTCTTGATTCAGAGGATTCTATTGATTTGGATGGAGAGTGGGAGCGGGAGCGGGAGCGGGAGGGGTTTCCTATGTAGGAGTTGTAGATGATGGGGAAGACGATGCTGCGGATGAGGATGATCTCATCCCTCTCCTCCTTTCACCTTCTAAGCCGTCTGATGGGGCTCTTTGTGGCTCTTCTTTGTTGGAATGGTGGGTGGAGGAGTTTGGCACCAAGGAAGGAGTGGAGGCTACATCTGCAATGGAGGCATTTTGGCAAGGGTTTTTTGTGGCCTCTGTTTCTCATCAGGGGTGTGTGGTGGTTCCTGTCATTGGCCTTTTTTCTGCTCTTTCTTTGGTGGGGGGTATTATCCTGATGGTGTTTGGGCGGATCTAGGACCCTGGTGGATCTCTTGTGGAGAGGCTCTATGTGTTCTCTCCTCTCCTTTGTGCTGAGGATTTGTTGCTGTTCTGGCCTTTGGCACTCTGGTTCTTCAAAGGAGCTTCCTTTTTTGATTCTTCTCTATTAGGCTACCCTCCTATGGATGTGGAGAGTTGGCTTTGGTGTGAACCTTTGAGAGGGGTTTCTTGGCTCTTGCTCTCTTCCCCTCCTTGTTTGTTAGAGGTGACAATATTTCCTATGGAGGTGGATATTTGGTGGAGGGGAAAGGGCTGGTTTTTGCTTATTGCTGGAGAGTGCTGGTTGTTGTCTTTCTGCTTCATTCTTCATCCTATAGACGTGGAGCTCTTTCTTATTGAGGTGGAGAGATGGAATGTTGGGGATTTTCAACTTTTGGTGCTCCTCTTGCAGAGTTGTCTTTGGTGTGAACCTTTGAGAGAGGTTTCTTGGCTCTTGCTCTCTTCCCCTCCTTGTCTGTTAGAGGTGACCATATTTCCTATGGAGGTGGATATTTGGTGGAGGGGAAAGGGCTGGTTTTTGCTTGCTGCTGGAGAGTGCTGGTTGTTGTCTTTCTACTTCATTCTTTGTCCTGTAGAGGTGGAGCTCTTTCCTATTGAGGTGCAGAGATGGAATGTTGGGGATCTTGAACTTTTGGTGCTCCTCCTGCTGTTGGCTATGGATGCTGGTTTCTTCTCTCTTGGGAGTCTCCTTGGGTGGGGCTAGAAGTTCTTTTTTCTAGACTCCCAGCTTGTCTCCTGGACTGGTTCCTTATTGTTGTTTCTTGGTTTGGCCTCCTTCCTTCTGGTTTTTGGGGTCTTTGTTCCCCCTTTTTCTAGTTGTGGGTTCCTGGTTTATCCTATAGGCAGGACGGTTGCTAATAGTTTTAAAGGGCATAGTCTGTCTTTCTGCTGTCTTTGGTTTGGGGAAAATCCTATGTTTGGAGTTATGAGCTCATCATTTAAGGTTGAGGGTGTCTGGAAAAACCCCTAGTTGCTGGTTTTGGGTTGCATTTTAAAACCCAGTTTGAAGGTTGAGGGAGCCTTTCAAAACCCCTTCTGGCCAGATTCAAATTGTATGAATATCTGCTGTAATCTGGTGTTGTTATTGAAGGTTAGGGGTACCTTTCAAAACCCTAATAGTTGGCTGAGGGTGCTTGGTATACCCTCGATTATTACTGTTTCGTGCTATAGTTTGGAGCTGTAGCTTTGTTGGGTGTGTTGTGACTATACTAGTTGTTGCTGGTTTTAGTCATCTTTACTGGATTTTGGCTGCGGTTTTTCATAGTTTATTTCTTTTAGCAGCCTACTTTGTTGGGTTCTAGATCTCGGTAAAATCTATTGGGTTTCGGGTCCCTCCAAAACCTATTGTATGGGGTTTCGGGTCCCCTCAAAACCTGTTTTTCCCCTAATCAAAAACAATATTCTTGAATCAGTTTCCAACCATAACCTTGAAATTAATCCTAACCAAACTCTAACTCTAACCCTACTTGCAACTTTAACCCTAACATTGACATTGACCTTAACACTAATAAGATAACCCTAAATTTTCATCTAGCCATATCCATAACAAAGAAGACATATCAATGATCAAGATCAAATATATTCATTATAATCTATTTCATAAGTTAATCATTTCCTTATATTTTTAAAAAACTATAGTGTACAATGAAGGATCCCAGGGGGTTTATGATGAGGATCTCAACTATTGATTTATGTTTACTGACATACTATAAATTATTATCACTATTTATTTGATTTGTACCTTCCTATATATATTATTTAATGTATATCTTACTATCAACATAACCGTTGCACCTCCTTTTGGTGCAAGTTTTAGCTAAGTAGATTTTTTAGAATCATAAATATTAATAATACTAAAACAATGATTATCAAGAGTTAGGTGGGTCCATAAAGCCTTATTGGTGGGGTCGCATTTAAAGACCACTAAATGTGACAATCATTTAGGATAAAGAAACATAACAGCTCTACGATATCTATCTTATAATTATTGCACAAATGAAAATTAACTAGCCATATGATATAATAAATTAGAGGAAGTAAACATCCTAGAATTTTAACCTCTTATAAAATAAATGTCTCACAAATCTCTAGATGTTAAATTAACTATTTTACATTCATATTAGAAAATCATTTTCTCAAATTTTTTTCTTCTCTATATGCACATTAATTCATTATTATGTCAATAAGCCCTTGGTTTGCGGGTGAAGTTGGAAGCTTCTTAATGAGCCCACTAGAGATTAAGTCTTGTTGAGTGCAACATTGGATACCCCTCAGTTGAATGGTTACCCCTCATCCTTAGCTCTTAAATGAAGAGGATGAATATCTTCCTATAAAGAATTTATTTTGAAATTTTTTTTTCCTTTTTATGAATATAAATCTAAGCCTTGTTAAAATCAAAATAACAAATACCATAGTAATATCCTTAACTCTTAATTGAAGAGGATGAATAATCTTCCATCAGATTTTTTTTCCTTTTTTCAAAGATAAGTCTAAGCCTTATTAAAATCAGAATAATAATACCATAATAATATCCTTGTGAGTTTTGTTTTTTTGACTAAAAAAGGTAAAAATTTATTCATTCACAAAAAGAGATACAAAGCATTACACCATCTTGTCAGTGTCCACTAAATTATCTAACATATGAGACAAAACCGGAGGCAACTATCCCCAATCCACAATATTCAAATTCTACATTTGATTAGAACTCCATTTGGCTAGACAATCTTACAACTCTATTCCACTCCCTAGGAATATGACTAAATGTAACGGATTCCAAAGAGCCACACAACCGAAGAATCTATTTAATAACTGCAACGAAGTGCCAACTAACACCATCAAGTCGTTGACCATTCAGCAAAGTCACCACCACCTCAGATTCACAAATAATCCTACACCAACGAAGACTACAACCACGCTCCACAGCATACAAGATGGCAAGAACCTCCATTAAATTATTAGTATGAATACCCTTATAAATAGAAAATATAAACTGAACATCATCAGAACTATCACAATCAAACCCACCAATACCATCAGTGTCAGAATTTGATAGAAAATCATTGTACAATGTAAAACCAAGGTTCTAACTGATTGAATCGGACCAGACCAAAAAGTTTCAAACCCCATAGGTTGCGACTACTTTTCACACTGATATATAAATTATTATTTATACAGAACTGTTTAATTCGGAAAGTAGTTTAGTGCGCAAACTTTAACGTTAAAAATTGTTCAAATACTTGTGAATAGTTTCTCGCACAGCTTTTTAGAATCAAATCTTGCTATTACTGCTTTCGCTCGATTTCATTCCGGCACTCCACTTGTTAATTAATGTTACTGGTCTCCATTTTTAAAGATGAAATTCATAAATGCTTTCTGTTTTTAAATGTTCAGTGAAAAAACTACACACGACTCTTCGGACAACATAAAATTTTGGATATCTTAGCGTTATAGTGGAAGACAAAATCATTTCCGATACCTACCATTATTAGTATTATTTTACATTATGTAAGCATAGAAATTGACTATTCAGAAATTCTGATGTTCCTTAGTTTGACTCCTTTACAACGGCAACATTAATTTTGATAGAAAGATGTTTTAAAGACTATGCTAAAAGATGAGAAGCATTTAACATTGTCAAAGATGATAAAGGAGGATGCTTAAACAGTATATCTCTAAAAGCAACAAGGAATATTTAGTTGGGAACTGAGTAAAACACGAGAAGATTTTTCAACGAGAAAAAAATCTTTGTTTGGAAAGGCAAAGAATAAACTCAGACCAATATGTAAAACCTAAAAAGGTTATACTTGTGCGTGATAGCTACCTCCAATGTTCAGTGAATCCCACCATAGCCCTAGTGGACAAGGCGATGAAAGAAAGGGGAACAGATGACTTGGAATAAATGACTGAATCCCACCATCGATTAAATAAACGTTAATCGATAGAGATGGGGAAATCAACAACAGACGTTCGACATATTGCATTATTTATTTTCTAAATGCAAGGGTTATTTCTCAAGCTAATTGAGATCAGATGGGTCGGAAGCTGGTTAATCACCATTTCAAAAGTTTTGACTGTTTTTTAATATTTTTACATGTAGATGAGGCATAAAATTCTTATTGATAGTTTGATTATATGATATATCATATGATATTAAAAAAGAGACGGATGTGATATGTGTAAAAAAATGATTGATTTATTGTTTTGACCTAAAGATTTTTGTAAGGAAGAAGTATATTGCATTTAATACTGTTTGAGGATCATAGGGCAGCTTGTTTTTTCCTTTTAAAAAATTTAATTTCAATGCATTATTTTTAATAATAATATAGAATAATCATTTGAATTTTTATGATAATCTAATGAAATGAAATACATTCAATTTATTATCAGTTAACATAGATATTAATGATAATTTATAATTAAATGTTAGGTTGAGAAATTAAATGAAAAAGGATAGAAATACTTAATTCTATAATCAATGTGATGTGTTAAGTATGATGTGGTGCATACACTAATGACCTAGTTAGGTGTACTCTATTTGAAGTTCCATGTTATACCATAATTGCTTCCTTATTGAATATGTGGATATAGAACATTTTATATAGGTCCTAATCTACTTTATATGTTTTGTATCTCATTTTATTGGTAATGTGCCTCTTCTTTTTTATTGAGCTGATTCTTTGCACTTAAATGAATGCTAATGACTAATAATGTTTATAAACATGTAGCCTGGATTACTAGATTGCAATCATCATGTTATCCTATGTAAAACTCCTGATTTGATAGACTATTATGATCAAGATAAAGGTTGGAAATCAATATAAAAGTGGCCAAGTGTCTTAAAATGATTGTGTATATTTTCATTATTTTTAATGCATCAATTCATAGTTTTCTTGGGTTGTTGTGTCCTTTGATAAGAATGATGGTAAATAATATTTGTTGATGTCATTGATATCTAATATGAACATAATTAAATTTATCTAAATAAAAGTATTAAAAAAAAAATCACACAAAGCATGTACTAGGTACACTTAAGGTGGGAATAAAAATAGGTAGAAATTGATAAAATTTGAATTCAAAATTTTGAATAAATTTAGAGATAAGATTTGTGAGTGCGAAATTGATCTCACACTTGTAAAAATGGTCAATTCAAGACATAAGAGAAATAATACATTTGTAGGAAAATAATATCGAGACATTCTTAAGGATAAAATAAATAAATGATAATATTCTTTTGAAACAATAATCTATGTTTTTATATATGTTAATGTATATCTAATTGAGGATCTATAGGATGAAGGACATAGATGTAACATCATTTGTAAATATATAAAATCATATTAAAGGACTCTCTCAAAATGGGCCCATAAATTTTTTGATATCTACCATTCCATTTGCCTCAATTTGAGGAGCACAAAAAATTTAAACATAACATATGTTAAAGAATGTAATAATACATAAATACATATTTAATATATAGATTCAAACAAAGAAAACATATGATTTTCATATAATATAATAGACCCCACTAGGTGTTTATTTCTATTCATCCTTCACATATGTTTTCCATGGGAATTTGTTAAAAAGAGAAATAATGCAAATAATACTAGCATTTTTCTTGCAAATAAAATAGACATAAATTAAAAACTTATTTACCCATCTAGAAAATTGAAATGTAGGAAATGAAAGAAATTTAGGATTAGGAGATTTTGTCTTTATAAAATTTTATGTAGCTCAATACTGTGTAACATATTTGATAATGCTTGTGTTATATGCTAATCATCTATTTGGACATGATGATATTTTCTTATGGAGACTTTATGACTAGTTAAAGGGTAGATTATAAGAATGCTAATAAAATATATCAATTTATTATTTTAAAATTATAGGATTCAATGAATTGGAAGAGTGAAAACTAATATATTAAATATAAATTTTATGCATTCATGTACTTATTTAAATTAGCAATTATGATGATTTAACTCAATCATGTAATAGTCAAGTAAAGAATAATGAGAGATAAGGAATAAAAATCCCATCAACTAGAGATGAGTTTAAATGAAATAAGGTTTCTCACATATGGATAGTTGAAATATTTAATATTCTTTCGCAAATGTTAATATAAACAAAATATATGCATGTATATAATGAAATAGGATGGACATTTTTCTTAGTGTAATGTCTAAATGAATACGAACAAAATAGTTGAAATAAGGAAAATATACTTCAAAGAGTATTGTAAATCTATGATTATAATCATAATGTAATGGAGGGGGGTGCACAACGTCACAAAAGGTAAGAAGTTAAGAAAATTAAAAATAAGGGAAAAAATTGGAAGTATAAGTTGTTTCCAAATATAAAGATGTATATCTTGAATAATTTTAAGATATTTTAACCATAATGATAGGGGAAAGGTACGATTCTTGTTGAAGTGTATAAATATGTGGAAATATAAGCTCCATATAAAATGGGGGACATATTTTGGCATATGTATTGTAATGGCTACATAATATTAAAATAAAAAAATACATAAAATACACATAATTAAACACAAATTGAATGAACTTGTTAAAAATATTAGAATAGAGATCTAATATTAGATTTCAAGAAAATGTCTGAGTATTTAAGTCCAATGACTAGGCATACATAAGGAAACTATTTCCTTTACATGAATACCTTAAGGTTGAGTACAAAAAAATACATAAATTGTAAAAATGAAACATTCTTGATAGATAGTCTTGACATGCGACCTTTGAAAGAGAACAACATGAGGGAGAACATCATTGGAGCGATTTTACCACCCAACAATGAAGAATATGATACCTCACAATCCTTTGAATGAAGAGTACCTAACCCTATAAAAGGATTCTTATCATTAAAGGAAATAAGTTGGATTACATAGATGTTGGCATCTTTAAATTAATATAATAAACTATAACAATTTGAATAAGTATACATCTAGAAAGTCACCATTGGCTAAGTCATTATGTCTAGGGGATCCAATTTGTCAAAGTTACGGGCATGGATTGAATCTAGCCCAGACATGTCTCTGGGAGTTTGTACTTTTGTGGATGGCTTTTATAGCCATTAATTATTTTTTAATGTAAAATACTTCTCTTTAAATGCAAATTTTATA
The DNA here is from genome assembly GCF_030272615.1 of Cryptomeria japonica. Classification (NCBI taxonomy): domain Eukaryota; kingdom Viridiplantae; phylum Streptophyta; class Pinopsida; order Cupressales; family Cupressaceae; genus Cryptomeria; species Cryptomeria japonica. The sequence continues at coordinate 262,630,471 of NC_081411.1, forward strand.
TTGGACTTTTTGAATGAAGGATTACATACCATCCTTGAGTTTATTTTTCTATATAATATAGAAATATGCAATTTTTATTTGAGTGACTACTTTGACAGGATTATCAAAGATGGTATTTTTAGGGGGATTGGAGTCAATGATTGTGGGTGTAAAAATAAGATTACAACATTTGGATAGTGTTGGACAAATGATAAAAGATGCCACATGGTCAAATAAAGTTGGTAGAAATATTTCACTTAGAAAAGTGAGGATTTGGATGAGAGTGTGTGGTTTGGTGAAAGGAACCTATGGCAAAACATGGGCTCACTAAAATTAGTATGAATAGGAGCATGGAAAACATGGCTAAAGGTGGATGAAAGACTTAAAATAAGATTATTGATTCTAAGATGATAAAAATAGAAATGAAGGACAACAAAAATAGTATGAAGATAAGAAATGGAGGCTACAAATGATAGTAATAATCCTATCAAAAGACAAGTGTAGATACAATATAAAATTATCGTGGATTATAATATCTATCAATGAAATTTTTAAACTCTTGATATAGATGAACTAGTATGATCAACTAGGTTCATCAAATGAAAGTTTAGGTAAAGAGATTTTTTTCTAAACTCATATATAAGTGGTTGTTAGAAGTGGAATTGAAAAATGTTGCAGATTCACCAAAGGAAAAATGTGAAAAGATATAACTATTCTTTCTTAAGTTTCCAATTTCTACGTACAACTATGTGTAAACTATGATGTAAATCAAGGTTATTTTAATGCTATCTAAATACAAATGCCAATTATGATAACCTGAGATAATCTCCATCCAACAAAAACTATATTAAAAACTAGTGATGTGTTGGGATTGATAGTATAATCGATTGCTAAAAGCAACTATTCTAATCAAATGTAATGAGGACTTGAAAACTTGAAATGATGATGCTAAAATATTATAAAATAGAAACTAGATGACTTAGATGCACCAAGATTAACATGGTCTTTAAGAGACTTGTTGGAAATCTAATTCTATATTTGCTTATACAATTTGGAAGCTTTTTGAGAAAAGGACATGCAATGATGCATTAAGCTGATTTTTAAATGACGATATGATAATTAGATAAAAGTTCTGCTAGATTAGGTTGATTGATTAAATGAATTATGGTTTGTCCTTTCATAAAATAAACTAGCATATAAACCACATATTTAATGTTCAAGCTAACAACTTATTTGCTAATAGGGAGTACGTTGACTTAATCTTTAGCTGGGAATTGATTTAAAAATTTCAAATACAGGGTCAACTCCATGTTGTAGATCTCAATTAAGTTCAAGTCCATACTTATGGATTCCACACAAGTTAGAGAATGGCTAATCTATGTATAAGGTTTAGACTGTTAAAATGTGTAAAAATAAGGTTAGATTAACTTACCATGTTTTGTGTATAGAAAAATAGTATTTATACATTATTGTAACTATTACATTTGAAACATCCTTTCCAAAATAAAATAAAATAAAAAGATATATTTGTCATCATCCCACAAATAAAATTTCATACAAATAGCTTTTATTTCTCATATTACAATCTAAATCCATTACTTATTTTTTTCTTTGAATTCTACAACATCTTTGTCAATAAAAGAGGGGTAAAAATTTATTGAAAACAGAGAAAGAGAAACAACAAAAGAGGGCAAACTGTCCAACAAAGAGAAACTACATCATAGACTTATTATGACTAACAAGCTGATCTAGCACCTGAGACAACTTTGGAGAGAGTTGACCCCTATCCTCAATAGACCAACCCTCCCTAAAATTAGAAGCCCATTTGGCTAGACAGCCAGCCACCCCCTTCCATTCCCTGGGAATATGCATGAAATTGATTGACTCAAAAAACTCACAGAGCAAAAGAATCTGACAGATAATCTTTCGAAGCTGCCAACTAACACCATCTCAGTTCTGCTGGTTCAATAAAGTCACCACAATCTGGAAATCAGACTCAAACACTATGCATTGTCAACCAAGAGAACAACAACGCTCTAAAGCAACCAAAATGTATAAATAATTCCTACCTAATTATGCATTTACTTAACAAACAACGTAAACTATGTAAACTAGTGGCATATTAAATTGTTTCTCGTATGCAAACTATTTAACTGAGAGGCTTGTTGATAGTTTTTTTAATGGAGATGAGAGAAAAGCAAACATTTACATAGAATAAAATAAACTATCTATATTCAGCTCTATAGGAGACCTTGTAGATGTGGTGAGAACATAGATACAATAATTTGATAAATTTATTCACAGCTAAGCTGCTAATATCCCAATTCTGTCAGAAGATGTGCACCCTCTCAATTCCTTATAAATATAGTGAGCGTAACAAACATACCTTACAAAGCCAAATTTATATTTTCTATATCATTCTTTTATTACTGACTAATGCAAGCCTACTATTAATAGTAGCATGAACAGATCGGCACACACAAGAGAATGGATTTTCTATATAATAGATTGAGTCTGGAGCTCCTCTTCTTCATCTTGGTTGGTGCAGGCAAAGCTATTATTTGAGGGATTTGGTGTTTGGGAAATCAGTAAGCATATGGACAACCTCCCTCATGCTTGGCCTTTGTTCACTGCGCTCTTGTAAACATAGCATTGCAATATTGAAAACATGCATCACCTCTTGCAAAGGGACACTGGACAATCTCGTGTCTGTGACTTCCATAACTCTTTCTTTTGAAGAACCAGTCATTTTTCTTACCCACTGAACAATATCCAGTTCCTCCCCAAAGTCACCAACTGCCTTTCTCCCACATATTAACTCTAGCAGGACAACTCCAAAGCTGTAGACATCACTTTTCTCATCGACTTGAAGGGTGCAGGCCTCTTCTGATATCAAAATAGGATGCCAAAGGACACATTCAAATATGATTTACATAAAGAAAACAAAATGCATGAAAGAATTATATCAATGCCTGAAAATGTTGTCATTCAGTGGTGACCAAGAGTGAAGCTATGTTAAGACAGAAAAACTGTTAAATAAAAGGATAAAGGAGGAAAGAAAGAAATTATTTTTATGATTTCAAATGATTGAAGCATGTCAATCAATCGACTGTACATTGTAGAGGAAATAAATCTAGAAAAGGAGGGAACGGGAAGAAATAAATTCTTCATGTTAGTAAATTTCTATAATTCATGAGACTGTCTGTTGTTGTTTCTGGATTCAATCGTGTGAGTGGTTTTGCATCAATGTTTCAGATCATACGCTATGATTCATCTTCAAAATGACAGTGAGTGTTTTAATCTCCTTATGCTCTCTACCATCCTGATCACAGAATGTGATCCGAAACATTGGTACAAAAATACTCATGTAGTCGAATTCAGAAACAAAAACAGACAAATAAATTCTACTTAATGCCACGTGCTGACTTATGTGACTTATGCTAGTAGAGTGCAGGAGAAAAGCATACCTATTTTGATCTTCCTCTAAATCTATGTGAATGTCAAAAAAGCATATATAAATCTATTTGAAAATCTGAGAAAAGTTAGTTGACTGCAAGAGAAAAGCTTACCTATGTGAATGTCATTATAAATCAAATTTGAACTTCCTAAAATAAGGCATACCTGGAGCAATATACCCATACGAGCCTGTTATGGAAGACATGCAATTTGAGGCAGCAGAATATTGAAGGAATTTTGTCAGTCCAAACCCTGCTATACGGGCTTCAAAATTGGAGGCGAGGAGAATATTATTGGACTTGACATCATGGTGCACTATAGGTGTAGAACAGTCATGATGAAGGTAGGAAAGGCCCTTTGCAGCCTCTATGGCAATTTTGTACCTTATCTCCCACTGCAGGTACTCGCCTTCTCTGCCATGGAGTAGCTCTTCTAGGCTTCCATTGGGCATGTATTCATAGACAAGTAGATTTGTCTCCCGGTTCGAACAAAACCCGAACAATTTCACTATATTCCGATGCCGAACATTCCCTAAAGTCAAAATGTATGTGTTAAATTCATGATCATAATCAGGAGAAAAGCCTCTGCCTCTGCCCATCTTTCTGGCTCTATCAACAGCTAGCAATTTCTTTACAGCAACTTGTTCTCCGTTTGGCATTAAACCCTTATAGATAATGACAGAACCATCATTCCCAATGATATTGTCTTCCTTGAGGCAGCCTAGCACATCCTTAGAGGAGAAATGGAGTCTTTGGAAAGCTGTTAGTCTCCAGGTCCTTGAGGAATTTAACTTCCACAGGGTTCTTAGTTTAAAAATGGCAGGAATAACGAAGGCCAAAGAGCAAATCAACAACCCAATCACTAGAAGCAATTTAGCAGTAGTAGACATAAATACACCATTTTTCCTATAGGATTGAGAAGATTGGTTGTAAGCTGGAGCTAAATAAGGTTCAAACAAACCTGGATTTCCTACAAAGGAAGATGCATTGAAGAAACCGTATTGCCTACTCTGAGGTACCAAACCAGACAAATTGTTATAGGACAAGTCTACATACAACAAGCTCTGCATACCTTCGATTTTTTTTGGAATGTTCCCAACTAAACTGTTTCTAGAGATATTAAGATAGTTGAGATTCTGCATATCAGTGATTTGTGGAGGAATATTCCCACTCAGATGGTTTATGCTCAAATCTATTTTAGACAGCTTCTTAAGTCTACTTATCTCGCTTGGAATACTCCCATTAAACATGTTGCCATTTAGCAGAAGGGATTGCAAATGAACCAAATTACCTATTGCTGGGGGAAGAGGGCCACTCAGTCTATTATTGGATAAACTGACATGTTCTAACTTCAGAGAAATAGAAATGGATGTGGGTATGCCTCCTGCTAGATGGTTATCATTAAGTTCAATCATCTCCAACAAGGGAAGATTGAGAAAGCCATCTGGGATTGCACCATTGAAGAGATTTTGTCCCATACGCATCTTCCTTAATGACTTGCAGGTGCCTAGAGCTTTTGGGATGGGGCCAAACAAAGCATTCTGTAGCATAATAAGAGATTCGAGTTCATCGTTCTTACAGAGATAAGGGGGTAGCAGACCAGTCAACATGTTCATGGAGAAGTCGAGGTGCTTGAGTTTGCTATTCTTACCTAGATTCAGAGGAATCTGGCCAGTGAAGTTATTCTTCCATAGCCCAAGCTGTTCAAGGTTAGGGAGCTCTGCTATGAAAGAGGGAATAGTTCCATGTAGTCTGTTCTTAAACAGATTCAACAGCTTCAAGTTGTGCAGCCTTTCAAATTCTTCAGGGATATGGCCTGTAAGATCATTGTCAGCCAAGTCCAGATATCTGATGCTTGACAGATCTCCCAAACTACAAGGAATTAGGCCAGAGAAGGTATTCATTTGCAGGTACAAGGTTTCTAGTAGCCTTAGTTTTCCTAGCTCAGGAGGAATAGGCCCTGAAAGAGTACAATTTGCCATATCCAATACAAGAAGATTTGTGAGGTTGCCAAGCTCAGGAGGAATCCCCCCTTGGTAGGAACTATAGGAGCCAAGGTAGAGCTGTTCCAACATAACAATTTGGCCAAACTCACTTGGGATTGTCCCAATAAGCTCATTTGCACCCAGTGCCAGGTATCTCAAGTTTCCCAGCCTTGAATATTCAAGTGGGATCTTGCCAGAAAAATAGTTGCTTCCCAAGTGCACATGTTGCAGCTTGCTTAGGTCACTCAACTCAACAGGCAATGGCCCTGCAAAACTGTTGTTGTAAACATCTAAGACTTGCAAGTCCTTACAATGGGAAATGCTGGAGGGGAAGCTACCAGCAAAGAGATTATTGGAGAGATTCAAGGTTCTCAGTGTGGGAATATGGAAGAGTTCACTAGGTAAAGGACCAGTGAAATTATTGGAAGCAAGTGTGAGATTCACAAGATTGCGTAGCTTCCCAATTTCAGGTGAAACTGAGCCATTCAAATTCATATGGGAGATGTTAAGTCCAACAACTAGATAAGACTTATCACATTGGACCCCCTTCCACCAACAATGGGAAGTTGAATTCGATTTAGACTCATCATTCCAGTCTCTCAAAACATCTGGCGAGCCTTCTGCAACAGCAATTGTTTTCTTCAGGGAAAGCAGGACATGGGCCTCGCCAGATAGCCTTGAAAAACCATCTACTGCCCCTGCCCCTGCCCCCGCCCCTGCTTCATCGGTAACTAGCAACACCAGCAAGATGAAAGTAAAGGGAAATCTATGATATTTTGACATGGTGGGAAGGAGATACTCGCCACTAGTATGAAAAGAAACTTATAACCAGGTTATTGGGGAAGCTTGAGGAGGCATAACCTTGGCTGGCTTATAATAGGCTTGAAGTGAAGCAACCTAGCCTTTTCCCTCTTTAAAAAATGTTTTCATGGGCTTACGTGGACAATAGACCCTGATTCTGATACTGTTGACCTAGTAATGCAGTCAATTTCTATTCATACGAAACAAAGGTCTATAGTACAATCTTCCTGTCATGCTATTTTATGCAAAAAGTCAGAAATTACAGTCTTTCACCAGTCACGTGTGGATGCCAAATTCCATAGCCATTATCGTATTTTGCAACCAACATCTTCTTCATGTTTAGATTTTAAATAATTTTGTTTACTGTAAATGGGAGACAGCAGAATACACTAACAATAAGATCTGAAAAAACTTCCTTTTACGTAGATTGCTTCTACCTTAAGATGAGATAATAAAATGATAAAATTGGATCGTGGGATCGGAATAATACAACAGAAAATAAGGAATAAGAGTGACTAGTAAATCTAAATAGGATTTAAAATGAGTATTCAACGGAAAGTGTGTCATCATTTTACGTCTCAATAACGGCATCAATAAGTACTTTAAAGGACTCCGAAAATGTAATGTCTAAACCTCCAGCAATGGACATATATGGGCAATTACATATTATCTTACTTAATGCATGACTCCGTATCTCTTAGAATAAGCATTTAAGGAAATGTGAATCATATCATTTTATGTCTCATGAGTCTTCTAATACCTAAAGTTTATCATACGTCTCATGGGTCTTAAAATATCTAGAAGTCTACTAATTTACTTCATACTCATTCATCCTTCAAGTGTATGGTATTATGGATGTTAGGATAACCGACAAATAACTGAGAAGGGGCGGGGTGAATCGGTTGTTAAAAATTATATCAATGATACCACTTAATAACCTTTAACTAGATCACATAAACATTAAGTACTGGAATAGCAGAAACAGATACCGGTAAACAATACAACTCAACAATAAAACAGATAATCAACACAATGCAACTATACCACATAACACCATGATTTGTACATCGAAAATCCAGAAAGGGAAAAACCATGGTGGGAAGCCTACCCACAGTTAGATGACACTTCTGCAGAAAGTATGTGATACAATGAGGGACATGCACATGCAGGAAGACACACTGCCTAGAGCGTACTGCTCATTACAATAGAGTCTCACTGACTACAGAGAGGTTATAACTACCTCAAGATAAATGGACAACAATCCAGAATAATGAATTGTTAGAGATAGCATCTACCATGCCTTAATTCCAATTCGATCACCTATGATCGACCAAATCTCCTTCGCATATGATATTACATTCCATGACCACGAACATATGATCTACAATGAGATCTTACATCAATTTATACGAACCCTAAGGCCTAAACCAATTAGGCCGGCCACCTAAAAGACATTACAATAAGATCATTACATGCATCCATATTACAATGATATGTCATGTCGGCTTAAGACCAAAACAACAATAAACAATCCATAAAATATCCCGGTAACGTGTAGAGAACATGTTAACATGATACCGGTCCATAACCTAGATAGGTACCCGACCTAATCTGGGTCCACCACGCCAAAGAAATGTCTTCAAATAGTTGAGGCACGATCAAAGAACATCTTCAGCATCTTGAAATCCATCTAGAAGCTGCACCAACACCACTTATTCATCCTGTCAAGATTTCTCAATGAAAGATCTGCCGGTTAAACCTTAAACCCATGCCGGTAAAGGTTTACAAGAGTGTGCGATAGCATCCGATTACCAAGTCAATACCAACTGACCAAAACATGCTCTAGAAGCATGCAACATATAAAGTCAAACATACTCTATTGATCCAAACATGCCGGAAGTGTCCAATAGATAGTCCTTTCTACCGATAACACTATATCTTCTACCAGTAACCAAAACCTGTTTGTCGGTAACCAACCATAACAACTAGTGTTGACATCAATGATAAAACGTCATTGCAACACATAATCAATTCATTTATATTGCCAATAATCTCCCCCTTTGGCATTGATGGCAACACTAGATGTGAAAAACATCTAAGTACCAAAAAATGCCAAACATGTCTCCCCATGTGGAAAACAACCAACAATCTCTTGAATATCAATAACTCTCCCCCTATGAATAATATCTCTGTAAAGTTTTGAATTTATTTTTCACATCACTATCTCTCCCCCTTTGACATCAATGCCAGAAATCTGACAAAAATATCAAAGCAAAAATATAAATCTCTGAATCTCAAAGTTGACTACTCCCCCTGAGTAGTAGCACCACTCATCAGTGCCAGAATGAATAGTATCTCTGATAATGCATGTCGGACTAATGACAAACTGCATCAATCAAGTCTCTGTCGGAGGGGCAAAAACCCCTAACCTGTCTCTCAAATACTCAAATGATTCCTTAGACATCAGTTTAGTGAATATACCTGCAATCTGCTCTTTAGTGTTCGCATAAACCAATTTGACTTCTTTTCCTTCTATCTTGTCCTTCAAAAAGTTATACTTTATTGATATATGCTTAGTCTTAGAGTGAAATAATAGATTCTTAGACATGTCAATAGCTGTAGAGTTATCATAGTAGATAACTTCCGGTTCACTATAATTTACCTTGATATCATTCAACATTTGCTTCATCCACAAGACTTGAGTGCAATTAGTTGCTATTGCAACATATTCAACTTCTACAGTAGATTAAGAAATGCATGACTGTTTTTTGTTGATCCATGAAACCAGTTTCTTTCCAAGCAAGAAAGCTCCACCATAAGTGCTCTTACTGTCATCAATATCTCCTGCCCAATCCGAATCAGTATATGCACATAAAGTGAAATCATCGTCTCCAGAATACCATAAGCCATATTCTATTGTTCCTTGCAAATACTGGAATATCCTCTTTATTGCACATTTATAATTTTCTTTAGGATTACTTTGATATCTTGAAACAATACTTACTGCATTCATAATATATGGTCTAGTTTGAGTTAGATATAACAAGCCACCAATCATAGACTTATACCTTGTCGAATTTACCAGTGTAGATGTATCTTTGATAGATAATTTCTCACTTGTCACCATAGGAGTGCTTACCGGTTTGGAATTATCCATACCAAACTTCTTCAATAATTCCCTTAGATACTTAGTTTGACAAATAAAAATGCCTTTGTCAATTTGGGTAATCTGCAAACCTAAGAAAAATCTCATCTCACCAATCATGGACATTTCAAATTCATTCTTCATATTATTAGAAAATTCCATGCACAATTTATCTTCTCCTCCAAAAATTGTATCATCAACAAATACTTCAATAATCAAAGATCATCATGAATGATCTTATAATACAAATTACTATCAACACTGCCTTTAGTAAAACCAAGCTTCAAAAGATATTTATCCAACCTTGCATACCAAGCTCTAGGAGCTTGTTTCAATCCATATAAAGCTTTCTTCAATCTGCAAACCATATCTTTATCATTTGTCAGTGAAAATCCATCAGGTTGTTCAATGTATACCTCTTCCTCAAGTTCATTATTCAAAAATGCACATTTAACATCCATTTGATAAACCTTATAGTTCTTATAAGCTGCATAGGCAAGAAATAGTCTAACAACTTCAATTCTAACTACAAGTGCAAATGTCTCACCATAATCAATTCCTTCCATTTGAGCATATCCTTTACAAACCAATCTAGCCTTGTTTCTTACAACTTGACCATCCTCATTCAGTTTATTCCTAAAAACCCATTTAGTTCCAATAACATTCTTATTTTTAGGTCAAGGAACTAAAGTCCAAGTCTCATTTTTTTCTATCTAATCTAATTCATCTTCCATAGCCTTTAACCAATGTTTATCTTTCCAAGCTTCAATAACAGATGCCGATTCAATTTGAGAAATAAGATATACCTCTTCATTTGCCAGTCTTCTTCTTGTCATAACTCCCTTGTTCCTATCTCCAATGATTTGATCTTCAAAATGATTTAATCTTACATACCTTGGTGTCTTCTGAACTTCAGGTTCACTACTCCGATCATTAGTGACAGTTGATTTTTTTGATTGTACTGGTGTAACTATCTCATTTTCCTGTACCGGTTGAGACATTGTCGGTTCAGTTATGATCATTTCCACTGTCGGTTCCCTATCATATGATATAGTTTGATTTTTGTATTGCTCATCCACTTTCACATTAGCGCTCTCCACAATTTTCTACAATCTTTTGTTATAACATCTATATGCTTTTCTCTGAATTTAATAACCAAGAAATATCCCTTCATCACATCTAGGATCAAAATTCCCAATTGAATCACCCCTTTTGATATAACATTTACTTCCAAAAAAACTGAAATATTTAATAGTAGGTGTATGTCCAAACCATAATTCATAAGGGGTCTTACCAGTTTCACCTTTGATGTGAACTCTGTTGAATGTGTAGACTGTTGTACTCACCGCTTCTCTCCAGTAGATATGAGGCAATTTGACTTCCATCATCATAGATCTTGTTGCATCCAAAATGGTTTTGTTCTTCCTTTCCACTACTCCATTCTGCTGAGGAGTTTGAGGTGCAGATAACTGTCTCCTAATTCCATTTGTCTCACAAAAACTGTTAAATTCATGAGAAGTGAACTCACTGCCTTGATCTAATCTTAGACATTTGATTTTCAATCCAGTTTCTGTTTCAACCTTTTCTTTAAAGATCTTGAATTTCTCAAAGGCTTCAGACTTCTCCCTAAGAAAAGTCACCCACATCATTCTAGAATAATCATCAATTATCAACATAAAATAGCTATCACCTTGAAAGCTTCTAGTCCTTGCTGGACCACATAAGTCAGTGTGAATCAAATCAAGCACATCATTAGATTTGTCATGTATTCTCTTAAAATAAATTCTAACCTACTTTCCCAATTGACATTACTTACATAACATATTATGGGGCTTCATAATATTAGGTATATCTCTAACTGCCTTTGTTGAACTGATCTTAGCAATACAATCAATATTAACACGATACAACCTTTTATGCTATAACCAACTCTCATAAATATGAGAAATCAAACATGTCTTATTACCAGTGTTCAAGTGAAAGATATTACCTCCAGTTTGAATACCTGTTGCAATCTCCAAACTAGTTTTGTTAATGATTTTGCATTTTCTATCTTTAAATTGAAGTTGGAAACCCTTGTCCACCAATTGACCAACACTTAAGAGATTATGCTTTAAACCTTCTACATAATAGACATTATCAGTATTATGCTTTGGATCTAGAGAAATAATACCTCTACCTTTGATCATACATGCTTTGTCATCTCCAAATCTGACTTGACCCCCATTATATTCTTGTAGGGACAAATTTTTTCTTTTTTATCCAGTCATATGATGCGAGAATCCACTATCAATTACCCATTCATCCTTATCTTCAACTTTTGTTGTCAAGGCCTTTTCTTCATTCATGATAGCCAATTTTGGTTCTTCTTCCTTTAAAGCATAGAACACCCATTCCTTTCCATTTCCAGATCCACTATCAGAGTCTGTTGTCGGTTCATCCTCAAAGTCATCACTTACTCCTTCCAAATCTGCTATGTAGCACTGCTTGCTTTTCTTTTCTTTTCTTGAATCTATATCTATTATGATTAGGCTTAAATGTTTTCTTAACTCTCTCTTCAAATCTTACATTCCTTTCAGGACATATAGATGCAAAATGACCAATCTTATTACATGCAAAATAGTTGAAAGGTTCTTTTCCTTCATACTTTCTTCCTGTCGGTCCTTTAGGTACTCTTCTAGCAAATAAGGCTTCAAGTTTCCAAATTCTTCATCTTCTTTCCTCATATCTTCCAATTCTTTTGCATATAAGGATTTCCAATCACTTTTGTCAATAGATGATGATGCATGAAAAGAAGGTTCAGACTTTGCAGCTCCAAAAGGTCCAAATTCTTCAAGCTCAAAAGCAGATAATTTCCCAATCAGAATGTCTCTGTTAACTGAAGTGTTTGTCATTGTTCTTAGCTCATTAATTGTAGTTGCCTTCATCTTGTAAGCTGGTGAAAGGGGTCTCAAGACTTTGGAAACTATTTTGTCTTCACTTAGAGATCCTCCACAATATTGAATTCCCATGAAAATCTTATTTACTCTTTCCATAAACACAACAATTCTTTCATTATCTTCCATCTTCAAGTTTTCATACCCTACCTGGTAACGATCAAATTTAACAATTTTGACAGTAGGATCACCTTCATTCAGAGTTTCCAATTTATCCCACATAACATTTGCCGATGATTTATCAGTCAATCCCATGATTTGGTGATCAATAAGTGCACACAAGAGGGTTCTCTAGCTCTATAATCATTTTCAATATTCCTGTCCAAGTCTATAGGAGTAGGATTGCCAGATGCCAGATCATAAGGTGTGTATCCTTTCTCACTGATGTCCCAAATATCCTTGTCAAACCATCTAAGATGAGTCTCCATTCAGATTTTTCATATCCCATAATTTGTTCCATCAAGCTTAGGGATTTCTCTTCTAAAAATAGTTGTCAGTAGATTTGAAGTGTTAGTTGTCATAGGATCTACCTCAAGCGATTAAGCTTCTGCAAAAGAGGACCAAAAATTTGATACCAATTGTTAGGATAACTGGTGAACAACTGAGAAGGCGGGGTGGGGGGGGGTTAATCAGTTGTTAACAAATTATATCAACCAAACCACTTAATAACATTTAACTAGATCACATAAACATTAAGTACTGAAATAGCAGAAACTAATACCGGTAAACAATACAACTTAACAATAAAACAGATAATCACCACAATGCAACCATACCACATAACACCATGATTTGTATGTGGAAAACTCAGAAAGGAAAAAACCACGATGGGAAGCCTACCCACAGCCAGCTGATACTTCTACAGAAAGTATGTGATACAATGAGGGGCCTGCACATGTAGGAAGGCACAGTGCCTAGAGCATACTGCTCATTACAAAAGAGTCTCACTGACTATAGAGAGGTTATAACCACCTTAAGATAAATGGACAACAATCCAAAACAATGTACTTCTTGAGATAGGATCTACCATGCATGATTACAGTCTTGGTTAAGCTCAATACCAGAGGCCTTTGACCTCTTCCTTAATCCCAATTCGATCACCTATAATTGACCAAATCTCCTTCGCATATGATATTACATTCCAAGACCATGAACATATGATCTACAATAAGATCTTACATCAATTTATACCAACCCTAAGGCCTAAACCAATTAGGTTGGCCACCTAAAAGATATTACAATAAGATCATTATATACAATGATATGCCATGTCATCTTAAGACCAAAACAATAATAATGTATCCATAAAACATCCTGGTAACGTGTAGAGAACACATTAACATGATACCGATCCATAACCTAGATAGGTACCAGACCTAATCTGGGTCCACCACACCAAAGAAATGTCTTCAAATAGTTGAGGCATGATCAAAGAACATCTTCAACATCCTGAAATCCATCTAGAAGCCACACCAACACCACTTATTCATCTTGTCAAGATTTCTCAGTGAAAGGTCTGTCGGTTAAACCTTAAACCCATGTTGGTAAGGGTTTACAAGAGTGTGTGATAGCATCCGATTACCAAGTCAATACCAACTGACTAAAATATTCTCCAGAAGAATGCGACACAAAGTCAAACATACTCCATTGATCCAAACATGCCGGAAGTGTCCAACATAAAGTCCTTTCTGCCGGTAACACTAGATCTTCTACCAGTAACCAAAACCTGTCTGCCGGTAACCAAAACCTGTCTGTTGGTAACCAACCATAACAACTAGTGTTGACATCAATGACAAAACATCAATGCAACATGTAATCAATTCATCCATATTGCCAACAATGGAAGCATTATCTTTTACTATATATTGGTAAAGATTTTGAATGATGTAATTAACGATTCGATATCCTTTTAAGAACAACCAATCGAAATAGTCAACATAGAATAGAATATATGAATATATATACATCATCAAATTTTGATAACATTTTACTGAACAAGTACCAATTACATATTATCTTACATCATGCATAATTTTATATCTCATTATATGACAAAATGATTGACCTGAAATTTCACGTACATGTTCAACTCCACCAAGATAGAACATTCTACAAGTTTCACATTTTACACAAAATAACATTCAAAATTTCTCCACATTATAGTTAATAAATGGTACACATGTTTACACATAGTTGTAATAAAGACATCCCATTGTATCCTTCAACATTCCTAATGAACTTGCAAATAAGACTCTACTATGATTTTTTTATAGTGCCAAAGTCTCTTTTTAAATTCTCTACCTAGAATTACACGACTCTACCTAGAATTAAACAACTCTAAATTTTACTCGTCCTACTAAATCTTCAATGACTTTGTCTTTCTATATATGCAACTCTCTACATATTCTTTGTTCCACCTCATATAAACTTCTTGATACACAGTGGTTTTAAGGTCCATACTCATAGCATCATTCTCCCTCCTCTAAAAACCTATCACATTACTATTAGTAAGAATTTGTACTTGCAAAAAGAAAGAACATCTAATTTTAGATCCATGTAGGGTAAAAATTCCAAGAATACAAGAAATAAGACATCCCTTGCCATTTCAACGAGTTTACCAATCTTAATTCACTATTATTGAAATAAAGGAAGCTTCCAATATTGATGTAGATGTATTTTTAAGAAGAAACTATTGCAAGGAATATACTTTTTTTTTGAAAATTGCCAAAGACATGAACAATGTAATAGGCACCAAAATGGTGAGGCAAAAAATGGATAATATACCACCAAACATGATAACCATACTAGCAAGATTTTGAACCATCACCACCATCTAAAATAGAAATCAACTAAAATTGTACAATTCATAAAGGGTGCTAGATGCTCCTACATCAAAATCACTTTGTAAATAATTTTTAATCATAGTTTTATGATGAATTTTCACATTCTAAAACAAGTTTCATAATTGAACTTATGGACCAGGGAGATTATGAACAATCAAAACAGGAAATTTAATTAAAACTAATTCACAATCAATCAAATCACATAATAAAGTTGTATGATCAAAACATATTTAAATAATATATAAATGATAACACATTCACAAAGACCTTAATATTACTATTCTATCTAATATTACTATAATAAATTAACTCTTTAGAGCATTGAAATTTATTTATCTATCTATATATTAGATATTGATTTTTTTTATTTAACATATGGCTTATTCACGCAACTCATAATATCTAAGTGTTCTTAAAAATTGATTGGAAAACAATAACTCGGTTAATGAACTAGGTATGGGTACCATAGAAGAAAAGGGTCACCTACCTTGTCTTGAAGGGGGTATGGTGCCCGTTTTTTGCAATAAAAATTAGAGAAAATACTTTTACATGGTATCCAAAAATAAAAGATTACAAATAAATAATTAGTATGAACACGAAAATAGGGAAGAAATAGTAGCACAAGGAGGGGGAGATAAATAGTACATAGGTAAGGTCATGTGAGTTGAATTCCAAAGAAGTAAAGGGTAGGGATGACAAGGTAATAATCCTTATTTTATTTTTAATATGCCAACCTATCCATCAAAACCTTGTGTTTTGAGAATTTTTTAATTTTTTTTAATGTTTAAGCTCTAAACTTGGTAATCAAAATTAAAGGTTTTTGGAAACTATTTTCCAATTACATCATCCTTGCAATTTTAAATATTCTTGAGTAGTGTATATCTCTACTCAATGCCATATCTGAATAGCATAGCTTGAGAATTTTATCCATGCTTATAAATTCCTTATAAACCCAAAGATCAAAGTTTAAAACTGAATCTACGAACTGATATATCTCCATGTACATAATGAGGAATATTTTACATCAGTTATTTGATAACCTCCATTAATTTTTTATTATCATCCCTTTTCATGGCTAAAATGTACAACTTAGAGTCAAATGAAATAATTTTTGGATTATATTTATTATAATCCTTTCTATCCTTCTTTCATCCATATGCCATGGAAAAGTAAAGTCTATAAAATGATGCCATGAATGTGATTTTTAACACAACTCAAATGTGCGTAGCTATGTTAGAATATTTTCCAATGTTTGTTGTAATGTTCAAATCTTGCCATGATTTCTACATAATTCTAGCACACCAAATAACTTTCATATTTTTTTATATAATACATATATGTGAAATACTTGCCATGTATTTGGCATAATTCCCAATAAGGCAATACTTGACATTCTTTGTCATAATATTGAGTTATAGAAACCTTGATAATTATTTACATGATGACAATGTATAAATATATTATATTGTTTGTTGTATCTTGTTTCTCTTAGAACTTAGAAAATGTCTTGTTTAAATAGATAATAGGGTAAATGCATTAACCCATGTCACACTTTGGGCCAATTATGGGTAGTCCGGTTTGACTAGTCCCTAGTTGTGTGGCACTGAAATGACATGAGGAGTCCGACCAAACTATCGGTTATATGAACTGATATTTTCCCCATCGACCCCCATTTGCACCCTAAGGAGCTTTGGGAGTTCGACCGAACTCATAAGGAGCTTATTTCTAGCCCCATTTTTCTAGGTAGGTTCATTTTTTGTTTGTTTTGTATTTGTAATTTTAAAAATAATATATTTATTGCTATAATTATTTTTATTGAATAGTTTATCAATTTTTTGAAATTTTTTCAAATGAAAACATTAGAAAAATGTTAAAAAAAATTAAACCTAGCAAAATGTGAAAACCGACACTATGGAACTATTAAAAAAATGCACATATACCTATTAAATAATTATAAAAAAAAACATTTTCTCATTACCCTTACATATAAACCATAAAAAATTATAATCAATACACTACACATAAAAAATTAAACCTTGTACTCATACAAAGACATAGACACATACACCTACACCCACACCCACACCCAGACTCATGTCAACATACATACAAATACACATACACATGCATACATAGTGTACATGTGTGTGCATGTCTATGTGCATGTATGTACGTATTTATGCATGTATGTATGTATGTATGTATGTATGTATGTACGTGTATATGTATGTATGTGTGTGTATGTACGTATGCCTGCATGTGTATCTGTGTATGGGTGTATGTGTGTATGTGTGTATGTGGGTGTATATGTGTGTACATGTATGTATGTATGTATGTATGTATGTGTATATGTATGTATGTGTGTTTATGTGTGTATACACAGACACATACACACACACACATACATATATATATACACATACACACATAAACATACATACATACATACACCGACATGCATATATACAGACATACATACATTCATACACACATTTACACACACATACATGTACATACAGATAAACACATGCATACATACACATGCACATACACTTACATGCATACATATATACACACATGCACATATAGACACACATACATATATATATACACATACATACACACACACATACATCCACATACACACATACACTCATACACATACACATGCATGCATGCATACATACACATACACACATACGTGCACATGTACACACACATACACACATGTGTACACACATACATACATGCATACATGTACGCATGTACGCGTGTATGTATGTGTGTACATATGTGTGTATGCATGTGTATGTGCATGTATGTGTGTATGTGTATGTATGCATGCATGCATGCATGTATGAGTATGTGTGTATGTGGGTGTGTGTACATGTATATGTATATACATATGTGTGTTTATGTGTGCATGTGTGTATGTATGTATGTATGTATGTATGTATGTATGTAGGTACAGTATGTGTGTGTATGTATATGTATGTGTGTATGTGTATGTGTATGTGTATGTGTACATACATGTATTTAATGTTTCTTTAAAGTAATTTGTATCAAATGTTTCAATTACTTTGAATTGTACTTTAAATTACAATTGTATATCATTTTGAAATATGTTTGAATTAGTTTAAAATAGTTTTCGGAATTAGTTTGAATTGTTTAAAATAGTTTTGAATAATTATTTTTAAAATTATTTGCTTTTATAATTATGTACATACAAATATTTTCCAAATGGCCGATCAGGCATAAGATTGTAGTGTTCATTATGAGGGCACTCACTAGACATCTAGACAGTCTAGTTGAATGCCTTCTAGTGATAGTGATGTTGGGGCTCGGCTTTTTGCCGAAACCACTTAGGCCCTATAGCATGCACTAGGCCATCTTGCATCCACATTAGATTCTGCCACTACCCGGCCTAATAAGGAAAGGGCAGAGACTATTAGGGATGAGTTGCTACATATGATTGACACTATTTGGACATATAATCCTTATGATGGTATGTCCATCGATTCTTTCTATATCTCCCTTTCTCACAGTGTCACAAGTATGGTGAAATGGGAAACCATGAGTAGGGATGTATCTTCTACACATGTCCATACTATGTTCCCCCATTATTAGGGTCTGAGACAATGTAACAATAGACGATATCTAGTTACCAGATGCACTGATATAGTTGTGGCACCATTTATATATCCTAGATGATTGGAAGCTCGTCATATGTGGCCACAAAAGGATGAGTTGCCACTTTATTTCTACAAGAGTTTCATATGGGCTTAGATGTTGATTATGGATCTATACTAGTGAATGTTGGGTAGGAGAGAGGGAGGATCAATGATAAAATTAGATGATCTAATGCACCAATGCTCGTTAATAAATGAGCATTAGTTGGTCCAAACCTTTTGGTTCTTCCAAAATGTTTGGACTTATCATAGGATGCAGATGCAACAATTGATGATGCCAGGTGACATATCTACTCCATCATTGCATAGATTTCTACTTAGGTTGACCAAATGACATCTGATCATGTTGGGAGATATATGTTGTGATTGCAGGGTACCATTCCACAGGCTACATATGCAACACCTAGTAGTGGCACTGATCCTTACTCCCGTGTAGATATACCATCTCCACTTGACGCTGCATGATTGACAGAGGTTGATCCTTTGCAGTGGATGAGTGCATTATTGTTTATTAATTTATTGGATTCACATACACTTCTTTCTTCATTTTTTGGGATCGCATTGGAGGATGTACTGACACGAGTGAGACAACATGCAGATGGAGGTGGATCTAGGAGCCATGGTGCTAGAGCATCTCAGGGTGATATGGGGAGAGATGAGGGAATCCCAGTGCATCCTACAACCCCTCCACCACATACATCATTTGATCCCACACCTCCTCCTCAAGCTACACCAGGCGATCTGACACCTGAGCCACCACGACCTACACCACTACCGCCTATTCATTTTACACCTCCTCCTTGATCTCATGGTCACTATACCAGTCTGCTTACTGAAGGTTTAGAGGATGCATCACTAGATATAGACCTTGACCATGTGTCCTTCCATTCATACGAGGTCAGCAAGATCGGGAGAGCCTGCGAGTCTCGTGAGGTACACATTATTTGTTCTATAAGGTCATATTATTTATTTGATTTTAAATAGTGGATTTCAACTTCAAAATTGTTAATGCAATTTGAATTTTGAATTATATACAATGTCCTATTACATTGGAGACATTAGGAGATTTGCAACCTCCTTCTACTTTTGCACATGGTCATAGTCACCTATACACATTGTTTTTCTGTAATGTCATATTATTTAATTGGTTTTAAAAAGTGGATTTCAACTTCAAAATTGTTAGTTAACACAATTTTAATTTTGAATTATTTATGATCTAGATTCATGGACCATGTTTGAATTATTCATCTCGGATACCTGTGGCCCATGCACACTCTGGTGGTGCAGATGATGGATAAGACCGGGTAAAATTTGCATTTACTTATGTTGAAGTAAAATTTCCATACTTATTGTTAGACATTATTTGCATGCATGCTTATATATACATGTGATTACGTGTACATATACTTTCTTGTGCATGGACAACATTTAGGACATGGATCAGTGGAGGGTCAACCGACTTAGTTTATACATTATCATTTTTTGATGAGATTATATGTATAGTGCATGTACTATTTTTTTACATATATGTATCTAACACATGTTTGATGATATTATATACATATAAGACACTTGTACATGTTTGTTTATGTGTCTAACAGTTGTACATATCAGACACTTGTACATGTTTGATGAGACTACATGTTTTTATTACACATGTCTATGTGTCTATAATATATTTTTAGAATTAGTTTAAATTACATAGAATTTATCATGTTATTGTTGGATTCCAATAACAGTGAGTGGGGGGCTGAATCAATGTTCTACCAAAATGATTAATTTTAACCTTATTAAAACATGCATACACCAACCGGTATATTGGTACATATAGAATTGAAAGAAGTAAAGAAACCAATAAGCCAATCACACAAATGAATATCATAACACACATAATTATACATGGAAAACCTCAAAGAGGAAAAACCATAGTGGTATTTGTGACCCACAATATAAATCCATTGGCCATATGAGGAGATATTACAAAATATAGGGGCCTGCACTTGTAGGAAGGCTTACAGCCTAGAGCACACTGCTGATTCACAAAAGGAGCCTCACTGACTACATACTAATCCTGACTACAATCCAGAGAAATGATTGAACTGAAATGATAGCATCTTCTATGCCTGAATACAATTTTGGTTAAGCTCTGTCTGTTCTGGTCTGAAACCCTAAACCCTTACCAAAATATCCCTTACATAAATATCCTCACATACATGATCTCTCTCATATGTTTCGCATCTCTTTTGTATTCCATAACCTTACACACTTTCCTATATCTCTCAAAATGATCTAATCAACTAACTTATATACCCTTTACAATTCATCATGCCTTATGTCAGCTTACAAAGATAATTACAATATCAATATACATGTCAACTAGATAACATAAAACATAAATATAAAAAACAATTGCCGATGCTGGATCCAAAAGATGTCGACCTCCAATACTAATAACCTAATTCTAAACCATGTCGACCTGCATTGCCAGTGATCAAAGAATTCCTTCCAACTTGCCAGTGTCAGTGTTTGTGAAGTGCTTGCTGGTACACAACTAAACTAAAATATGAAGCTGAAACAAGTTTCCATGTTGCCATCAATGGCAACATATTGAAACCAACCAACTCAATGTCAATTGCCAACAATCTCCCCCTTTGGCATTTATGGAAACACTCATGTGAAAAAATGATCATGGTTTCCATCTGCTAGTTTCATCCTGAACCTGCTCCCCCTGAGCTGAATATCCATCAATACAAAATAATTCATACCTCCATAAGTTTTCACCTATACTTCCCCTAATGTATACAACTCCTTTTTTAATTTTTCACATCTATATCACCCTCGCTTTGACATCAATGCCATAAAAAATACCAAAAAATAATACCAAAAATCAGGACAAAGAATGAAAGACTATAAAATGAATATGTCCCAAAATATCTTATCGGAGCTGGATGTATTTGAAAATATCCAGATAGGCCTTCTTCAATAGCTCAAGATAAGTATCCCAACCAAATTTGAAAGTGTCAGAAATAGATACAAGTCTATTTATCATATGGGCAAATGACTCTTTCTCATTAAGCTCAACCGGTGTGGGCTTACCAACTATATCTATACACTCCTTCTTATGTACACTAAGTGAATCCAACTAGGGACTCACCAATCCTCTAAGACTTCTTGGCTCTTCTTATGATTTTGTTTTTTTCCCTCCCAAGAGAAAAAACTTGGGCTTTCAAAACCAAAATCTGACCATCAATGGATGTAGTCAATGAATTCAATCCATCAAAAGAATTGGCTATACCTACAATCTCCTCCTGAATATCCTTAATCTTTTTATCGGTCTCAACTGTGATAAAACCTATATTACAACATACTCTGTAGATATTAGTACACTGCCTCAATGCATTATCTGTCAATTTCAACTTTTCATTAATCTTCTTCCTCTCAAACTCAACCACTTGATCAAATGTAGCTCCTTTTGCCTACGTGAACCTCTCTAGTTCTTACTGGTTTAATATCTATTGCAAGGACTAAAAATCCTTTGAAATATGTTCAGTGATTATCTTAAGCTTGTCGGATGGGCTTGCTTCATTGCCAAATTTACACTCTGGGACAAGTCTATGCAAAACAGTGATAGACTGATCAATACCACCTTTATCCATAGATCCCTCCTTCATCATTTTCTGTGTAGCCATCATCATGAGTTCAGTAGAACTCATCTCAGTTATGCTTTTCTTTTCAACCTGTGAAGTGTCAATTGACAACAATTATGGACTCACTACCAGTTCCCTGCTGGATTACTCTTTCTTCTCCTTTGATGATTTAACTTTTATAGCTTCCTCACTTGCACCGGTGGCTTCACCACTTGGTGTAGTCTCAGTAATTGCCGGTTCCTCCCTAGGAACTGTAATCTCATCCTGTACATTTGTATCTAGAGGATTGTTGTCCTTAGTATCCTGTAGATTATTAACCTTTACACTATCTGTATTTTCCAGTATCTCAACATTTGTCTGTATATTTGTATCTATCGGGGGCTCAATTTCCACTATCTTAATGTTTTTCAAAATTGAGGGTGAAGTACCCATAATAACTTTACCCTTCCCTTCAACTAGGATGTCTGTAGTATCTATCTTAGATTTCGGTGAAGTATAAAAACCATGGTTCTCTTCAAAGAAATTAACCCATGCCTTGTGGGTATCCTTGATTATCTCATTGACCCTTCCTAACATAAGACTGATTATTCTATGATTGTTGTTAAAGATTTTCCTATCTGCAACTTCAAGTGTCTTATCCATCTCCTTTGGAGCAATAGAAACATAAATAGATAACAACTCTTGAATCTTTATATGCTTGTCCTCTTGCATTGTTGATAGTCTTCTAGCATCTAATATATTATACAATTGTGTCGGTATTTGGTCTTCAATTTCTAATAGGGTCTTCTTATAGATATCCAAATACAATAAAATTGCTTCCTCTACTTCTCTTTGTTCATCATTATCTGAATGGTCATAATAAAGTTGTACATTCTTTAACATACCATCTTTAGTAATTTCATCAACTAACTCTGTACAAGTCTTTGGTGGAATAATAGTTACATTACCAGATTCAATTGTAAGATCAATGCCATCCTTCTTCTTTCTCCTTCTAGTACTACATGGGACTGAAGGTGTTTCTTTAGGTGCTCTTCTTTGTGCTAGTACCCTGATAGTAACTTTCCTAACCGGTTACTTCTTAGCCTCTACCTTTGTCTCTTCAGTTTTCTTCCTTATTACCCTTTTGAATGCCAAGGCTGTGTCATCATCAGATGCAGACCCTACTGCAATAGGCTCAATGAATATTTCCAGTTCTTTCCTCTTCCTGCCTTTCTTTGGGACAACATCAATCAATGCTTTGATGTCCTGTGAAACCTTTTCAACAAAATTACTTTCGTTATCTTCCTGCTTCTCTCTCTTCTTCTAATGGAACTCAGTTTCAACCTCTTGCATCTTCTATTTAGCAGTGCCAAAGGTTTTTATAGTTTCATCTATCGGTGCATCAAGTAGCATTTGTGCATAAGCATCAAGAATCTGTGCATCAACTTCATAACCCATTTCCTCAATCCAAATCTTTCGGGGCCTTACAACTTTCATCAAAGCTTCATCTTTCTTGACCATGAAGCATATATCGGTTGAGTACTTCTCGACAATGGTTCTTGGGAACCCTCATACTAGAATTCATATCCTTTTGAAATGCTTTAAAATAACCCCATACTTTGTCATCTCTCTGACTACCCAATGTAGCAATAGACTATTTTAATTGCCTCCCTACCAGGATATCGAATGCCTATTTTCTCTTCCCAAAAATGGGAGTCTCATTGATGAAAAATAGCATTAAACAGGCAGTTAGGTTACCATACCAGAATGTCCTTTTCTTTTCTCCTTTAATCTTTCCTAGGTTAATCAACAATTCATCCAACACCCAATGACATAGATCTAACTTCTCATTCTCCCTCATCATTTTATGAGCTGTGTAAATGCAGGAGCTAGAAACAAAATTCAGTCGTTTTGATTGAGTTACCTTGTAACCAATGACCATGCTACTGAATCTGAAATCTGTGTTGGTGATAGTACTGATTCTCATTGACCATTTGTCTAATGTTTCACTAGCAATCTTGTTAACCTGATCATTTCAAACTTCCTTCTCTAGACATTATCCAACCTGTGGTAAACCGGTGATTTCCCTAATGGCCTCCTTTGTAATCTTATATGGTCTATCCAACCAGATAAACTCTCCATGCACTCTGCTCAAAACATACCTAACAATTTCATTGTCAAATTTTGGAATATCCAAAATGTCGATAAACCCTAAATCAACAATATTCTATTATTTAGGTTTAATATTTCTAGAATCTCCCATTAACTCATTCATGTACATTCTCTTGATATTAGTCATTCCCAAATCCTTAATATGATGGTGAATGTAGGCTCTTACATCTTCAACATACATGACTCCTTCCAGAACATGAGAAAAATCTCCAACCGAATTGTCTAGGGTAGCAACATGTGGATATCACTTGAAAATCAGTCTGGGATAGTCCTTGACCTCAAAAACAATCCGATTTGTGACAAAGATAGGTGCAGATGATGATCTCGCTTCCATGATTGAAGATAAATAATTGTGAATCACTGTCGGTGAAAAACCCTAAAGATATCTTCCTATCATCGGTGAAATCGCTCATGATGATATCGATTGCACTGATTCACCTTAAAATTCCTCTCAATCACTTTGAATGCAAAGTGATCAGAAATGAAGTGAATTCAACCTTTTATCCTTAAAGAAAAACCCCTATCCATCATTGATATAAATAACTTCTAGTGAAAGATATCGGATCTCGATAAAACATCTCCATGCCGGATAAGCATCTCCAACGTCTGGAACATCTTCCCAAACCTCTTCTCGGGGCATATGCAACATTATTATGAATTTTTCCTACCCCTATGGCATCTACCTCAGTTATCGGTTGAGATTTCTGCCGGTGCAGGAGCAACCTCCTCTTTCGGTTGAGTAATCAGTGCATTTCCATCTATTGATTGTTCTTATGAATTCCTGACCCATCTTTGGGTATGATCTTGTCAGATTTCATTAACCTTTTCATTCCCTTTCTCATTTGATCCTCCATTACCAATCGGAGGATTTCTGCTTCTAAAGAACTTAGCATTATGTCCAACTTCATTACATGCATAACATGTAACATTGTTCTTTTGAATTGCTTTGCTAAAATCGGTATAATTTCTAGACCTGCACTAATTAGCCACATGCATAACATTTAACATTCATTCTGCAATCTTCTGCCTTATATCCATACTTATTACATTTAGAATATTGACTGGGAGTAGAATCAGGGTTCTGATTTTCTCTATTTCTACATTGCCTAGCCATGTGACCAAATTTACTACAAACAACACATCTACCATTAAATTTATAAGCATTAAACTACCTTACCAGTGCCTTATGGTTTTGATCTTCATTTGCAGCACTAGAACTCTATCCTTGTTCAAATCCAAGTCCACTGGAATCTCCATTCTGCCTTTGTCTCTTCAATAACTCATCTAGCTGTGCTGAACTAATCTTGAATTTTTCTTTATACTAACTTGCAATAGTCAGATCATCTCTCAGAATTATCATTTATCTCTCAAGCTCTTGTTCATTACTTTGCGATTGTACTAAATCAGTTCTCAACATATCATTCTCATGAACCAATCTACCACATTCTTCAAATTTGTTCTTCAGAGATACAACAATATTTTCTTCCTTTTTCTTCTGGTCTTCAATCTCCTTAGACATTCTCATAGTTGTATCTTGCATTTCATTTCTCATGACCATGTTCTCCTGACTCAACTTCTGACACTGTTCCTTAAGTGCATCTTTCTCTTCGTCATCCTGATTTTGCAAAAGTTCCTTCCTCCTAGCTTGAACACATGACAACCTCTCCTATAGGACAAGAATGAATTCCTGAGAAGAATTCAATTCATTTTGTAACTTCAATTTTTTCATCCTTTTAACATCATAATCTTCAAGTGCCACCTCAAGTTGCTTCTCCAAACTCATATCCATGGATTCTAGATTCAGGGTCTTCCTCAAGCTGTTAAACTTCCTTGGAGGCACAAGGCTCTGATACCAATGGTTGGAATCCAAGAACACTGAGAGGGGATGGGGGGGTGAATCAATGTTCTACTGGAATGATTAATTTTAACCTTATTAAAACATGGATACACCAACCAGTAGACCGATACATATAGAATTGAAAGAAGTAAAGCAACTAATAAGACAATCACACAAATGAATATCATAACACACAGAATTATACATGGAAAACCTCAAAGAGGAAAAACTACGGTGGGATGTGTGACCCACAATATCAATCCACTGGCCATATGAGGAGATATTACAAAATATAGGGGCCTGCACTTGTAGGAAGGCTTACAGCCTAGAGCACACTGCTCATTCACAAAAGGAGCCTCATTGACTACATACAAATCCAAACTACAATCCGGAGAAATGATTGAACTACAAAGATAACATATTCTATGCCTGAATACAGTTCCGATTAAGCTTTGTCTGTTCTGGTCTGAAACCCTAAACCCTTACCAAAATATCCCTTACATAAATATCCTCACATACATGATCTCTCTCATGTTTTTTGCATCTCCTTTACATTCCATAAAATTACACACTTTCCTATATCTCTCAAATTGATCTAATGAATTGATACCCTTTACAATTCATCATGCCTTATGTCGGCTTACAAAGATAATTACAATATCAATATACATGTTGGCTAGATAACATAAAACATAAATATAAATTTTTTTTGCTGATGTCAGATCCAAAAGATGTCAGCATCCAATACCAATAACTTGATTCTAAACCATGTCAGCCTGTATTGCCAGTGACCAAAGAATTCCTTCCAACCTGTCGGTGCCATTGTCGGTGAAGTGTCTCTGAAGTGCCTGCCAGTACACAACTAAACTAAAATATGAAGCCTGGACAAGTTGCCATGTTTCCATCAATGACAACATATTGAAACCAACCAATTGAGTGTCAATTTACAACAATTATTTTAGATGATAAATCTTAATATTTAGTTAGTTTAATTATTGATTTAATAAATTGAGTTATTAAATCAATTAGCTAGTTGAATTGTTAATTATTGATTTAATTTAGTTAGTTGAATTATTGATTTAATTATTAGATTAATCAAACCAATTCAATTCAATGAATTAATCAAATTAATTCAAATCAATTCAAACCAATTCAATGAATTAATCAAACTAATTCAAATCAATTAATCAAATCAATTCAATGAATTAATGAAATTATTTCAATGAATTAATGAAATTAATTCAAATCAATTAATGAAATTATTTCAATGAATTAATGAAATTAATTCAAATCAATTAATCAAATTGATTAATTCAAACCAATCCAATGAATTAATGCAGTGAATTAATCAATCCAATCAATTAATCAATCCAACAAATTAATCAATTAATTAAGTGATTCAAATCAATCCAATGAATTAATTAAATCAATTCAATTAAGTGATTCAAATACATCCAATGAATTAATCAAATTAAATCAATTCAATGAATTAATCAAATTAGTTCAAATCAATTAATCAAATAATTCAAATCAATTAATTAATTCAATTCAATTAAGTGGTGCAAATCAATTAAGTGATTCTAATCTAATCAATCCAATCAATTAATCAATCCAACAAATTAATCAATTAATTAAGTGAATTAAATTGATTCAATTAAGTGGTTCAAATACATCCAATGAATTAATCATATTAAATCAATTAATCAAATCAATTCAATGAATTAATTAATTAAAACAATTAACCAATTCAATCAATCAAATAATTCAAATCAATTAATTAATTCAATTCAATTAAGTGGTACAAATCAATTAAGTGATTTTAATATAATCAATCCAATCAATTCATCAATCCAATCAATTAATCAATCCAACAAATAGATCAATTAATTAAGTGATTCAAATCAATCCAATAAATTGATTAAATCAATTCAATTAAGTGATTCAAATACATCCATTGAATTAATCAAGTTAAATCAAATCAATTAATCAAATTAATTCAAATCAATTAAAGATATCATGCAACAAATTAACTCAAATTGTGCAAATTTTGATTTCAAAGCAGTTGCAACAAATTAACTCAAATGCACATGTGTACATATGTATATATGTATAGCAATCCAAAAAATAGCTCGAATGTACATACGTACATATGTATGACGATCCAAAAATATAGTACATACATATGTATGCACATATATACATGTATGTATGTACATATATATGCATATATAGACATTTATCATGGTAAACAGCATACATGTGTTCACTTGTTCTAATAAATTAAGTGAGCTCATGGTACATAAAATCTGGATCCTCTTTGTCTTTTACTATCTCTAATATCCTTTCAAGATCTTCGATAGACAACCTCCACTTTTGGGGGCCATGAAATATTTTTTGTAAAGTTTCAAAATGTAATCTTGCTGCTATAACTAAGTGACTATAATGCAAAACTTTTTGGCCAAACATGTATTCAGTAAATCTAACACCATTGTTATCTATCTTCATTTGTTGATAATAAGTACCTTCAACAATGATTGATCCAGTGGGATATTGTTGCCCATCAACATCTTCCACTGATTCCTGACAATTTAAATTTTAGTTTTGTGCATCGTAGTAGATAATAGTCAACACCTTCTACATTGTCAGGATCTGCAAACACAACAAAAATATCCCCTATACACCACAAATTACAAATAATTAAATTATAAAGTGTATGGTAGAATGTATAAAGAATTCAAATTTAATTTAAATTTAAACAAAGTACATGAAAATACGTAAGGATATTTAAATAAAATGCAAGTTTACCTAACACAACTAAATCAGACACATGTTCATAATCAACTGAATATATTGGATCATGAATATCTACAATGTTGTTGTCTTCATAAGGAGGCATTGGAACTAATTATTTCTTTTCCCATTGTGAAACAAATTCATCTCTAATGTTCTGACATTGTTGCATATTTGCGTTGTTTTCAATACAATCAACACAAAAACATGATTTTTCTCTTACCTGAATCACATGAGGTTTGTTAAGTTTTGTAGACATGTCTTATTTTTAATGCAATGTCAATAGAAAAAAAAGTTCTAAGTTCTCTTACCTGAACCGCATGAGGTTTTCTATGTCCTATAGTCACCACTTGATGAAAACTTCTAATGTCATTAGTTGTTTG